>NW_028274810.1:106780918-107080918 GCF_037043125.1 Eumetopias jubatus | reverse complement strand
TTGTTTGCTCTATTTCTGTGGAAGAATATCACTGGAATTTTGATAGGAATTGCATGAATCTGTAGGTTGCCTTGGGTCGTATGGACATTTTAACAATATTAATTCTTGGGACACCTGGGTGACTCAGTCAGTTAAAGTGTCTGCCTTCAGCTCGGGTCATGATCTCAGGGTCCTGGGATGGAGCCCCGTATCTGGCTCCCTGCTCAGTGGGGAATCTGCTTCTCCCTCTCTCTCTCTACCCCTCCCCCCACTTGTGCTGTCTCTCTCTCAAATAAAGAAATAAAATCTTTTTAAAAAACAATATTAACTCTTTCAGCCCATGAGCAGAAAATATTTCTCCATTTATTTTCATCTTCTTCAATTTATTTCCTTACTGTCTTATAGTTTTTACCTTCAAATCCAAAACAGGTTCCATGAGTATGAACTGTCTTTCCATTTGTTTGTGTCATCCACAATATCTTTCACCACTGTTTTTATAGTTTTCAGAGTACAGATTTTTCACCTCCTTGGTTAAATTTATTCCTAGGTATTTTATTCTTTTTGATAGAATTGTAAACAGGATTGTTTTCATAGTTTCTCTTTCTGATGCTTCATTATTAGTGTATAGAAATGCAACAGATTTTTCATATTGATTTTGTATCCTGCAACTTAACTGAATTCGTTATCAGTCATAACAGTTTTTTAGTGGGTTTTCTATATATAATATGTCATCTGCAGATAGTGACAGTTTTACTTCTTCCTTTCCAATTTAGATGCCTTTTATTTGTTTTTATTGCCTGATTGTTCTGGATAGGACTTCCAATACTGTGCTGAACAAAAGTGGTGAGAGTGGGCATCCTTGTCTTGTTCATGATCTTAGAGGAAAAGCTTTCAGCTTTTCATTATTGAGTACAATGTTAGCTGTGGGCTTGTCATGGATGGCCTTTATTATGTTGATGTACATTCCCTCTATACCCACTTTGTTGAGAGTTGTTGTTTTTTTTAATCTTAAATGCATGTTGAAATTTGTCAAATGCTTTTTCTGTGTTTATTGGGATGATCATATAATTTTTTTTATTTTTTTGTTTTTAAAGATTTTTATTTATTTATTTATTCATGAGAGGCAGAGGGAGAAGCAGGCTTCCCGCGGAGCAGGGAGCCCGATGCGGGGCTCGACCCCAGGACCCCGGGACCGTGACCTGAGCCGAAGGCGGTCGCTTAACCATCTGAGCCACCCAGGCGCCCTGATCATATAATTTTTATCCTTCATCTTGTTAATATGATATATCAGATTGATTGATTTGTGAATATTCAACCATTTTTGCATCCCTGGAATAAGTCCTGCTTTATCATGGTGTATGACCCTTTAAATGTATTACCTGATTCAGTCGGCTAACATTTTATTTGGTATTTTGGCATCTATGTTCATCACAGACTCTGCTTGTCCCTCTCCCTCTGCTCCTCCCCTCATTTTCTCTCTCTCTCTCTCTCAAATAAATAAAATCTTTTTTTAAAAAAAAGTCTGTTTTGTGTGCTGTGAGTATAGCTATCCCAGCTCCCTTTTGGGTTCCATTTGCAGGGAATACCTCTGTCCATCCCTTCACTTTCAGAGTGTGTGTGTGTGTGTCCTTATATCGAAGTGAGTCCTGTAAGCAGCACATAGATGGGTCTTGTCTTTTATACATTTAGTCATGCTATGTCTTCTGATGGGAGAATTTAGTCTATTTATACATAAAGTAATTATTTGATAGGTGTGGACTTATTTCCATGTTATTAATAGTTTTGTGGCTGCTTTTGTAGTTCCTCTCTGTTCCTTTGTTCTCTAGCTCTCTTCCTTTGTCGTTTGATGAATTTCATTAGTGCTTAGATACATTTCTCTTGATCTCTTGTGTACCTACTATAGGTTTCTGGGTTGTCATTACCATGAGGTTTACGTATAATAACTTATATTTTAACAGTCTATTTTAACTTTATAACAACTTAAGTTTGAATGCGTTCTAAACTCTACATTTTTAGGGGCGCCTGTGTGGCTCACTCAGTTAAGCGTCTGACTCTTGGTTTTGGCTCAGGTCATGACCTCATGGGTCGTGAGATCAAGCCCCAAATCAGGCTCTGTGCTCAGCAGGGAATCTGCTTGAAAGATTCTCTCCCTCTGCCCCTCCTTCCACTCTCTCTCTCTCTCTCTCACATAAATACATAAATCTTTTTTTCCTTAGATTTTATTTAGTTGACAGAGAGAGCACGAAAGAGCACAAGCAGGGGGACCGGCAGAGGGAGAAGCAGGCTTGCCGCTGAGCAGGGAGCCCAATGCAGGGCTCAATCCCAGGACCCCAGGGATCATGACTTGAGCCGAGCGCAGATGCTTAACTGACTGAGTCACCTAGGCGCCCCATTACATATATCTTTCTTAAAAAATAAAGCTCTACATTTTTACTCTCCCACATACAGATTTTATGTTTTTGATGTCACATTTTACATCTTTTTATTTTCTGTGTCCCTTAACTAATTGTTGTAGTTACAGCTGTTTTTATCACTTCTGTTTTTTAACCTTCATACTAGCTTTATAAGTGATTAATCCACTGTCTTTACTCTATGTTTCCAGTGAGATTTACACTTTCATGTTTTCTTGTTCATACTTAACACATTTTCTTTTGAGCTTCAAGAACTCCCTTTAACAGTTCTGGTAAGGTCAGTTTAGTGGTGATGAACTCCTTTAGTTTTTGCTTGTCTGGGAAACTCTGTATCTCTCCTTCAATTCTGAATGATAACTGCCAGGTAGAGTATTCTGCATTGGAAGTTTTTTTTTTTTCTTTCAGCACTTTCTTTTTTTAAGTAATTTTTTAAAAAAATTTTTAAGTAAGCTCTATGCCCAATATGGGGTTTGAACTCACAACCCCAAGATCAAGGGTTGCATGTTTCATGAACTCATCCAGCCAGGTACCCCTTCAATACTTTAAATATATCATGCTGCTCTCTTCAGGCCTGGCAAGTTTCTGCTGAAAAATCTGCTAATAGTCTTGTGGGGGTTCCTTTGTATATAACAAGATGTTTTTCTCCTGATGCTTTTACTATTCTTTCCTGTCATTAACTTTTGACAGTTTAATTATAATGTGTCTTGGTAATGGTGTCTTTGACTTCATCTTATTTGGAATTCTGTTTGCTTCCTGGATCTGAATGTCTGTTTCCTTCCTCAGGTTAGGGAAGTTTTCAGGCATTACTTCAAATAAATTTCCTGTCACTTTCTCTCTCTCTTTCTTCTGGGAGCCCTATAACATGTATGTTAGTGCACTTGACATTGTCCTGGAAGTCCCTCAAGCTATCTTTACTTTCTTTTTTCTTCACTAATTTTTCTTTTTGCTGCACTGATTAGGTGAGTTCCACTGCCCTGTCTTTTTTTTTTTTTTTTTTCCCTAAGAGAGGGAGGAGGAGGGACAGAGGGAGGGAGAGAGAGAATCTTAAGCAGACTCCATGCCCAGCACCAAGCCCAGTGTGGGGCTTGATCTCATGACCCTGAAATCATGACCTAAGCCAAAATCAAGAGTTGGACACTTAACTGACTGAGCCACCCAGGTGCCCCACCACTGCCCTGTCTTTAAGTTCACTGACCCTTTCTTCTGCTTCATCTAGTCTGCCATCAAACCTCTGTAGTGTATTTTTCAGTTATTATATTCTTGACTTCCATGACTTCTATTTGATTGTTTCTCTCTTTTTTAAGGTTCTCACTGTGTTCATCCTTTCTGCTTGCCATAATATTTTCATAACTCATCTCATAAGTGATGCTCCATCACTTCTGCCATTACACAGAGTATGGGCACCATGAGGGGTCACTGAGGGCAGTTTAGAGGCTTTCACAGGCTCTCTTCTTCCTTCATGCTCTAAGTCCTGCCTCTGAGCTGCCCCTAGCATCTATACACACTGGGCACTTAGAAGCTGAGAATAAATGAACACCCCACATCTATGCACTTCTGCCAACATATGTTCACCTCCCTCCTCTAGACTGTTCCCCCAACTCCCAAATGCAGTTCATCAACTCATCTTCAAGACCCTCATCAGAGACCCCCAGGGCCTGTCATTGGAAAGGAGTCCAGAGGCTGGTGCTCTTTGGGCCCTAGCTCAGCCTCCTCACTAGGCCCTAAGTGATTTTATGTTAATTTATGTAAATCGATACTATTGTGGAGGATAATTCATAAAGGTTGGATCTTTAGCTAGAAAAACATTTCTAGGGACACCTGGGTGGCTCAGTCAGTTAAGCGTCCAACTCTTAGTTTCAGCTCAGGTCATGATCTCAGGGTTGTAAGATCAAGCCCCACATCAGGCTCCCAGCTCAGCCTGGAGTCTGCCTCTCCCCCTCCTTCTGCTCCTTCCCCTGATCTCTTTCTCTTTCCCTCTCTCTCTCTCTCCCTCATAAATAAAAATAAAATCTTAAAAAAAGAAAGAAAGAAAAACATTTCTAAAATGTTCTAAATGCCAAGACAAGGTTGACTATGAGGCTTGTGCATGGGGACATGGGAGAGAGTCCAAGCGAGAGACAGATCCCAGGAGAGGGATATCACAAGCCCTTTCCTCTGCTGGTGAGGAAAGAACCAACACTAGAGGGGGCACCAGCAAGCCACAGACAGCGTCACCTGTGACCAAGCCCAAGAAAGAGCTTGGATCTGGGCTAGGGGAACCTGGAATTTAGCCCAAATGAGGGGTCTCTCAGCGAGACAGATGTGGCTCTGGACTAAACCACTGCAGCCCAAGTTCCCTCTGTCAGTGCAATGTTCTCCCAAGCAGTGAGAATAACTGGACCATGCAAAGCCACCAGGGCTCATGGATGAGCACTGTGCCAGCCACACAGGATGGTGCAAGTCCCAGTGGCCCCAGATCCTGGTCTACGGTTTTGTGATTGAAACAAGGCCTTCTACCCATCAGAGCTTCATCTGCTGTGTCAGCAGGCTCTTCTGGGCAGCCAGGAAGAGCAGCAGAAGGGTGGTAGGGCCTACACTAGGTCACTACTCCTCTAGAGCCAGAGCCTTGAAAATATGAGTGTGGAGGCTCCTTCCCACCCTCAAACCTGTGAGGTCCAAAGAAGCCCCTGCTCCATAGAGTTAGGTGAGGCTCCAGGGCCACCTGATACCCCTTTCCCCATCACCCAAGAAACCAGGGCCCCTGGGGCTTGGGGATGCTGGGCCCATGTGCCTGCTCGTATGTGCCTTTCCTCCTCCGGTACCTGGATGATTGAGGAGCTGTCCGCTCCCACCCCCCTCGCATCGTGTCCTGTCCCTAGATACCACGGGCGCTTGCCTACTGTCCCTGAGAGGGCGCGGGTCCCCATCCGTGGTCCTGACTTCCCAGGGTGGACCCTCTGTGGGTCCTCCGCGAAGGAACACAGCGCCGCCACGAGGAGGCGCTGCTCCTCCTTGAAATGCCGTTCCAACTTTCCCTGGATTTCCTGCACACTGTTGAAGAGTTCCAAAAAAATAAACATGTGGAAATGAAGGTGAGCAAAAAGGAAGCTTGGGGCGGGGGCATCATAGCCATGGACAGATTCCCGAAATTCTGGTCTTATTCTAGACCCCAAATTCGCAGAAAGGGGCTCACATTTCAGAAAGTATCTGCCTATAGAAATTTGGTTCTGACATCTAACCAGATCCCCCACTTCTGGGTTGGAATTTTGTTGCCACGGCGTGCAGGTTTGGCCATTTGAGCCCATCTGGAGACCAGCCTAATTCCTAAGACTTATAGGGACAGCAGGGAATAGAGGGAAAGGAGGCTTTGGAATCAGCAAAATTTCCCCCAGTAAGAAGTTGAATGTCCCTGAGCAAGTCACCCACTCTCTGTGAGGCTATTTTGTCATAGAGATAATAGTGCCTCCCAGAAGGGTTTTTAGAACCATCAGAGGCAATATGTACAGTTCTCACCCCATCACCAGGCAGCCTGACCCTCTCCCACCCTACTGGTAAACCGCTGCCACCTGAAACCACTTTTTAGCTGAGAAAACAAATACATAAATAAACCAGGTACCACTCCACATCCACAAGAAGAGAGATAATAAAAAAAGAAAAGAAAAATAACAAGCGCTAGTGAGAATGTAAAATGGTGCAGCCATTGAGGAAAACAATTTGGTGGTTCCTCAAAAAGTTAAACACGGAATTGCCATAGGATCCAGCAATTCCACTCCTAGGCATATACCCCCCCCAAAGAACTGAAAACTGGTACTCAAATACATATACATGTATGTTCACTCTTCTCGATGGACAAAAAATTGAGACAACCCAAATATCCATCAACTGGTGAATGGATAAACAAATTGTGGTAGATCCACACAACAGAAATGGGATGGCGGGAAGGAAGGAAGGAGCAGGAGGGAGGGTGAAGGGGACATTAATCCTGAGCAAGAGACAGGATCCCGTTCAGCTTTCTCCACCGTGACTTTGGCCAAGTCCTTAGCCTCTCTGGACCTCCGTTTTCTCATCCACAACCTGGGCAACACAGTGATTGTTGGCTTCATGATTTGAAGGAACAGCACAGTGCCTACCACACTAATAATACCAGTAAGAAACAGTCATCGTTATTGGTATGTCATCCCTGCTACCCTGTGATGTTGGCAGGAAGGACAGGAAGCGGATATGGGTGCAGAGAACCTAGGGGGATGGAGCAGGGCGGTGTGTGGGACCAAGGAATAACGGGTGGTCTCCTTAGTGACCGGGGAGATGGCACTGACCACAGACAGGGCCAGAGGACCCACCTGGGCTGGTCCTGTACCAGCAGCTTGCTGAGGCTGACCACTAGGATCTCTGTCCCGGCAGTATAACCAGTCCCCAGGGACACTCCAAGCTCCGGAGGCCAGACTCGGGCCCGCCCCCAACCCCGGCTCCGCGCCAAGCACCCAGGCTGAATCACCTGGGATCCGAGCAGCCAGTCCCCTGGCCCGCAGCCCGACCTGGAGGGGGACAGAAAGGGAAGGGTTAAGCTACCGGCGCGCCGGGTTGGGGTTTGGAAGGGGGAGCTGCCGCCGCCGGCGAGTCGTCGCGATTGGCTCGGCCGCAGGACCCGGGGGCAGCTGCGGGCGGACGGCCGCCCAGACTTCCCGGACGCGCCTGGCGCCTCCGCTGCGCCGCCGGCGGCCTCCGGGGACGCGCTGCCCGGCTGCCTGGGGACAGCTCTGCTCCTGCGCCAGCCCCCCACCCTCCCCCGAAATCTCCCGGCCCCGATGGGGGGGGTGGCGGAGACTGTCTTTCTTGGGGCTTGTCAACCGCGGTGACAGCGAGAGATTGTCAGCGTGCTCCAACGCGTGCCCCTAGGAAGGACGCCCCCCAGCCAGCCAACATTCATGCTCCTCCCCGCAGACTCCTGTAGGGCTGAATCTGTTTGTCCTGATGTCTAGCCATGGGGCAATCTGCCAGGTCCCACGAAGCTGGGGGTAGGAGCTGATCCTTTGACTGATCACATCTAGGAAAAAGCTGGGTCTGATGCTTTCATTCCCCCTCCCAGACCCCAGGAACTTCTCATACTATACAAATAGGGGTGGACTTCTTCCCTGGGCACCCTGTGCCTGCCAGCCCCCTCCTGGGGAGCCCTCAGCCACCCCACCATGGCCAGAGACCACTCTCACCCTAACCACCGTTGGCAGCCATTCAAGCTAGAATCCTAATTGGAGCTGGAAGAGGCTCCAGAAAATCCAAAACTATAGGCTCTAAATGTATGTGACAATTGTTGATAGTCTTGGTTGTTATTTTGAAAAGTGTAGGTATGCTAATGCTAGTGAGATAGACACTGTTGAAAAGGACATCAATTCAGAGAATTTCACTGCAAATAGAAGACAAGGTCAAGACCAAGCTGAGGAAAAGATTATGGAGGTTTTCAGAGAAAAGTTTTCTCCACTTTCTCTGTCTGGACACTGGAGCCACATACCTGCACCCCCAATAGGACCTTGTGGGCCTCAGCCCTGAGCAAGATTTGGGGGAAGGACATGTCCACTTCTTTGCGTGGGCCTCGCCCCCTTCTCCTCGCCACGGGGACCTGGACCGAGTCTTCATCCTCTGCCTCCCTAACCCCACTCCCACCTTGGCCCTGCCAGCCCCCCCCCGATCTTGGCTCCTCCCTCCTCTTCCCAAGGCTACTCTCCCTCTGCAAAAGGGCAAGAATCTCCTTCCAGCCTCCCTCTCCAAGGGGAGGGAGGCAGTGAGGCAATCACCTGCCCTGCTCCCTCATCTATCACCCTGAACTGTGTTTCACGATAAAACTACTCATCCTCAGCCGGTGATAAATGAAATCAGTCTAGAAGCGACCACACAGAGTGGGGGTGGGGGTGCCCCATTCAGGGTTTCTGGGCTTGGGTGAGGGAAACCCAGGGGCATAGTCTCTGTGTTAGCACATACCCTGGCCAAGTTAGTAGATCTGTGTACCCTAATGTGTACTCTTGGTAAAAAAAAAAAAAAAAGACATGTGTGTGTGATTCTGTGTTTGTGTGTGCTGAGCCAGCCTGTCTGCCCTGCAGAGTGATGATGGTGGGGTGGGGAGTGGGGGCTGAGCCTTGAAGCAGCTGGGATTCAGAGTCCAGGCAAGGCTGTAGAGAGAAGAGGTTATATCCCCAGAGGAAGGGGCTGGAGGGATCAGAAAACTGTGGTGAGCCACGGAATGGGGTGCTGGGGCAGACAGGAGGAGGGGCTGAGTGTCTATGAGCTTTGGCTGGTGCTGAAAGAAGGAAGCAGGCAGCCCATGAGCGTAGAGGTAGGATGACCAGTGACCATGTAGCTGCAGGTGAGCACAACAAAGCAGCCTCCGGCAGCTTGAGAAGTCAGATGAACCCTTGCCCATACTAACTGGAGCCTCTGGACCTTGAGGTATCCAGAGGCCAGGGAACTCTCAGCACCAGCCCCAGGCAGCAGAATGATAGCCAATGGCTCCTCTGGATCCTTCTGGATCCCCTGCTTTCTTCTGCTTTCAGCCCAGGAATCCATGAGACCTCCTTAGCTGATCACCAAAGGATTAATTAATCAACCAAATAATGAGCTCAGGGGCAGGTCTTGGCCCAGAGCAGCTGTGGATTCCTTTGCTAAAGCACAGAGGTCCAGAGGACCAGACCCCAAAGTGACTCCGCCACCTGCCACCTGGTCTGTGAAGGACGTGGAAAGAGCACCTACCACACAGGTTGCTCTGAGGGCTCCTGAGATCCCGCTTGTGAAAGGCTGAGTCATTGTGACCCTTATTTCCAAGGCCTCCTGAGGGCTGGCTGGCCCCGGAGTAGAGAGGAGACCCCTCTGGGGCTCACAGTTCAGGTAGGAATAGCAGATTCCTGTGCAAGTCACAGTCAGAGTTCTGGAAGTGCAGGGAAGTGTGCTCAGAAATTCAAGGGACAAGCGACTCATTCGGACCAGAGAGATCCAGGAAGCTTCAAAGAGGAAGCAGCGTTTGAAATTGGCATAGAAGGGTGAGTGGAATTGGACAGAGGGGACGGGTGTCAAAGTGCTGTTCTGGAATGTGGGTAGTCCAGCCTGCTTCCTTTCCCGATTCCCACACCCGGAAGAAAGGGCCGTGTGAACCATTCACTTTAGTCCCTGGGGGGTGCGACACTGTGCCTGGCACAGAGGCATACTTAGAGCTGACTGAACGAACCAGGGAGAAATAATAACTGTGTGTTCACCTTGCAGACAGTGGAACCAGGAAGTTAATGGTCGAGAAATGACAGGTTGAGCATTCTGGACAGTACGGGAGAGGCCACTGGAGAACCAGCGGGAATCTCGTGAGGGCTGCCTACAAGGCCACGCTCAGGGGAGGCCTAAGACTCTAAAGGGGAGCAGGAGTGGCACAAGAAGGAGGGGTCTCATCAGACGGAGAGCTCAAGCCTTGGAAGGAAAATGCCCGGGCAGAGAGTCTGTGGGGTCTGTGCTATTTGGGCACGGAGCTTCCCATAGTCACTGCCTTTGAAAATAGTGCCTCCTGGGAACAGATGTCACCTCCCAGGAGTAACACTGGCCTCTAAGCTCCCCCGCGGGTGGCTGGGGGCAGCATCCTCCCCCCATATAAGCCTCTGATGTAGGGTTCCCAGATGTTCTACCTTGATGCTGGCTGTGCTGAAGGTAGGTGGCATTTTTTTTTTTTTAAGATTTATTTATTTGACAGAGAGAGAGAAAGCACAAGCAGGGGGAGTGGGAGAGGAAGAAGCAGGCTCCCGGCCGAGCAGGGAGCCCCATGCAGGGCTCGATCCCAGGACCCTGGGACCATGACCTGAGCTGAAGGCAGATGCCCAACCGACTGAGCCACCCAGCACCCCCCCCCCCAACGTGGGTGGCATTTTGACTGACACCAGGTTCTCTCTCTGAGAAAGAGGTTTCCCTGCCACTCAAAGACTGTCTGGCTCATTGGAGCTTTGGGTCCAACATGTCCCCCAAACAGAAGAAACAGAGCCCGTGTCAAGACCAAGACTCAGGTGGATGGTGCCCTCACTCCCTTCTATTCTGTCCCTCCACCCTGCTCCGGAATATCCCATTCCTGATGCTGTCCGCCCATCTATCTTCAGAGCTCGAAGCCAAGACCCCTGTTTGCCTTCAGGCCAGATGTCTACCTCCTCCAGGGACCATGCCCCAGGCTGCTTTTGGCCAGAGGGCCAGCCCTGCTGAGTTCAGCCCGTCCGAGCTCCCTGTGTCAGAAACGCCCTGTCTGTGGAGTCCCTGGGCAATGACAGGCCAAGACCTGAACCCACCTCTGTTTCGGACAACGTCCACTCCTGCCTGTGTCGTGTGTACACACGCATTAGCGAATGCACGCCCTTGTGTGGCACGTGTGTGTGTTTATGACCAAAGCTGCTGCTCATACAGTCTACAGAGTGTCCACTTTCAGGGAATGAAACAAAGCCGGCATCTTTAAAGCTTCTCTCCACTCTCAGGGACTTCCAAGATTGAGTTTCCTCCCCTAGTGGCAGCACCCTAGGGCACCGGTGATGAAGCCCTCCCAGCTGAGGGATGGACCCCTCATCCACAGCCCATCAGGCTCTCCCCACAGTGGACTTAGCCCCCACTCCCAGCTCTTCCTGCTCCAGGCACAGGTGCACCTTCGCAGTTCATGTGCTGTGGCTCATTTCCTCTTTCTCTGTCCCCCTTGGCCCCCAGCAAGGCTTCTAGTCACCCAAGGCAGCAGGGGTTGACCGAAAGGTCCTGGAGGTAGAAGTGGCCAGTGGATACCAGGCTGGGAGTGCTTCAGGGGGCTGTGGCTCCCAGGCCCCTGACCACAGAATATCCCCTCTGATGCACCCTCCCTGGGCTGAAGTTCAGGATGACCCGGCCTTTACCAGGCCGTGGAAGGCCAGCAAGTGATGTGGCCAAGGGTCTGTCGTGCTACAGGTTGTATAGGCCATGGAGCTGGGTCACGTAAGCAGTCCAGGCATGCTCGGAAAACATTCACTGAGAGCCTCTTACATGCACCAGGTATGGAAAACACTGTAGGCCCACTCATGGGACAGATGCTTGGACAAGACAGAGCAGCCAGACTTACCCTCCTGCCAGAAACAACTCAAACACCAGACAAAATCCAGAAAACATGGCCCTCAAAACACTGGACATCGGGTGCTGAAGGAGGGGGAGTCCCTGAGAGGCCCCAGCTCGCTTCCTGAGAGCATTTCCAGCGGTGGTGCAGGGAGCGGACGCAGCAGTTCCAGGGGTCCCCCAAGGGCAGAGATGGAGCTGCGAGTCCTAGAAAGCCCAGGCAGCTAGAGTCTGCAGGAGGGAGCACGGGAGAGGAAAGAGTCCTAGAGATCTGCAGAGCATGAGGAATGTGCTTGAGGCCGGGAAAACCGCAGAGAGGGTCCCAGCGAGCCCTGCCCAGAGCTCACACAGGGCTGTGGAGAGTGCTTGGTCCAGCGGTCGGCCCGGAAGACCTCACCTCACTGGGGCGGAGTACCAGTTGGATCTGGCCACAGCAAAATGGGACAAAATTAGCCCTAGACCAAACACTGCTCTGGTTCTCCCAGCAAAGCTTAAGAGCAAGACCTGAAGGGACCAAACTTCTCCCAAATGACTTCCTGATGTCCAGAGCAAAGTACAAGAATATTTTTGAAAATAGTCAGCACCCATCAAAGTTCACAATCCTAGTCACCTGATTAAAAATCACCAGGCATGCAAGGAAGCAGGAAAATGCAACCCATGAGAAAGAAAATCAGTCACTTGACGCTGACCCAGAAATGACAGGGATGGCAGGGTGAGAGCACAGGGCATGAAAGGGCCCACTACAACTGTCTCTGTGTGTTCAAGAGGACAGGCTGAACGTGTTAAGTGGGTTCCTTCGGGGGCTGCTAAGAGGAGGTCAGTTCTGGGAAGGGGTGGACTCTGCTTGGATGCAGACAGAGTAGGATCTCTGCCAGGGGGACCTGGGCTCCGACCCAGACCCTGCAGGCGGCTGCCCAGCTGGGATGAGCCACCTCCCTCCCACCCTGCAGAATTGGGAATGCCTCGCATACAGCAGGTGCTCCATACATATTAATTGTTTTGTTTAATTCTCCTTCCCATTTTACAAATTGAAACTCAGAGAAGTTAAAGGTCTTCCCAAGGCCAGGCAGCCAAGAAGTGGTAGGTTCAGGGCCCTGGGCATTCAGTCTCAGGGACTGTGCAGCACACCTCCAACCACCAGGTCACACCAACCTGGTGGGTTTGAGGTAGGCTTAGGGGTGTAACACCAGTTCCCCAGGAAGCAAGCCAAGACAGGAGGCACATTAGCTGGGAAGAGGCAAACGTCAGTGCCCACACCCTGAGTCCTTCCACATCCTCCATCCAGGATATCTGGAGTCTGGAGCCCCCCACCCCAATTTTCCAACCTTGCCTCAGCCTCCCCAGGTTGTGGGTAGAGACAGGGAACCACAGTGGACAGGCTGGGAGCCCTGCCTGAGGGTGCTCATTTCTGTAATTACCATAATTGCCTTAATCACTGCTTGGGCTGGAACACTCCTCTGCAGGCTTTGCATTCAGCCCCCACCACGGCACACCTCAGCAGCTCCACCTGGGGATACGGATGCACAGCCCAGGGGCACAGCACACACTCCCAGCCACCCCAACAGGCCCCACCCTGCTGCAGCTTGGGCACCGGGCTCCTCCATCAGCACCCTTGTCTAGACAATTTGCTCTGTGCCTGCCCGCCAGACCGAAAGCCCAGTGCTGGACCCAGGGAAACAAAATGAGCCAGGGAGTGAATGCCATGCCTGCAGGTGTGCACACCTGCAGGACAGGCGCTTGCTCTGAGTTCATACCCAGAGGAGCTGACACACACCCAGATAACAGACCTTTCTTTTCCCCTGACCGGGGGGTGGGCCAAGGTGGAGAGTGGTTTGTGGACCTCTGTGGTGTTGCTCTTAATGACCACTGCCCTTTTTGAGCAAGTACCATGGGCCAGGAGTGTGCGGTTGCTTGACCAACCTCCAGTGGTTTGGCTTCACTTACAGAGAGGGAGGGCCTGAGGCTCAGAGCACGAGAACTAAAACCCCAAAGCTCCCCTAGCTCCAGAATAGGCCTCAGTGCCAGCGGCAGCCCCTAAGCAGACCCTGAAGGTCCAGGGTCCCGCCAGTGAGGGGCTGGGGGAGGGGCGATGAGGGGCCTCACCCAGAGTCTCCAAACAAACAGCAGCTGAGAGTCAGGCCAAGGCCGGCGGTAGGACTGCCGCTGGCTCCTGCCAGGCTCCTGGCAGCATGAGCGATGGCAGGCTGAGCGATAAGAAACTAATAATTTATGTTTCCAGCTCCCGCGGCCCCGGCGCCAAGGGAAGGCTGGGCCACAGCCTCCTCCTCACACTGAGCGGCCGCAATCCTTTATTGCACAAATTATTAACGACCAAAGAATGAATGACTCTGTAATCAGATCAGGGCTGCCAGCACTTTTCATTTCGTTTATTTGTATAAATTCTGAAGCCAGGGTCTAGCCTGAGCTCAGAAAGCCAGTCTCATGCTAGACGGGTGCTCAGGCCCCCACCTAAACAGAGCATACCCCTCTCTCACCCTCACCCAGGGCTCCACGGGGTGCTGAAGACAGAGGGTGTCGAGGAGGGGGCCAGGGAGGTGGGTCTGACTGAGCTGGGCCCCGGGGCCAGGGTCGGAACTCTGTCCTTCCGCCTGCCTCAGGGCCATCTCCTACCTGTTCTCAGGGCCAGGGGCTAGCCCAGGGCTTGGTGGTGAGAGAAAGCTCCCCTGTCCCTGCATGAAAACCTCTGATCCCTACCTGTCTTTACCCTTCTTCCCCAGTACCTGCTTTGTCACACGGATGGTCCAGGCCAGCAGCAGTCCCAGGCTCCATGCCCCACTCTGTCCGCTTCTCCTGCCTGCCTCCCATCCTCTTTCCCCTTCTCAGGCTGACCTCTCCCCTGCCCTCCCTTTTCCTGTCCTGCTGCTGGGGCTGGGCTGTCCTCCCTTGGGTGCAGGGACTCAGGCCATGAGGTTCCTGTGGCAGCGCTGAGGACTGAGCTGCCTATGGCCCTCTCACAAGCCCACTTTTAATCCCATTGACCTCTCGTTATACTACAGCGCATAAATTCAGATTTGGAGAGCTTATGTTCCATCATAAATTGGGCTGGCAGACTTCCGATCAACAAGATAAAGCTGTCTCCTGTGAGGTGGGTGTTTTATTAGTCTTGGCCTCAGTACCGCAGGCACTGGGATTGGGGGAGGGGGGTGAGTCCTCTGCTCTGGAACCCTCCCGCTCTGTTCAGAGCAGCCTGATGGTGCCCAGGGATCTGAGCGCTTCCTGTCATCATGGGCAGGCACCAGGAACCTAGGCATCCCCTGGACCTGGGCTGTAAATTCCCTTAGACCCCCATCCCCACATCACCAATCTGAGTGGCCACTACTCAATCCCCAGGCTGGGCACTCGAGGGTCAAGACAGAGGCTCGGTGTGCACCCAGGCATGTGTATGTCTGTGCCCCTCCCTCCCTAGTAGACCTTTGAGAACCTGGCCAGAGCCAGAGTAGAGCTGGGGGATGGGGGGGGGGGCAGCTGGACCTGCCTGGAAACCCTGGGGGCCAAATGGCTGGAGCAGGGGGGCCCAGAAAGAGGGAAGTCAAACCCCCGGCTCCAGAGATGTGATGGCGTGGTCCAGCTTTACTTGCAGGTGTAGACACAGGGAGAGTCCCTACAGGCAGACATGGGGAGGTCTTGGCAGCTAGGGCCACTCTGGGCCTGGGCTCCTGCCACTCACCCAGAACTGGGAGTGATGTCTGCTGGCCTTGCCTGCCCCTCCCTAGAGGTCAGGTCTTCAAAATCCCAGTCTCTGTCAACACCACCTCCCTCTGCCACTGCCACTTCCAGCCCAGCTTCTGTACCAGCCTGCCAGAATCACTTCTCAGTGAAGTCACCCAAATCAGCATCCCCAGGGGGGCTCCACCTGGCCCTTCTGAGCACCCCCGTCTGCCCAAGGGCCTCAGCAACACAGTAAGAAACCTGTGGGTCCAGGGTATGTGCTGGTGTTCTGGGGTACAGGGCACCCTGACAGGAAGGGAAGGTAATCCAGGGAGGCTTCTTGGAGGAGGGGTTGCTGCTGTTAAGTCTTGAAGAAAAGTAGGTGGCAGCAGGGCCAACATTACCACCATGCACAGAGAGCATAGAACCTGGATCCCTGGTGCTTTTAGAGACCACAAAAACATTTTACTTTTAATTTCCCTTAAAACCAGAAGGAAAAAAAATAATATAATAATGAATATTGAATAATGTATCTACCATGGATTATATTTGTCTTTATATCAATAGAGTTATAAAATATAATTTAAAAATTTTCAATGGAGGAAAGGACTCCCAAATGCAGAAGTTGCTACACAAGTGGTAATGGGGCCATGGAATAGTGATATTAGGGAGTGGCAGTCCTGGGCAAAGGCAACAACGCAGCCATGCTCAGACACTGAAGAAGACAGGGAAACAGGAAGTTGAGCCCAGGGGCAGAGGCAAGGCCTGGAGGCCAAGGGTCCTGGACTGTTCCCAAAGGAGCCCCTGGAGAGCAAGTTGGCCAGATGTGCCCTTCAGGCACTGGATGAGTGGGGGCAGAGTCTGAGAGTATCACAGAAATACCACAGGCGAGAGTGGCCAGATTAGGTATTTGGAGGAAAGGGATCTAGAAGGGAGCACATATGAGGCTTGCTGATTGGCTAATGGGGAGGAGTATGGTGCCTGCTCTCTGAGGGACTGTGAGCTAGATGGCGATGACAGCATGGTGGTAGGAAAAGGACTCAGGGGGCTGTGGGGTGGATGCATAGGGCAGGCTATAGACTCCTGAGTGTCTGGACTGAAGCTAGAGATTCAGGTTCATAGTCTGTAAAGGAAACCACAGAAGTACTTATGAAAGGGAAGAGTGCCTAGTGTAGAACCCACCCACTTACCCAGTCACCCACCGTCAGTCCATCCCCCCACCCATCTACCCCTCAACCCAGCCTATGTTTGAGGCGTGGGTGAGGCAGGGTTGAGAGGTGAGGCTGATCTGAGGGGATGGTCTCAGGGCATGTGCCCATGAGTGAAGCTCATCTAATACGTAGCAAGGCGTCAACTACAAGCACTAAGAAAAATCCCCGTGTATTGAGGCCAAAACACGGTATCAAGCAGAAGCTGACAGGTTTGCTGAGGGCCATGTTCTTGGATGGAAGGTGGGATGACCCAGCAGGAGTTCTGGCTTTGCCCCTCACCAGTCATGAATCACCCTGCCATGTCTCTGAGGCCCCGGGCCCCCTGTGCAGCCGGGGGGTCTTTCAGAGCTGGGCCTGGAGACAGCAGCCGTAGCCACCCACCCTCCTAGCCCTCCACCAACTGACCCCCCACCTCCAGCTTCCCTCTGCCTCCAGGCTTTCTGTGCTGAGGGTCCCCATCTGAATGTCCTCTCTTCTCCTTCAACTTCCACCTGGCAGTCCTGGCAGAGAGCCCACCTGAGCCCATTCTGCCCCATCATGCTCATCATGCTCAACTCCAAGGCCCCTCCCACATCCAAACCCACTCCTCCCCCATGGGAGCCTGACCACTGCCTATGACTCTGAGGGTAGCACTTCCCAATGTCTCTATCAGGACTGTGGTCACAGGTCTGCCCAGGCCAAGACAGGTGACCATGCAAAGAGTAAACATGTGACCAGCCGAGTTGGGATTGACCCTCCAGGACCTATACCCCCACAGTGAGGAGCGTGGGTCCCTAAGGACTTCATGTGGGATCTATGCTGACTATGAGCTGACGTGGACAGCAAGACTGTGGTCACAGGAGGAGGGAAGCACATTCACGTATAAGCACACGGTATGGACACACAAGAGCACATAGGAAACCCTACACTCTCAGGTAAGCGTCTCCTCGTCGCTCGCACTCAGCCCCTGCTGGCACATTCCTGGGACACAGGGGTGTCATGGGACTGGAGCTGAGTCTGCATGCTGCAGCCTAGCTCTGCTACTCCACTCTGGTCATCTCCCTGACCTGACATCTGAAAGAGGGGGTGACTGGTGCTGCAGAGGCTTGTGCCACGAGGGATGAGGACCACATGGGGCTTTGGCACCCACATCCACCCAGCAGGGCACCAGCTGCGTCCGGGTGTCCTCCCAACCCCGTTTCCGCCTCAAGCCATGTCCAGGCAGTAGGCCGGCAATGTCCACAGGGAGAGAAAGGGGGGAAACCAGCCCTCATGCCCATTCGCTGGGATAGATTCTCTTGTCCCTAGGGGCCCTGGAAGACTCTGTTCCTGCCCTTTACTTGGCCCTACCTTGGAGTGGACCCCCCAGGTCCTGCACCCTGGGCCCATTTATGGAGAAAGCATCTAGGGTGTGCCAGGCCTGCCTCACCGTGCTGACCAGGGCACATGTAGCCACATCATCTTACCCTGACTGCTCTCCTCTGGGCCAAAGGGAACCCATAGATTTTGAGCTCCTATCTCATTTTTCAGATGGAGAAACTAAGGTCCAAAGAAGGGCAGAGAAGCCTGGGTCATTCAGTGGCTGGCCAGGAGGACCCAAATCTCAGGCCCCTGCAGAGTCTGCCGTCCTTACCACCTGTGTCAGCCTACCTCAGCATAACCCAGGCCAAAAAGGGTCCACAGCCCCCGGCAGGCTGCTCTCTGTCCCCAGTGATGTCAGCAAGTGGGTGTCTTCGTTCCTCCTCAAGAGGGGCCAAGCAAGCATAACCAGCGGTAGCCAGACTCCAACCCATGTTGCCAGACCAACAACTTCCTCTGTACGACATCAGTGCACCCAGTGCACCCTGTGTGTTGAGCTCATTTGTGTCATTGTGTTTGTGTCTGAGAAAGTATATGTGTGTGTCAACCTCTGTGTAACACAGCAGGTGAATGTCATGTAACCAGGGCTCTGGCAGCGTGTGCCCTGTGTGTGCCCCAAGTCTGCACACCCACGGGAGAACGTAAGGTTGGCCCTAGGTCCTATCTCTTTCTCCTTTAAATAGCATATGTTAAGGTCAGTGAACAGACTGGCCTCAGAAACATCTCTACTCCTGAGACAGATGGCATGGCCTGCAGCCAGCTCATGGCTGGCCAAAGGTAAGGCATGTCCTAGCAGGGGCAAGCCCCTCCTGTGTCTGACCTGCAGCTGGAAACAGACACATTCCTCCCGGAAGCTCTGGCCACTCTTGCAGGGAGTCTGAGGGAGCCCCAGCTGATTCACCACTGACCTTTGACCTCACAGGTTAACCCTTCCTAAACCAGACCCTTGCCACAGCCATGCTGTCTTAGATGTGACAGCTATGTCCACCTGGAGCTCACGCTGCAGGCCTGTGTGCCCACGGATGTGTTTGCACAGGTCCTGGTGTCTTTCCTCTTGGCTGTGGTGTAAGTGAGCACATGTACTGTCTGCGCCTGTTTGTGGTCAGGATGTCAGCACCTGTGCACGCCCCCCCCCCCCCCCTGTCCTGTGCGTGCAGCTCTCCCAGCTGCCGTGCGTGTGCTTTTGAGAATGCGCCCTGTTGTATGTATCTGTTGCTGGCTTTGGGTGCTTGCCTGAGGACATGGATGTGCCTCCTCACAGATGTGTCAGTGTGCTCAGACCTGTGTGGTCTGTCCCTGCGTGCCTTCCTGTGCCTGGCATGTCTGGGCCTGCTCTCCCACCCTGACAGTCACCCTGGATGAGCTCAGGAAGACTAAGGCTGAGGGAGCAGGCCCAAGGATGCACCTGTGATCTCAGAGACATACTGCTTTCCTCTGCATCTCCCAGCCTCACCTCTGGTTCCCTCTCCCTGGGGTTCCACAGCTGGTGCTCAATAAATGATTGATCGGTGAAGGAATGGATGAAAAGGGGCTCTAAGGGGCACAGTCTGGAGATGAGGGTAGGCAGGCACTCCAGGACGGGAGGAAGGCTTCTGGCAGGAGCGCCAGTGGTGGACTAGGTCGGACAGCTCCAGAAGAGGCGGTCAAGGCTGGTCGAGCCCGGGCTGGGGGCAGCAGGGTCTGCGGGCCGCCCCCGCGAGCTCCCCGGGGACGTCGCGGGTCACCGTCTGCACCGCCTGGGCCGCGCCGCCCCGCGGGTTATTTATGACCCCCTCCCCCTCCCTGGCGGCGGCGGCGGCGGCAGCGGCAGCGGCCGCGGCGGGGGCTCCGGCCTCGGCCCAGCGGCAGAGGGCCCCCAGCGGGGGGACCGCGAGCAGCGATGGCGCGCCGCCGTGGCCGTGAGGGATAAAGGGGCGGGGCCTCTGAGGGCCGGAGGAGGGGCTTTGGCCGCCGCTCCCACCTACTTTCCCCAAGGAAGGTACCGCCAGGCCTGAACTCCAGGCGAGGGGAGATTCTAGAGCCAAAATTCTGTCCCTTCTGACCTCTGTCTCCAGTCAGAAGCTCAGAGGAGCGCACGGGCTACCAGGTGCCAAACCAGGACACAGGTGGACAGGAGAGAGAAAGTGAGCAGATCCTTGTGGCGGGGGTATAATGCCCAGGAGTAAGGATGCCTGATCCCTGTGGGAAAGTGACTCTGATCCTGTGGGCAGAGAGGTCTATTTCCCATGAAGAGGGGGAAACAGGTAGGGGTGGGCGTAGGGGTGAACTGATCAGCCAAAGCCCTGGAAGGGGGTCTCCTGAAAGTCAGGGAGTGGCCCTTGGAGGAGAAGGAGTTTTGAACCCAGTCATGGTCATTTTAGGAAGCCCCCTTGATCCTCCAGAGAGAGGTGGAACCAGATAGTAACATGGAGGTTAGGCTGGGTGAGCTAGGTTAGTTTAGCCCCCTTACCTTGCCAGCTGGGTCCCACTTCTGAAAGCCAGAGTTGGGGCCTTCTTTGCCCCTCCTTGACCACTGTGGGCCTGTTCAGGATGAAAGGAGTCAGGGGTGGGTCAGGGGTGGTCCTGCAGAAGGGAAGGGAGGCCCCCTCCACAGGCTACATGGTACCTTCTCAGATCTAGAGATAAACTTCACTAGCCTTCCCTCCTGAAACCTCACTTTAAAGGTCAGGGGTTAGGAGGCCTAAGGGTCAGTGAATAGGTGCAGGCAAACATGAGAAGAACTGAGTGGAGGGGACCATCTTTTGAAAGCAGTGTCAGGGCTGTAGCCAGACAGTTGGCCTCACGCTGAGCCCTGATAACCTCTCCACACTGTGCCATGACCACAGATTAGCGTAATGGCTCCTCCATGGGCCTTGGCTCTTGGGCAGGAACAGCCTCCTGCATCCGTTAGACATGGAGGCAGCACACCTGAGAGCAAGACACGGACCACAAAAGGTGAGTGTGCACCTAGGGTCAGGCATGTGCAGGTGTCCAGTCTGCACGTAGGGCAACTGGGCTGAGGGTGGTACACTATATAGGATCACTCACTTTCACACCCACATTCACACCTGGCCCCTTAAATCCCAGCAGGCAGACGTACAGAGTAGAGCAGAAGGGAGATACAGAGGTTTGGGTGCATAGGTTCCCAGACATGTTCCTGGTCTCAGCCCAGACCTTGCTCCCCAAGTCAGTCCTGGGGCTGGCCGGTGCCTTAGCTGCGGATGATCTTGGCAGTGTGCATCAGCAAGAGAAAGCAGAGCAGTAGCCAATGGCCAGGCTCATGCCCAGCTGGTGCAGGTGCCTGGGAGGAGGTGGGTGAGGGTGGTGTGCTCCCTCACTTCCCTCACTCCCTTGCACAGGGTGCTCATGCAAGCACGCCTGTGGTCCAGCTCAACCCCCCAGAGCCTGGTCAGAGAGATGCCCACACGAATGCCCTGCCAAATGCATCTCAGTGGGGGTCTAGGCGCTGGGATGGGATCCGAGGCTACTTTCTAGCTTGTTCAGAATAACACATCAGAGAAAGACAAACTTGTCTCATCAGCTCTTAGTAGGTTTCTGTTTCTCTTCCTAATGCTTCTACTGCAAGGCTGGCAGGCTGGCCTGCAGGGAGATGGGGGTTGAACACCAAGGGACAAGCCACCCTCATGCCTGGACTGGGCCAAGGCTGACCTGCTTCCTCAAGGCACCAAAGTGGACATGGATGTAGAGAGGTTCCTCTTCCCCAGACTGGCTCCTACTAGGGAACAGAAATGTGCTCAAGTGTGCAATCTTGCGCTCATGGGCCCCTCTTCCTCCCCACATCCTCCATCCCTCAACCAGACTGCGTCTAGCCCACCTTCCTGCCCCACGGCAGGGCTCAGATATTGTTTGTCCTGGAGTCCGAGAGCCTGGATTTAAAACAGCTGTATGACATCAGGAGAGTTACTTCACCTCTCTGGGTCTCACCCTCCTCATCTGTAAGATGAGAATAATGAGAAAAACTCATATTGAGATGATCAAGTGAACTAAGGCGTGTAAAGTGCAGAGTAATAAGGCGGCAATAATTGACAGAATCGTCGTCGTTGTTGTGTTCACAGAACACGAAACCTCCCGAACGCATTTGCAGAGGCCACACACCACAAACCCACAGCCTCACACCCTGCAGATGCAGAGGAGACCACCCACGCCCGACACTGACGCCCACCGCCCCCGGCCGCTGTGAAAACGCTCCTACCCAGGACCGCCAGGCCAGCGGGCCGCTCCTAATCACAGACCCCTCCTGCGCCAGGAGCCCACTCTCGGTCCTGGGCCCGCCCCCTCCCCACGTGTAGTCGGGGACTCCCAGCTGCGCCCAATGACTCCCTCAACAATGGAGCGGTCCGTGCGCGCAGTTTCTCGCTAGCATACGCTCCTTCCCACACCCTCGCGCGCTCGGAAATGGGGCAGGGGTGCAGCCCCGTCCCACCGCCCCCGCCGCCAGCCGTGGGAGCCCAGTCGGCCGTCACGCACCCCCTGCTGGAGCCCGCGCCCGCCCGCCCGCCGAGCCGGGGCCGTTTAAATGGGCCAAGTTGTGGCGGCGGCGGCGGCGGCGGCGGCGGCGGCGGCGGGAGTCTCCCAAGTCCCTGCCGGGCGGGCGCGCGCCAGTGTACGCGGGTGCGCGGCCGGGGCGGCGGGGCGGCGGGGCGGCGAGGCGGGGCTGGGGCCTGGGACCCCCGGGCGGGGCGGGGCGCAGGGCCGGAGACTTCTGGACTCCACTGCCCGGCTGGGCCCTGCTGGCGGACCAGCGAGCGGGGCCGCCCCAGGGGGCGCGGGCGCAGGTGGCCCAGGGCCCTGTGGAGCCCTGGGGCCCCGGGGCTGCGGCGCTCGGCAGGTCGATAAGGGATCGATAGCAGCTCCCGCAGCACCATGTCTCGGGCAGCCAAGGCCCCGGCAGCCGGCCGAGAAGCGGTCCGTGGTGGCCCGGCGGGCGGCGCGGCTGCAGGTGCCGGGGCGCAGTAGCGGGTAGGGCGGGCGCGCGGCCGGGAGCCTCCTGGGCCCCCAGCCCTCGAGACCCAACTCCAGCCCAGGCCCGAACAAGTTGCGCCGGCGGCGGAGAGCCAGGCTACAAGGCCACCGGCCCGTCATGCCAGCGGTCAAGAAGGAGCTCCCAGGCCGCGAAGACCTGGCCCTGGCTCTGGCCACCTTCCATCCGACCCTGGCCGCACTACCACTGCCGCCGCTCCCAGGCTACCTGACACCACTGCCAGCTGCGGCCGCCCTGCCCCCGGCCGCCTCGCTACCCGCCGCGACTGCCGGCTACCAGGCGCTGTTGGCTCCACCACTCGGCTCCCCGCGCGCCTACCTGAGCCTGCACGAGGCCGCCCCGCACCTCCACCTGCCCCGGGACCCTCTGGCCCTCGAGCGCTTCTCAGCCACTGCGGCCGCAGCACCGGATTTCCAGCCGCTGCTGGACAACGGCGAGCCGTGCATCGAGGTGGAGTGCGGCGCCAACCGCGCGCTGCTCTACGTGCGCAAACTCTGCCAAGGCAGCAAGGGTCCGTCCATCCGCCACCGCGGGGAGTGGCTCACACCCAACGAGTTCCAGTTCGTCAGCGGCCGAGAGACGGCCAAGGACTGGAAGCGCAGCATCCGCCACAAAGGTGCGGCCGCGGTGGGGGCGCAGGCCGCTACGGTCCCTCCCCTCTGCTCCCCGAGGACCCCTGGGTCCGGACCCCCTCATTCTGCCACCTGGGAGACTCCATCTCCGCCCAGAGAGGGCGCTGCGACTCTGGGGCTGCCGCAGGGACACTCCCCCCCCCCCCCGCACCGCCCCCAGCACGGTCGCCTTGGTGGACCCGAGCAGAGCGCTCTCGGCCTCCACCGTCACCCCAGCTTCAGCCGCGGTGCTCTGGGCTCCCGGCTGCACACGAGCTGGCCCCTCCTGCCACTCGGAAGGTCTTTGCGGGATTCCTGGGCCATATGGCCCAGGGGAAGTTTAGGGGAACTCGGGAGACTGCGGAAGGCCGGCTGGGCGGGACACAACTTCCCTCCCGGGTCGGGGAGGCACCAGGTTCTAGCGGGAGTAGAGGGGCACACGGGCGGCCGGGGTGCGAGTGCGAGTTGCTGGAAGGAAAGAAGGTGTAGGGGTGTCGTAGGCAGGTGGGGGCCGCGGGGGCGCGCGTCGGGGCGGGGGCGCGCGCGGAGCTGGAACTGCGGCGGGGCTGGGAGCAGCCTGCTTGGAGCATTCAGGAGTCTGGCTCCGAGGGCGCGTTGTGAGGGCGCCCGAACAGGCAAGCGGGGGAAGCGCAGTGAGCGACAGGGGCGGGGGTGGAGGAATCTTTAGAAAGTTAGGGACCCAGTCGCGCTGGGCTTTGGGGCTCGCGGCTCCGCTGTGGTCGGCCTCTTCCCGCTGCGGGCTCAGGCACAGCCCCGGTCCCGGCGGCGCCGCTCACCCGCGCGCAGGCTCGACCTTCGTGAACCCTGTTCCCAGTTTCCCCAGACCGGCTTGGAGAGAGGGTAGAGAGCGGGAGGAGGGACGCAGGGGGCGGGGAGGAGGCCGCCCTTGGTCAGGGGAGGGCCCTTGCCGGGATCTTGAGTTTCTGAGCTCTGCAGATCTCCGCGGCGTCCGCGAGGGTGTGGTGGACGGCAGGGCCAGGTAGCGGGTTCGGAAGTTGGATGTTCATACACGTGCCAGGAGGGGGAACCGGCCTTGCAGCTTACTGCGCCCCGAAAGCGCGCCCGCGTGTGCCGGCTCTACCTGTGCCCCGTCCCTGCTCTCTCACCGGTCCTGCCTCGGCTCTCCTCACAGGAAAAAGTCTGAAGACGCTTATGTCCAAGGGGATTCTGCAGGTGCACCCTCCGATCTGCGACTGTCCGGGCTGTCGAATATCCTCCCCAGTGGTGAGATGTGGGAGAAAAGTTGGGGCTTTGGGTCTTCCTTCTCCCCTGTGGAGCTGTGCCTGTTTTCTGGGATCCAGAGTCCTAACCTCAACCCTGCCGGGGTGCAGGAGTGAGCCCCCCGGGGCAAATAGGGGAGACTTTGCTTTGGGTGGGAATCCTGGGGCAGCCCTCTCCTCTTTGGATGCAGGACCTGACCATTGTCTATCTGGGAGCCTCTCCTTGGGAGCCGTGGAGCTGCTGCTTCTCAGGTCTTGGGGACAGCCTGGGCTGTAAAGGTCTCCTCCCTGGACAGTGCCATCCACCTGTGGCCTGGGGACCCTGCCCTGTCACAGGTCTTGGGTGGGGGTGGGGGTGTCACTGTGTCAGCTGGCCTGGCTTGGGAGAGGGGCTGGTCCTAAGGTAACACTTGTTCTGGGATGTGACACT
The DNA here is from genome assembly GCF_037043125.1 of Eumetopias jubatus. Classification (NCBI taxonomy): domain Eukaryota; kingdom Metazoa; phylum Chordata; class Mammalia; order Carnivora; family Otariidae; genus Eumetopias; species Eumetopias jubatus. Next base: position 107,055,993 of record NW_028274810.1, on the reverse strand, counting down.
GTTGTCTGGCCTGGATGTACATCCTGGGGTGGTCACAGCTTGGATGTGAGTAACATGTGTCTCTGGTATGCCGAGAGCTACAACCCTGCTGGGCAAGGCCCTCAATGTCCAGGAGAGTCTCAGGATACAACCCAGTTGGGGGCAGAATCTGAGCAGTGTGGGCCTTTGGTGTCAAGAACTGGAGTTGGAGGCTGATGTAGGGCCCCCAACCCAGTGTAGATGTATATTGACCCCCTCTTTGGCCTAGGGGAGCAGCAGAGATTGGGGTGCTGGGCCTGCCTCTGAAGCACTGTCTTCCACATGATATGTCCTCCAGGCAGCAATAGTTGGAGGACTGATCTGAAGAAGAAATTGCATCTTGAGAGGAACCAATTTTGAGCTGCTAGGGGAGAGCCAATTAGGGCCCTGGCTCCTGGTGGTGGTTGGGATTGTGCTGCTATCCCTGGCATCGTCAACACCCTCACACAGGAAGGGGTGAGAGAGGACCCAAGACACCGCCTTCAGCTTCTTTACTTTGGACTGGAAGTAGGAAGGAGGAAGGGATGTTTTGGTTTCCTCGTGGACCCTGGAGGCGGGTAACCTGGGCAGGCTGGGAAGCCACAGACACACCTGTGAATACAGACACCAGATCAGACACACAAGTTGGACAGGGGAACGGGGATACAGCCATGCCTCTCCTGTGTACCTACCCCACACACCTGTCTGCCATGGGCTCGTCATCAGAGTGTGTGTGCACAGGCAGCCCACCTCTGACCCGCTACTACGGTACCTGCCTGGGGCAAGAAGCTGAGCTCCTGCTCCACTTAACGCACCTTTTCAGCCGCTAGTACAGAAGAGTCTTCTGGGCACCCTCAAGGCTAGCCTGGGGTTTCTGTTCGGGCTGGAGGGGCCCAGCCTATCTTAACCCACCCTTCCAGAGGTCTCTCACAGGAGTGTGGGGTACAGATGGCGTGAGCCCAGTATCAGTTTCCCCAGGACATTGCTTGGATTGGGGAGGGGTGGGGAGGTCTGGCAGGGATGAGGCCACAGCCTTGGACTGCCTACCTGTCTGGGGCTCCCGGGTCCCTGCCCTGCATGAGGGATGCTCAGGCCTGGGCCTGCCTCTCCTGAACCTGGTCCCTCCCAGGCCCAGGCCCGTACCCTTCCCTTAGGAAGGAGCCACACAGACCCCCTTGTCTTTCCACCCCCCACTTTTGCGACATAGAGATTGTCTTCCTCCATCCCCCACAGCCAGGCCCGAAGGTACGTACACACCTCGCAGTCACAGATACCCCAGGGGCACAATGTGGGTATGCAAGGGTGGTGCAGGGATCATGCAGCCATGCAAGATGGCTTTCCTGTACCCATCCTTGCGTTCTGAGGAGCCAATGGCTGACTAGCAGCAGAGGTTTGTCACAGAGTTTTAAAATCTGTGTGCTGCTGAGCAGGGGTGAGTGGCTGAGGTCTTGCGTGTGCATAGGAGGAAAGTATGCTCCCTGTCCTTGGTCGGGGTCAGGGCTGCCCATCCCGGTCCCTCGTCCTCAGCTCCCCTCCCACAGGAGCACCTCCAAGAGCCACCGCAGGCCAGCATAGCTCGTCTGGCCTCATCCCAAGTGGCAGTCTTACTGCTCTCATTTTCCTCTCCTCGTCCTACAGATGAGAAGCAGAGGGAAATGCACTTCCTTTTCTTCTTAAGAGAATAGTTTAATTAAAACAGAAAGACAGGAGAGGAGGTCCTGGTGCTTGGGCCACAGGCTAGAGAAGGGCAGACCTGAGTGGGACTTCCCAGCAGTGCACACTTCAGACAGGCCAGGGGTTGTTGAAAACACTCCCCTTGGAGCCCGCTAGCTGGCACAGAGGGGCACAGGGACCAGACAGGCCATCACACCTGCAGCCTCACCCACTCTCTGCTATTGCTGTTAGAGCACAGGGCCAAGGCCAGGGTCGCAGAAGGGGCCACAAAGCAGGCCATTTCATCTCTCAGGCCTACTCTCAGACTCCATCGCCCCACCCCACCCCACTCGGCCCCAGTGCTGTCTGGTGTATCTCACTGAGTATGTTGCAGAGAGGAATATAGAGGGTGTCCCAAGTGGATTCATAAGGACAAGTATGGGGGAGACTGTGGCTCGCAGGGGGGGACCTGGAGAGGGGGGTACTTTTGGTCCCCAGACCCAGTGAGGGGAGAAGACTAGGGCTCCCTGGCTCTTTTGGGGCCACTGCCCAAATCTGGAGCTGGGGTAGGCTGGGTCTGAAGGGAAGGACCCTTATTCTGGAGGGCAGGACGATGGTGGCTGCATAGCAGTCCTTTAGGTCCAGGATGACACGGGTCCAGGGTGAGGCGAGACCCTCCTCCACACTTTCCTCAAGCTTGTGGGTATGATGGCATTGTCCTTGCAACAGGAAAGAGGGTGTCCGAGGGTCCCCAGGTGACTGGAGAGATGAGAAAGAATTAGATAATCCCAAGGTCCCTGCCACCTCCCTGAAACAGCAACCCTTTATTAAATAAGAATAAGGTTCCTGCCCACCCGAAAATAATCTGTAACTTTTCTTCTTTCACTGGGGCAGCAGGACCTAAGGACACTGTAGGGAGCCGTGGTGTATAGTGACCTTGTATGGTGTGTGCATGTGCTCTGAGCACGAACAAGCTCAGCGTGGAGTACCCTCCATGTCTGTGCACAGGACATGCCTTCCTGCTCTGATCTCCCAGCACACAGCACACACATGAGCTCCACATACTCACAACATGGGTGTAGGGAGGGGAGAAGGAGGTGTTGTGGAAGAAAGAGAACCTCTGTTTCTGACCCACTCGGGGCCCATGGGACAAAGGGTCTAGGTTGGTAAGGGCTCCCCAGCAAGTGGTCTGTGAACCCCCGGCCTGCAGTTTGCAAGGGGGTTAGCAGGATCAGGCCCCAGACGCAGGCTCCAAACCACCCGGAACTGGACCCTGCATGGCACTAGCAGAAGGGAAGACAGGACTTGGCGTTGGTTGGGGGTTCACGCAGGAGCTATGTGGGATGGTCCCTCAGACACAAGCACAGAGGTAACTGAACGTTGAATACGGGGCAGAAGACATGCTGTGTTGTGCACACATGGCCCCTCGGGGCTCCCTGGGGCCGGGAAAGCTGGGGTCTGCCTCTAGGTGGGCATCCCCACACTCAGGCTGGAGTGCGGGGTCTGGACAAGGCAGTGTCACCAGGAGCCTGGCCAGGGCCTACAGCCCTTCACTCCACCCCCCTCCAGGGTGGCAGACCCAGGCCTCATATTTCTGCTCTTGTCTTCACCTCCAGCCACTGGGACCCATGTGGACCCTCGGGCCTGTCCTGCGGGCTAGAAGCCCTGTAGCGGGGCCAGTGATGGTGCCTATTTGATCTTAGCAGCTGCTCTGAGGGCTTCCATCACCTGCACGCTGCCGGAGGGTTGGGCCTGGAGTGCACACCTCCCAGGAGCCTGAGGGTCCTGGCTCGGCCTAACCTTCCTCTCTTCCCTCCCTGCCCAGAACCGGGGGCGGCTGGCTGACAAGAGGACAGTTGCCCTCCCCACTGCACGGGTCCTAAAGAAGGAGCTGACCCCCAGCTTCTCGCCCAGTGATGGTGACAGTGATGGGAGTGGCCCAGCCTGTGGGCGGCGACCAGGCTTGAAACAGGAGGACACCCCACATGTCCGTATCATGAAGAGAAGGTACTTTTCCTGGGGACCACGGTCAGGGGAGGCACACGGGCTCTGGTCGGGACATCAAGACTGGTGTCTCCAGGTAGCTGAAGGCCAGGCCAGGGTGAGGGCCGTCTGCCCTGGGAACAGGGCCCAGGTTTAGCTTGTCATGTCTTGGTATCTGCCGAAGCTGAAACAGCCTGAACCGCTGACGCCACAAGACCGTAATGAGAGCCTACCCTGCCCCCACTTGGAGGGAGGGGGTCGACGAGGTTCCGTGTGGGGAAGGAAGGGGGCTCTAGGAAGGGCCAGGGGCTCTGGGAGGAGGGCAGTCAGGGAGACCCAGGAAGGGAGGGCCTGATACCACAACAGCCAGGCAGAGAGAAAGGAGCTGAGCAGCCGCCTCCCCGGGAGCAGCCCTGAAACTCTCATGCTCATTCTCCTGGGCGGGCGGCAGCTTTCCTGGCTACCCACTGTCCCTTCCAGGCCTGGGGCCACTCTTCCTGGCTTCCCACCATCTCATCTCCTGGCAGAGACACCTTCCACTGTCCACTCACCTCCTCACACCTCCATCTGTCTGTCGTCTGTCCATTTGTGTCTGTCCATCCAGCACATGTTACTCACCCCAGAGTTTCTAGGCCTTTTCTCTTCCCACCTAGTCTTTCAACGTGTTCCAACTTCTCCTACCCTAAAATAACCCTCCCAAGCCCCAACACCCCCCTTCCCAGCCCTCATACCCACGCTTGCTAAGGTGACACACCCACACAGTCTTCCAACCGCCATCCCTCAGCCGGAGGGTCTTTCTGGGAACACTGCTGTGAGTGAGGGGACAGGCGCGGGGCAGAGCTCTTTCCTCACCTGACCTCTCGTTTTGGCATCCCTCCTACCTACAATGTGCAGTGGTCGCTTTCAGGAGGCAGACTGGTAGCAGCTGGGACCCAGGAAGCTGCACCCACCTGGGCTGACACTGGACCATTGGTGCCGGTAGTGGCCACGGGGCTTGCTCCCTGACCTGTTCCAGCCTGGCTGGAGCAGCTCTAGCAACTAGGAGTTTGGTTCAGTTGCACGGCTGTTGGGCAGAAGAGGCTGTAGCTCCCCCACCCTAGCACAATGTGGCAGCTCTTCTGGGTTCACTGCAATAAGAAGGAGAGGTGTGGCAGCCTCAATTCTGTCCTTCCCGATTCCTTTGTCTGGTGAGACCAGGACTTGGCTCCTGCCCCACGGTTCTATCCTGGTGGCAGCCACTGGCTGGTTGAGCTGGTACCAGATAGCACTGGAGACAAATCTGAGCCAACCCAGTTCCCTTGGGGCCAGCGCTCTGGGGCAGATGAGGGCTATGCCATACACACACCCTGCTGTTCAGGTACCAGATCTTGGAGGCCACTTTGACCCTCCGCTTCTTTCCTTGCAGAGTCCACACCCACTGGGACGTGAACATCTCCTTCCGAGAGACGTCCTGCAGGTAGGGTCCGGGCTTATCCCCACACACCGTGCGTGGGCAGGATGGAGCCCTGTTGCTCCATTTCCCCCGGGTCTGCTTCTAAATCTTTCCAGCCTCCCTCCTTTCCTCCCCTCCCTCTTCTGTGGTCTGTCTGTCGGTCAGTTTGTGCCCAGGTCCTGACAGCAGCACAGGTGTGGGTTCTGGGCAGCCTAACCCTCCCACATGGGACTGGCCATTTGAGTCGATCTGCCCAAAGATGAGGCCACGACCTCTCCCTCCCACCCTCCCGAAGACCCACCTGCAGATGAGAATGGTGATGTATGCGTGGGGTCTCAGGGTGCAGAGGCGTTCACTAGGGAAAGAGGATGTCTGCAAGAACAAGGGAAGGGGGTGTGGGGGTGTGGGGGCTGGCAGGTCTGGTCCAACTGAATGCTAAAGGACTCTGGGTGCTGAGCCTGTAGGACACGGTGCTCCAGGCAGTGAGGAGCCACCCGAAGTTCTTGAGCAGAGGGGTGACAGAGTGTGTGTTTTGATGGGGTCCTTCTGGAGGCCAGAAGGTTTGGAGGTTGGAGGTTGGAGGTTTGCTCCAGTCCGCAGTGGTTCAGGCTGTGGACGCATGATGGAAGGCAGGGGGGTGGCGGACCCAAGACATAGCAAGGAGATAAAAATGAGGGGACCTGATGAGGAAGTTGGGAGGGCCCTGGGGAGACCCAAGTTCTAGATTCCAGATGAGCAAAGGATGCTCAGGCTGTGCATGGAGCCCAGGCTGTGGCTTCCGGTCAGTGGGGTCAAGTCTTACCACAGGGCTTCCAGCACAGCCCCGCTTCCTCAGCCAAAGCTGAGGGGCCAGCCCCCCAAGGGGGGAGCTTGTCTTCCCCACTCCCAGCCTGGCTCTGTGCCATATGTGTTATTATTTACATCTCTGAAAATATCTGGGTCCTAGAGCCGAATTACAGTGAAAACATCTTTAAACTTATTTCTACCTCATTTTGAAGTTGCCTGCTCAACTGATCATTTTTATGAGCCGTTATGAACATTGATGACATTTTATGAGCCTTTTGCTTGGGAAGCTACAGGACGCATTTGTCAGTGAAGCTTATAGCGAACCCAAGGGAGGTTCCTCCTGGAATGACTCCTCCTGCCTCCGGTAGCCCTTGCCTCGCCCACCCCTGGCCTTGTAAAGTGAGAGAAGGTCCCAGGTGTCCAGACGGAGGGAGACCCCAGTAAGGGGCCAAGTCCAAGTGCATGTGGGCTCCTTCGGTCCTGCACCGGCCCTAGGGGTGTCTGGGATGACTTTCTGGATTTTACCAGAGAGGAGACTGCCGTTTGGGGGCAGGGGTGTAGCATAGCCAAGAGGACTTACAGCCTATCTGCCCCCCACCTGCTGATGCGGCGCCTTGGCATCAGGGCCAGGAGGCTGCAGCAGGCAGACAGCCTGGCTTGTCTCTTTCTGGATCCTTTGGGCCCTGTCCCTCCTGCATCTCTAGTCCCCTGTCTGTTCTTTAGCCATTTATCTCTGTTATTCCCACCCTTTCTGTCGCTGTGTCCATCCATTCAGTAGTGCCTGTCTGTCCATCTGTCAGCATCTCTCACTTTCTGTTTGTCCCTCTTCCTCCATCCATTGGCCTTCACCTGTCTGTCCCTCCATCTGTCCATGAGTTCCATCCATTGGCCCACTTGCCTGCTTGGAGCTCCTGCTTCAGCACCCATGCACCCCAGGCAGCTGGCTGGAGATGTGGTCCCTGCCCTCCTGGGGCCCCTGAGCTGGCCAGGATATGGGCAAACACTGGACAGTATGAGAGTCGGCTGAGGGAGCTCGGAGGAGCCCAGGGTGCCCCTCAGGGAGAGTTGGGGTCGGAGGGGCCAGACCCTTCTCCCTCAACCTCCGAGCACACACCCTCCTCCCTGCAGCCCCTTCTGTCACTCAAGCTCTCCTCCTCACCTCCTGATACACAGCCCCACCCCATGGTGCTACAGAGAGCCTCCCAAGAACCCTCGTGGGCTTGGTCCCTCATGCACAGCACGGTGCAGACCCTGTTTTCAGGGCTGTGAGAACCTCATACTTGGGATGCCAAATGCAGAGTTTATGCGTTTTCAGCCTGGTGTTTCTTTGTAGTTTTTTATGTAAAACCTGGCATAATTTGTTCAGTGAGTGACCAGAACATGTTTTCCAGAGCCAGGCCAGGCTGTCTTGGGGCCTGTGGGGTGAACCCCCCAGGCAGAGAGCAGAGCAAGGGTGTGGTGGGCAGTGGTGACCTGATTCCCACCAGGCCTCAGCTCCGTGGTGCCACAGCACAACCTGAGTGCCTGAATGACTGACCGCTGAGTGAAAGAGCTGATGGCCATGGTGGTGGTGGTGAGCCGGGGGGTATAGTCCCAGGTCCCTGTGTGGGTGCTGGTCTAAGGGTTCATGGGGAACAAACTGATGAGGCCTTTCCTCACCTACTCAGTTTCCGGGGTGATCCACTTCCTGTAGGAGTCCTGGGGACACCAGAATTGGATCCCCTCAGGGGAGAACTCAGAGGCAGCCTCTAGCCAGCCCCCATCCCCTCCCTAGTGCTGAGGACAGCACTTCTCTCCTCAACACCCTCGCATTGATGAGGATGATAGAGGGATGAGAATGGCTGCCAATTAATCCCATAAAGTACTTACTCCCACCCCACCTCCCCTCCTCTTTGCATGGGGGGGCACCTTCTCTCCTCCTGGGAGAGGGGGTGGGGGTGGGGAGAGAACCCGCATCTGGGTCTCCCAGAAGGCTCTAGATCCCAGCCCTGGAGTCTTTGGGGCTGAAACTGATCTGCTTAGGGGCCAGCCTGGATTAGCCTGCTCCAGCCGCCCAGGCCAGGGGGGCTGGGGGCTATTTAATGAGGTTTAGGGTCGGTTCCCAGGTCACTCCGTGGAGGCCCCCTTGCAGCGGCCCAGCTGGGAGGCTGCTCTATTACAGGTGGGCCAGGGAGCAAGGGTATTGGGGAGGGTGGGGTGCCCAGGGCCCTCCCTGCTCCTCTCTTCTGTCTTGACTTCCTGCTGCTCCAGGCGGCATCTGTAAGGTGGCAGGTGACTCTTCTCTATGCTAAGAACACCAGGAGCAGCTGGGGGGCCGTTCACACACGGTCACACTGACATTTTCTCACTCCACCCTTTCTCTGGCACTCTGGTGTAGGGTTGAGCTGCATTAGCAGAAAGAGAAATAAGGGAACAAAAGAGTTAAAGACATGTTTTTTCCAGGCCCACACATGCCTGGCGGCTGAGGTTCTTAGCTGGGGGCCTGGGGAGAGCAGAGTGTCATGAGCACACGGTGGGGCGGGGGGGACCAGACCCCCATTCATGTTGTGTGTCTGCGCGCCTGTGTGCGTGTGTAGATGCGTGTTCTTCCCAGTCCTTTTGAGAGCGTACATGTGTGCCTGTGTGTGCACACATCTCAAGCTACAGGACTTCGGTCTGAACCTTGGTTTCCTTATTTGAAGAAATTGAGAGTCTGTGCGTGGTTGCAAGCTTTAGCTGAAAGAGTGCATGCGATTTTCTTAATGAAGCAGCTAACATAGGAGTAAGCGCTAGATGCATGTGCGACAGTGTGAGTCCTCTCTGGTCACTGTTCCTCATGAGCAGACACCCCCTTGTCAGGCGATTGCTCTGGTCACTATGGGGAGAGCATGGCAAGACTGAGCTGGGTTCCCGTGCCCTGCACACACCCTCCCTGGGAGCTGCGGTGGGGCCTGAGTGTAAGGCCCCATGCCAGGCAGAAGCCTGGCAGGTCCTAGTGGTCCTGGGTGAGACCTAGGTAGGTCATACCCACTAGATGTTTCCCCTGGGCCCTGCTATGGGGATGCCTGCATATGTGCTGTCACAGACCACACACAGAGGGGGGCAGGAGGCATGGCACACTTGCTGTCTGGCACTACGCATGCCCACACTCGAGCTTAGTCGGGTACTTGCTGTGCCCAGGGCTGGGCACACAGCCTTTGGGGGTCTCACCTTCATTGTCTTGCTTGCTGCAGCCAGGACAGTGACCTGCCCACCCTCATATCCAGTGTCCATCGAAGCCGCCACCTCGTTATGCCAGAGCATCAGAGCCGCTGTGAATTCCAGAGAGGTGGTGTGGAGATAGGCCTGGGAGCCTCAGGTGAGGAGCTGGGGGGAGAGAACACGGCTGCCAGGGCCACTGCAGCTCAGCCTGAGGACAGCCTGCCCTGCCACCACCACCGCCCCTCCCCCCCCCCCCCCCCCCCCGCCCCACCGCCGGCGTCTCTGCTCAGCAGCTCTGGATGCCGCCACCTCCAGCAGCCTTGGCTGGCAGCCAGGGAGGCCAGCGGAGGCGGGAGGTGGCAAGGCTGGCTGTCCCCTGGGGCTCCATGTGATGGTAATTGTGTTAATCCCGGCCAGCCAGGGAGACGGGAGGCAGAGGCAGCGGCTCCACCATGGCTGCTTCTGGGGTGGGCTTGGAGCGGTCAAGGCCACTGCCACCCCCTTCCCATAGGAGCAGAAGCAAGGAGGACAGTCAGGGACGGGCAGGCCTCACGCAGGCTCAGAAATGCACATCCTGAATGGCTCACTTGAGGGCAGGGACACGTTCTGCATGCATGAGAGTGCCCATCAACCCCATGGAGCACAGGCTCCTGGAGGAAAGGGGTCCATTGCCTAAGAGATGGGGGGCTGGAGCCTGGACCTCTGCGGGGGTGGGGCAGGAGAGTGCTGGCCCAGTAGCTCCTGAGGTCATCTCAGAGCAACAGCTCCTGGAGGTAGCAGGAGCTCAGGAGGAGGGGGCCGCTGGGGGACCCAGGCCCTCCCCCCGAGGAACAGGCCAGAGGGGACTTCGCCATGAGGCTTTGCTGCAGAGAATGGGGCATGACTGAGCTTTGACTGAAAGAAGAGAGGTCAAACGACCTGGCAGGGGCCCCTTGCAGTCCAATGGACCCAGGGCAGGGAAGTTTCCAGCAGTGGCTACAGCTCTCAGAAAAGCTGGCCGGGAGATGGTCATCTCCACTAGTGCCCCCAGGCGTGCCTGTGCCTGGGAAGGCCTTTGTGGGGTGGGTGTGAGGGGGCTGCTTCTGGAGCCTTGTTGGAGGCTGCTGAGCAGGCAGCTGATAAAATCTAATTGCTCCATCGATCGGGCGGAGCCACAGGAGACCCACAGTGATTGAGATATTCTGAGCCAGCAGGCCCTCCCCCTGCTGCCCGCACACATGGAGACCTCACAGTACACGGGCACGAGTGTGCATGTGTGAAAGCAGGCATGTGCGCCCCGCTCCCTACTAGGGTTGTGTGCTTCGGGCCTTGGCACGGCCCAGGCACCCAGCTCACACTCTGCGTCTGGGTGTCACCATGCCACACACCTGTGTGCTCACTCTCACTTTATGCTGAGGTGCAGGGCGGGCGTGCAGGCACGCCAGGGGTCACAGGTACTCTGCATGAACTGTCACGTGTGTGCACTATGTCCAGGTTTTGTGGGAGTTTGCTCTCTCCTTGGGGCTGTTGTCCCCCATTGGCTTCCACTTGCTCCTGTCGGCCCTTGGGTGGGGACATTTGCCTGCCATCACCTTCTCTTGCTTCCCCAGGAGCCACGGGTCAGTCCTATTCCCACAGGAATGGATCCTGGACAGGAAGGGCCATGGAGGACTGTGAGGGACACAACCTGGGTCCATGCCGGTGTCTTAGGGCCGTGTGTATGTGTCTATGAGTGATCATGGCCCTTATCAGGGACTAGTGAACGCCCAGATCGCCATGGCAACACCTTACTGCCGCCAGTGGGCTGGGTCTCACTGTGGGCCCTCCTTCTACCTCCAGAAGCACCCCCCCCCCCCCCCGTAAGAAGGGGAGGGGGAGTTTCCACTGTGGAAAATGGGAATGGGACTCAGGGAAGTGGGAGTGCTGGGTTATTTCCTAAACCTAAAAGGGGTGTGTGCAGCATGGGGCATGGGCAGCAGGTGTGGACCCAGCCCAAATCCACCTCCAGGGCTGGCACAGCTGGATGTCGTGGCTCTCCTACCAGCTGGGCCCTGATGCCCCAAAGGTGTTGGGAACCAGCTTTGGCTTCCTCAAGGAGCCCTCATGCTGGTTGTGCCCCTCTCTGTCCTGCCAGGTCACTGAGGTAGGGACCCTTCAGCCAAGCAGTAAGGACCTCGTCCCTCCCGGGGCAAGGCCTAGGGTTGGGCTGCCGAGGTGGCAGCGAGGTGGCTGAGATCAATAACTTATTAGCACCATTCTGTCAGCTGTAAAGTGGAGATTGATCGGCCTCTTGCTGCTGCTGCACTTCCCCGGCCTGATAAAAATGACAGATTAAGGGAATAAGAGAAAGGAATTAGGCTCTGGGAATTAGGCTTCTGGGAAGCCTGCCTTGCTGAGGTGTCATGGCAGGCCTGGTTCACAGAGGGGGTAGCCCTCACCCCACCCACCCAGGCAGCCTCCTCAGGGTGGAGAGGGGGCCAGAACATGGGCTCTGGCCTGGAGGCCAGCACTGTGGTGGGCCCGGGAGAACAGGACATCTGCTGAGCTGTTCATCAGACATCCCATCCCAGGCCTTGAGCTCAGGAAGGAAGGATCAGGGGCTGGGGTGGAGAGGGGCTGATTTGGGGAGACAGATGAGTATAATTTGGATGTAGGACCCGAGAGAGGTCTTCAGAGAGGGGTGGGGCTGTGCCCCTCACACACACACACACACACACACACACACACACACACACACACACACACACACACACACACACACACACACACTATGGCCAGGCTGTGTACAGCAGACGAAACTGTTCAGGGGAGCCCTCAAGAGCTCAGAGCCCAGAGGGCAGGTGGGCAGTTGTGTGACAGGCAAGGCCGGGGTGCTGGCTCAGGCCTTCTAAGGGCAGTGAGGAGTGTGGCCTAGGTGGAGGTCCCCAGGAGTGGATGTGGCAGGTGTGCCTGACCTTGAGGGCTTCAAGGTGTCCTTGGGGGCCTGCTGCCTAGCGATTTCCCTGAGTGGATAGAGCCTAGGGTCCTCACCCCTGGGAGGGAAGGTAACTTCCAGGCTAAACCAAAGCCTTCAGTTTCTCTTCAGCAGAATGATCAGGAGGGCCCGTTAATTTCACAGCAGACCAGTCTGGCTGGATAGGGGCAGCAGGGTGCCTGTGGAGTCCTGAGTTGCCACCTGAGACTGCTACCACAAATCTCCCATGACCTACACACATACCCCAAAGTCCAGGATCAGAACTGTCCCTTGACCTATCCAAACCCTGGCAAGATATCCTCTGGCTGAAGGCCTGGGACCCTAGACTGGAAAAGGCTTTGACTTGGTCAGGACCCAAGGGCACCTGAGCAATGATGGATTAGGTTCTGGGCTGAGCAGGGCCTGGCTAGGATGGAAGCCTGGGCTGGGTCCCTCTCTGCCCCTGGCCCTCCCAGCCTCCATCCCCTCCAAGCCCGGAGATGCATGATGAGGCTCACTTTACCCTCCCCCAACAGGTGACCTGTTGGGCAAGAGGCTAGGCCGCTCCCCCCACATCAGCAGTGACTGCCCATTGGAGAAAAAGGCACGAAGCAAGTCACCCCAAGGTGGGAGCTCAACTTGGAGGTGGAGGGACAAGCCACAGAGGAGGGAGGGGGATCACTCAGACCCCATGCAGGGCAGAACCAGCCCAGCAGCAGGTTCTAAGAGGGGAGGTCCTGCCTCTCCTGTGGCAGCATCTGAAGGAGAATCCCCTTACTTTATGCTCACCCCAACACAGAGACTCTGTTGCTGCCAGAACTAGGGCCCAGCATGGCCCCTGAGGATCACTACCGCCGGCTTGTATCTGCCCTGAGTGAGGCCAGCACCTTTGAGGACCCCCAGCGTCTCTACCACCTGGGCCTCCCCAGCCACGGTATGTGCCCCCACCCTATGGCACCATCCCTTACCAAGTGTCTACCCGTGTGTGCTGGGCTCTTGCTGTCCCTGGAGACCTCTGCCCACCCTGGAAAGAGGCTCTGGATCTTTGGCCAAGACTGGGTTTGGATGCGGATCTGTAGCCCCTTGTGGGGGGCACTGAGGGGTGACTCTCCTCCCCCCTCTGCCCAGGCACCCACTTGTTTGGGTAGATCCGGGGTTCCCCCACAGGCATATCTCGACAGTCCACCCCCCCCATCTCCCACAGACTCTCCAGCAGGGCCACCCCTCACTTGTGACCTGCAATCACTGTCATTTCACAGATGAGGAAACAGTCTGGGGTGAGCCCCAGTGAGAGTGGAAGGTGGGGACCGAGCCAGGCCCACCCACCCCTCTCCAGTACACGCAGCGTCTCATTGTCCGCTGATCTGTAGTCCTGTAAGCTGCCATCAGGGTGGTGTGTGGGACTGTGCCGACACCTCACCTGGAGTCAGCTCTACGTTGGAGGGCCAAGAGGAGGGGAGCGGTCGGGCCAGAACATCCAGAAGGGAGGGTGGGTAGCAGTTAGGATGTGGCCACCAGGACCTACCTCAGGGGTGCTCAGAAGCCCCCGCTGGAGGCACAGTCCCTGCCCCACCCAGCTCCCCACCCTGTGCTCTGTCCATCTGTCCTTCCTGCCTCTCACGGACACACCTCACCGACCCACCATCTGGCACCCTGACCAGCTGCACCCTAGCCTGGCAGACCCCAGCATGCGGTGCTGCCCCTAGCTTGGCTTTTCAGGCTGGAGGTGCGTGAGGAGTGCTGGGAAAGGGGGCAGGATTTCTTCTCCTTACACAAGGCACTGTCCCCCAGGGCAGTCAGGCACCGAGAGCCTGAATAATTCACCAAATGTTAATAATTTAAAAATCTTCCTTTTTAATTGCTTTCCCTGCCCTGCCTGGGGCCTGCTCCGCTGGCCTGCGCCAGGGAGGGGGCGCCGGCCACCGGGGAGCAGCGCCGGGAGCCGGGCTGTCAATCATGGCCCTGCGCCGCCGCCCCCGCCACGGAGCCGACTGTAAATAACCGAGGCCGCCGGGCGGGCGCGGGGGCGAGGGGCCCCGCTGGGATCGATGCAGGCGGCCGCGCCGGCTGGGCTCTGCGGGCTGGCACCCGGCCCGGGCAGGGTCCACCTCCGCTTTTCGGGTAATTAATTTATAAACAGGAGGCGGTGGCGGCGGAGCCTACACAAATGGGGGGCTGCGGGGGTGGGGGACCCAGAGGCCCGGCCCCAGGCAGGATGGGGACTCGGATGGGGAGCAGAGTGATAGGCGCCTTGAGCGTGCACTGCGTGTTCCCTAGAAGGGGGTCACCTGGGCATTGTCAGTACAGGGTTGGAAACCCATTCCCACTCCTCCAGGAGCAGGCCTGCGCCCTCACTCTTGGGTCTTTGCATAACCCCATCTGCAGCCCTGCTCTCCAGAACCTCTGAACTCCTTTCAACATCAACATTTGCACCACAGAATCCCCTGCCTTCAGAGCCTTTCCCTCCCTCCCCACTGCGTTTGAGTTACTGAAATCCCCATACCCTTTCAAATGCTTACCGGCCCCTCTCCCAATACAGGTGGGTGCCTCCCAACCCCCATTCCTAACACCATATAAAGCTAGCTGCACTGTAATGATTTGAGTCTCCCCTGTCCTGTGGCCTTCTGTTCATTTTTCTGTCCCCATGACCAACCAGCAAGGTCACTGTAAGGATGTGCTCTCATTGGCTTCTGGTCTCCTTGGTGTCCTTCACTCAGCAGGGTTGGGGTAGTGAGAGACCTGGGGTAGCCTGGCCTCTGGTCACTACTGACCAACCCCCCCCCCCCCAACTCCCAGATCTCCTGAGGGTCCGGCAGGAGGTGGCGGCAGCAGCTGTGAGGAGCCCCAGTGGCCTGGAAGTCCACCTGCCTTCATCCACGGCAGGTCAGCGTCGAAAGCAGGGCCTGGCTCAGCACCGAGAGGGCACCATGCCAGCTGGCACCCCATCCTTCTCAGAGAGGTACTGGGGTGCCCACATCAGAGAGGCCCCCATCTTCTCTATGCTCATTTCTTGGATACAAAGCTGGGGTGGGCCTATCAGAAACCTAGTACCTGGTTTCTGCAGGTCCCGTCCACAGCCTGCATCTCCTTACCTTGCCACCTGCCTTCAGTGTGCACACTCTTTGCCCCCTTCGCAGCCACACGCTGCCGTGTCGGTACAGAGTGTGCCAGGCATTGTGCTGGCCCTAGGTTCATGGTCTGCAGAAAGGTCCTGACACCCGCTGAGCTGGTCAGAGGCCCAGAACACTCCTGGAGTAGAATGTGTGGGGGTGACCACCCCTCTGGGCAGGGTGTTAAGGGTGACTGCCGTTTCTGTTGAGCGACTGTGGGACTCGCTGAATCCAGGTGCCCCAGAGACAGCTGAGGGCTTTGCTCCCCCAACAGGTAGGTGAGGGGCTGGAGGCAGATTGGGGGAGTCTGTGGCGAGGGGGGTGTGGAGGGGGGCAGAAGGCAGAAGAGGGGAGCAGTGCGAGGTCTGGAAACCCTGACACACACACACACACACACCCCACCCCCCACCCCCCACCAGCACCCTGCCCTCGCTACGCCCGCGCCCCACTGGTCCACCGGCAGAGGCCAAGGGGTGAGCGAGCTAGGCGGGCTGTAAGGGGCCGGGCGCCAGAGTACGTCCCCCCGCCCCCAACAACGCCGCGCCTCCCGCCCTCCTCCCCCGAGCGCTATTTGCAGCTGCCTCCCCCGCCTCCAGGATTGCAGCTAATTGCGCCCCCCATCCCCCAGCCGCACAGGGTCCACCGCAGGCGGGGAGGCGGGGGCCGGGCGCGCCCCGTGCGGTAATTACCGCTGCAGTCGCCGCCGCCCGCCGGGTCAGCGCCTCCGCGCCGCCGCCGAGATTAATTGGCGCCGCCAGCCGGGGGCGGGGGCGGCGCACGACCCGGAGTCGTAACGAGCAGCCGCATCGACCGCCCGCGGGGCCGGCAATTAGTAGAGGCGGCGGCCGGAGGGAAGGGGGTGAGGGTGGGGGCGCGGGGTAGTTACGGGAAAGGAGGGGGCGCGCGGGGACTAGGCCGGGGCCTGCGGCGCGGACTGCTAACGGCCCTGTCGTTCACAGGGAGCTGTCGCAGCCGCCCCCCTTGCTGTCACCCCAGAATGCCCCGCACATCGCCCTGGGCCCTCACCTCAGGCCCCCCTTTTTGGGGGTGCCCTCGGCTCTTTGCCAGACCCCAGGTGAGGAGTGGGCGGGGTGTGCGAGCTCTTTGTGTCCTAAGGGGCTGTGAGTGAGCACGCCGCGAGGCCGTCGGTGTGGGCGCAAATGGGTTTGCCGGTGACGGACCCCGTGTCCCCGAGTGTGCCCCGACTACCCATCCCGGCCCCGTCGAAGCCAAGGACAGACCAGGTGGGCTTGGGTGGCCCTAGACCACTCGGCCACCTGGCCTCGTGGTCTGTCCCCTTCCCACCAGGTTACGGGTTCCTGCCCCCTGCCCAGGCGGAGATGCTGGCCAGGCAGCAGGAGCTCCTGCGGAAGCAGAACCTGGCCCGGTAAGTGCGATGGCGACCGGTGAGGACCAGGTGGCACTGTCGAGCTACATGACCCACCCTACCGTCTGCTTTTCCCGGTCCAGGCTGGAGATGTCTGCAGAGCTGCTGCGTCAGAAGGAGCTGGAGAGCGCGCACCGGCCTCAGCTGCTGGCGCCCGAAGCCGCCCTGCGCCCGTCGGAGGGCGCCGAAGAGTTGCAGCGGCGCGGGGCCATGCTGGTGCTGAGACACAGCTCCGCGCCGCTGCTGGCCCTGCCCCCCCAGGGACCCCCAGGCCCCGGCCCCCCCACCCCTCCCCGGGAGCCTGTCCGCCGAGCCCTTCGGAAGGGGGGCCCCAGCCCTGCCTCAGCCCACTCCAGTGAGTCCAAGGAGACCACAGGGGCTGGGTTCTGGGCACAAGATGGCTCTGAGGATGAACCCCCCAAGGATTCAGAAGGCGAGGACCCTGAGATGGTGGCTGCTGGGGGCCAGGGCCCCAACTTGGGCCAAGCCCCAACTGGAGGGGCCAGCCCTGAGGGGAAGGGGCTTCTCTCAGGGTCCATGCTGCCCCCTCCACTGCCCCTGGGCTTACCCTACGCCGTCAGCCCCTACTTCCACACAGGTGGGCATCCCCCCTCCATGCTTTAGAGCCCTCCATGGGGTGGAAGGAAACCCAGTCCCCACCACCACCCTGGGTCTTAGGGAGGGGGTCCATGGGGAGAAAAAAAAATCCCTTTTAGTCATCAATCCATCTCCTCTGAACAATTGGGGCCAGTTCAACAGACATGGGTGGGAGAATAGGAAAGCGCTGGCCATAGTCCTAGTAACCCCACCCCCCTAACCCAGGCACCATGGGGGGGCTCTTCATGGATGGGGAGGCGGCCACAGCCCCCGAGGACCTCAGCAAGTGGACAGTGGACGATGTCTGCAGCTTTGTGGGGGGCCTGTCCGGCTGCGGAGAATATGCACCGGTGAGGGGGCGGGGTGGTCACACACCTTCCTGAGATGGTTCTGAGTTCATTCCCCAGTGCCTCTTCCCACCCCAAACCTCCCCTCCTCACTAACAGTGTGTGGGGAGGGAGAAGGGTGCTGTTGCATGCCCACCCCCACCCCGTCCCCGGGGCCCTTGGCCATGTCAGCGCTTCTGCCTCCAACACAGGCATATGCTCGACACAAAGATCTTCCTTTCGTTTCCAAATTTTTCCAGCAAACTATACCAACAGCTTCTCTGAGCCCTGCTCTCTCTGGAAAGCCACGAGGCAGCCCCAGGCACTCAGCCCTTGGGGGGCTGGAGGGACCCAGCAGGGTGGGCAGGCACTGGTCCCAGCACTCAGGCCCTGACATCCGCCCCGCCCCCCCCCCAGGTATTCAGAGAACAGGGGATCGATGGGGAGACCTTGCCCCTGCTGACCGAGGAGCACCTCCTGACCACCATGGGGCTGAAGCTAGGGCCTGCTCTCAAGATCCGGGCCCAGGTGAGTGCCAGCTGGGGGCAGGAGTCCCCGGACGACGGCAGGTCAGCACTGAGGCTCTTTGTGGCTGTAAGCCGACGGTGCAGCAGCCCCCCAGCCGGGCCCATCTCTCCACAGGTGGCCAAGCGCCTAGGCCGAGTCTTCTACATGGCCAGCTTCCCTGTGGCTCTGCCGCTGCAGCCACCAACGCTGCGGGCCCCAGAGCGGGAGCTCACCTCTGGGGAGCAGCCCCTGTCCCCAACCACGGCCCCCTCCCCCTATGGGGGGGGGCACCCCCATGCTGGCCGAGCCTCGCCCAAGCAAGAGAATGGAACTGTGGCTCTGCTCCCAGGCCCTGCAGAACCCCCCCAGCCTCCGTGCTGAACTGGTGGGTGCGCCACCCTGACCCCTACGTCCTCCAGTGCCAGCAGCTGACGGTGCTGACCCACCCCACAGCTTACTTGCGTTTTGGATTTGGATGCAAAAACGCAAAGAATTTTTAAAAGGAAAATGTGACGTAAGAGGAAAAGCGTTTTCAGAACTTTCTGGGGGTGGCAGTACAGACAGGTGCACACAGCCTGGGGACCCAAACCTGAACCCAGGCACGGGGACCCTGCATCCTGAGAACCTGCAGACAAGCCACAGAATGACAGAGGAGGCACGTCATGCCACACTGGCCACGGCCGTGCCTGCTAGCCCTGTCTGGGACTGGGACTGCTCCTTGAGAGGCTTTCCACATCCTGCCGTCGGGGGAAAGAGGTCGGGGCAGAGTCCCACTCCAGACCAGCTTCTCTCACAGGCTTGATGTAGCTAACCCAACACTGTGGGGCGCAGCAGTAGACAGCCCCCACGGTGCTGGTTTCCATCCCCACAGCCACCACTCCAGGGATCTGCACAGGGCTCGGTACTTTCTGGTCTCTCGTGTTGTAAAAATAAAGCCCCATCCACCATCGACTGCCCTTCCCCCACAGGCTCAGGGCCAGCCAAGAAGCTGCAAGCCCGGCTGCCTGGTGAGGTGGGAGCACTGCACAGCAGTTCCCACAGGTCCCCAGGCTGGCAGCCCCCAGTCCTCCTCAGAGAGCTGCAGATCCTGCAACTCATCCTCTGGTCCCTGGGCCAGCTGCCGCAGCTCCTGAAGGTCCAGGCCCGCCTCTGTGTCTGGGCCTCCATCTGCAGGGAGAGACCAAGGCAACATAAATTCTGCTTTATCAGGAAGAAGCCAGCCTTGAATTCCTATCGCTAATTAATCACAGCCCTAATTAATTTATTGGTGCCGCTATTACTGGACCAGCAGGAACACAGCAGCTGGCCCGGCATCCCCAAGGAGGGGTGTGGGCCCAGCTTAGAGCCACAGCCTCCCACCCGATGGCCCTGCCTGCCTACGCCCATGGCAGCCTTGGGCTCCTGGACAGATAGGCTCAAAGGGCCACAGCACTACCCCTCCCCACCAGGAACCACTTACCTTTTGAACTGCCGACCTCTTCCTGGCTGCTACAGCTGCCCTCCTCCTCCTCTGCCTCCTCCACCCTCTGCCAAGCTCTTGGGGACCCAGGCATCCCTGGGGACCAAGGAGAAGAGTCCATGGGAGTGGGCCCGCCAGCAAACGCACACTGGGGGAAGCTAGTGCAGGAAGGTGGGCCAGGTTCACAACCCCACACCCCCCCACCTTTCCCTCAGGCCCCCTTGGGGCAGGTGGAGAGGGCTCCCAAGTGCCCAGCAAAGAGTGGGGGGGTGAGGGAACAAGGTCTGGGGACACGTGTTCCAATTCCAGGAGGCCCTCACCTCAGAGCAAGCAGAGTGTGGGAGAAGGGCCCCAGCAAACGAGCGGTAAGGTGGGAGCCGGCACCCCCTTCTGGTTCCATGAGCTGTCTAAGGAAGCCCTCCAGGTCCACCTTCCCCTTCCCCGCAGGGAGCTCAGGCCCCTACCTCTCTCTGAGAAGTCCATGCTACTGTCTTCTTCACTGTCCCAGTGAAAGAGATCCTTAAATTCCACCCTGTCTTCATTCTTGTCTCCTACCTTCCGCCGCTTTATCTGTGGCAAGTTCAAATCTTCCAGCTGGAAGGACCCGGAATCAGAGTAGGAGGTGAGGGTGGTCAGGTGGCTCTGAGAGCCCCCCCAAGCCTGGTCCCCAACCTGCCCTGTCTCAGCCCTGGGCCCCGCCCTCCACCTCAAGGCTTAGCCCACAGCCGCAGCTAGGTCACACCATGCGTCACGCAGCAAGGACCCTGACCGCAGTTACTGTCTCCCTCTCCCTCGCATTCCCAAAGGCAGGCTCTACCCAAACCCATTCACTCCTCCGTTCCCCTCCAAGTGTCGCCTCCCAACCAGTTTTCCATGCAAAGACTCTGCTTGGCCACTTTTTCTGGCCAACTCTTGGTGAGCATCACTGGATAGGACTCCTCGACAGCCGCCCAGCCAGGCAGGTGAGGAGGCCCCAGCCACACACTGGCCACCAAGTGCCGTCAAGGCTACAGTCACGCCCACTGGCTGGAGGCCCAGCTGCAGCCCCTCACCTCTCTGTCTCCAAACCTTCAACCATCAATCCCAGAACAACAGCAGACCCATGATGGTATCAGCGCAAGGACCCAGATACAGACATGCCACTCAGCATGTCCCCTGAAGTCACACCATCCCACACCCACTGGCCAGGCCCAGACTCAGAGGCACAGCCCCTCCTGTGCCTCCCTGCCTATCCTCCTGGTGTCCAAGGTCAGTCTAGCCACTCGCTCCCCCAAAATCCCCAGCCAGTCTGGCCTCCAGGGACTCCTCCTGAGGGTCATGAGAGAAGCCCCCTGATTACCCAGTTCTGCATGATGTCTGCCCCTTCAGAGCGGCCACAGGACAGGCTGCAGCTGCGAACAGGCCCCAGCCATCCTGCTGACATTGCCCCTGGGACAGTCCCCTCCCACAAGCCCCCTTCCCCACTCTGGTCTTAGAAGTCACAGCCAAGGAGCTAGATCCTTGTCTCAGAACAAACCAGGTGGTCACGCCTGCCCATATCCCCCCCGCCAACCCGCCCCCCAGCAAACGTCCCCTGCAGACATACCCGCTCTTTGCCACTGATCTCCAGCTGGATCTCTCGCTCCCTCAGCTTCCGCCACTGGCTGTAGTACTTGGTGAGAGGGGTCCCTTCCTCTCGGGTGTGCTTCTCCCAGGCATCCTGTGGGGAGAGGTTCAGAATCACGTCCCATCCTGAGCAAACCTCCAAAGCCCAGTCCTGCACTGACTAGTACCCTCAGGCAGTGCCACCCACCCTCGCGAGCTCCCAACTGACCACCGCGTGCTGATCGGCCACACCGAAGGAGGCCCCCTGGCGGCGGCTGCAGATGTACCCTGCGTTCTCCTGCACCTTCTCCAGCAGCTGGTGCAGCTGCCGGCAGTAGGTGGCCACCTTGCACTCCCGGAGGAACGACTTCAGCTGCAGAAGGAAGGGGGGCTCAGTCAGGGTCCAGACACAGGCCTGCTCTGCACCCCACAATCTGTCTGGGTCACACATGACCACAGGGAGGCGGTGGGGGAGCAGGGAACATGGGTTCATGTGTCTCACAGCCCAAGTGCACATGTCTGGCCTTGGGGAGCCCTAGTGCACACAGCTGGGGAGTGGGGCCCAAGCACACACAGCGGACTGTGGGGAAGGGGGCGCTGCATGACCGCTGTTGCCAGGGCCTATGGGGGCTGGAGAGCAGATGGCCCATCCCATAGGCCAGGCAGAGGCACGGAGGCCACAGTGGGGCAGCATGGATCTACCCTCCAGGTCACATCCCACTCTCCGCCTGTCTCTGTAAATAAAGTTGTACTGGTACATGCCCACACTCAGTCACGTATGCCTTTCTGTGGGTTTTTTGTACATCGGCTCAAAGACCTGAGCAGCTGTGAGAAACCACATGACTGTAAAGTCTAGAGTACTTACCCTTTGACTCTACCAGAACAGTTTGCTAAGCCCTGTTCCAGACTATGATCCCTGGGACCTGGAGTCCAGAAATAAAGCCCTGCATACACAGCCACACCGGTCCCTGGATGGGCCTCTGAGCCAGTGCAGTTCTGGTCCGAGCAGCCCCACCCCTACTCACCAAGCAGGCCTACAACTGTGCTGGGCTGCTTCTGCCCACCAGGGCCAGACAGGGACAGGCAGTGCCACCTGGCCCTTCCCATGAGAGGCACCTGCCTCCTTGAGATGGGAAACATCTGGGCTGAAAGCAAACGGACCTCTGACAGAGGTTAAGGTTCTGCTACTGGCCCTGTGTGGCTGTGACAAGGATGCCTCCCTCTAGTCACTATATAAATGGGGAGCTGAGCCCATTAAGACAGCTTCGTCTGCTATATGGCAGGCCGTCGAGGGATCTGCGAAGGGAAGGGGGACCTAGACAGTGGGTACACACCTGCAGGATGGCGGGCAGCGCCAGTTCAGGGAACGCAATGCTGTGGGCCTGGCTGTGCAGGTATTCCAGGATGAGGTCATACAGCTGCTCCACCAGGCCATCCTGAGGCAGCAGGGAAGAAAGGAGAATGTCAGGGATGGGAAGATGGGAGCTCAGCGCTTTTCCAGAGCAGTCCAATGTGTCCTTTCACTTTCCAGGGTGGAAATCGGAGGATGACTCCACAGCCTCCCCAAAAGCCACACTCACACTCAGTGTAGCTGAGGCCAAGGAACACTGCTCCCCCCCCACCCCAAAAGACCCATGAAGGTCCGTACAAACTCTGGAGGGCAGCGAGCCCCCCCCCATCCACGCTCATCTGACTCCTGTCACCCTACACACTGACCTCAGTGCCCTATGACATCCGGCTGTGACCCCCACCCAAGGCATTTCCCCAAACCCCTCCACAGGAGGCCTGAGGCCAGCCTCACCCGGTACGCCTTCTCCTGCAGGTTGACTTTGGACAGCTTCAGGATCACGGTGAAGTTGATGGGCTTGGAGCTCATGCGCCCCGGCCTCTTATTGAAGTCGACCTGCTGGAAAATCTGTCCCAAGACCACATCAGCCCGGCCTGCTGTGCCTCATGCCTCACTGGACCACACACTCTACCCATACCCGGGGTCCCTAGAGACCCATTTTGGAACCAGGGACAAGCAGCCACATGCAGGGCCAGTCCCGTGGCCCACAGATCCCCTGCCTTGCAGAACTCTGGCCTCCAAGGGAGTCACCTTACCCCAGACTGGATCTGGCCGATAGGAGTAGAACCAAGAGCACACACATGCTACCGCCTCTCTCCAAGAACCAAAGAAAGGCCCTTCCTTTACACAGCCGCTGTCACTGCAACGTTCTCACCCGTGACTGCACCCCCGAGGCCTGGTGCCAACCCCAGGCCTGCATCCCTGGGAGGATCTCAGACAAGGGCCTGGGAAGCAACCACTCCCTCATCCTCCACAGAGACCACAGGCTATGCACATCGGCCTCCGCCTCTTGGAGAAGCCCACTCCTAGGTCCGAAGGCTGAAGGCTGCGGGGTGCCCTGGGGCAGCAGAGTGGGAGCCAAGCCCCTCCTCACCACCCCTGCACAGAGGTGATCCAGGATGTTGTTCTGAAGGAGACGGGTGGCCGACACCAAAGATATCAGAGCTGGGGATGATGGTTCCCAGCTGAGCTCAACACAACTCCAGATGAAAATCACCCATGACTATGGTAATAACAAACTGTTTTCCTAAGGGAACACTGCCCTTTCTCAAACCCGGCTCAGCCTGGGGCGCCGGGGGGGGGGGGGGAGTCGCTGCTCTCAAAACCCCTTCCCACCCACCCAGGAAGGGCAGGGCAGAAACTGCCACCTGACTTGTTTTTTCTGGGAAGGAGAGACCTGCACCCGTGGGCATGAAGGGACATGCCAAGCAGAGCTGAAGCAGGGGTCAGTCAGTATGAGAGCTGTGCTAAATTAAAAGAAATCAGAATAGGAACCCTCCAGGGGCTCCCTTCTCTCTCCTACTTGGTCAGAAATACAGAGCACAGCCCTATGACACACAGCACACACCACACTGAGACACTCATCCAGCCCCTCCAGTGGTGGGTGGTACTAAGCCCTCTCTGATAGGGAGATGTGAAGTCCTAAGTATATGGTGGGCTGGAGCCTAACCCCTACTGGGTTTCTGGGCTTTAGTCGAACCACCTTTCCCTACCTAAGCTACACGCATGTGCAGGCATGCACGTGTGCACATACACACAAATGCACATAGGAGTGTGCAGGAAAAGAAATGCAGCTTTGGAATCAGACCTAGACTTCTGGCCCAGCTCTCCTGGTCCTTGTAATAGACCAGACAGACCCAAGTGTGTCCTAAAACCAGCTCCCTCAGGCCAGCCCTGCAGGGCAGCTGCCCGTGTCCTCACTGCCACTCTAGCCCACCAACACACACCACCAGCTTGGGCGGCTGGCAAGGCACTGCACAGAGCGGTGCCCTCCCAGAACCTGCTCTACAAATGAGAAAACCAGCACTCGGGAAGTACATTATCTCAGAACACACGGTCCGCATACGGCAAGAAGGGCCTCCGAGGACAGCACAGAGGCAATGGACCACCCCACCCCGGTGGCGGGTACCCTCTCACCTCCAGCAGGAAGGGCAGCACTGGGATGAAGGTGCCAGTACTCTCCGAGAGCAGCGTCAGAGCACGCACGCAGTGCATGCGCAGGGGGTAGAAGCGGGCAGTGGGGACCAGCCTGGGAGCGTGAGAAGGCAAGGGTGAGCAGAGGCCTGAGCCTCAGAGACCCCACAAACCACCCGCCTGGCCTGGCTGCCCATGACCCATTCCCACCCGTGGGGTTCTAACCTCATTTCTGTCAGGGTCAGTTTGGCCACACCTGCCCCTTCTGATTCCTCCAGACAGAACACGGCAGAACAAAGGCCCCGACTGAAATCCTGGTCTTAAGGACCTGTCTCCTCACTCAATTGTCAGGGTAAGGAAACACCCCAAACGACTTTTGACTTAATTTCATTTTAATGCAGGAGGGTGGCAAAGGGAGATGGCTCACTCAAGACTTCCTTTCTTCCCTGCTCTGAGCTTTCAAGGCTCCCCCTTCAGGAGCTCAGGGGCAACCCCTCCTGGCCAACAATGGCAGGCGCCCGCCACATGCAGCTCCTCCACCCCAACAGACCAAAGCTCAGGAGTCACAACTGACCTGTGGCCTATCGCGCAGCCCTGCTCTGTCCAAGAATCAATTCCTTCCAACTGCACATAGCCCCTTCTACCCAGCATCACCCAGAACACACGAGTCTGGGACGGTGGGCCACAGACTGCACCACCCCCAGTCCCTCCTCAGGCGCTGCCAATTGTAACAGACCCCAGGGTCCAGGGATCGTCCAGACCCTCCTGAAGAAGCAGGATGGCCTCCCTGGCCCCTGAGGATGCCTCCCTTGTAGCCCTGACCCTGACCTCCCTCGGCCCTCGGGGCGACCCTGCCCACCCAACTCACTTGATGCAGCCGATTACCACCTGGGAGAGGGGGTAGATCAAGGGCTGGAGGGCTTCACTGGGGCAGACCGTGCTGAGCGCGCGGCACCACAGGTACAGGCAATGCACGAACTGCCAGTTGTACACCGACTGGTATGTCTCCTGGGCAGAGCGAAGTCCATCTCCAGGTCAGTGCAGGGCTCCTGGAACGGCCCAGCTCTTCCTCACCCACCATGTGCACAGGATCCCAGCCAGCAGCGGCACTGTGCCCACCTACCCAACCTCCCCCCTCCACCGGCCACCTATTCCCAAAGCCCCCACCAGCAAGGACCCTGATCTCACCAAGATGCTAGGCTGTCTCTCCCAAGAGAATGAGGCTTCCAGGAGGCCCCAGGCCCTCAGCCGCGTCAGGCTGGGGCCACACCCCCCCCCCACCCCACAAGCACAACCACACACCTTCTTGCATGTGGTCATGGCATTGCGCAGGTGGATGGCGAGCTGGCGGATGTAGAGGAAGGCGTGCTGGTAGGTGATGCCAGTGTCCAGGGCAAGCAGTTCGGTCAGGGTCCGCTGCATGAAGCTGATGAAGGGCAGGGTGCTGGGAGAGGTGAACTTGCAGTTCCTCACGTACGTGATGTACATTTGCTGCCAGAAAGACCCCAGTCAGAGCCACCTGAGCTCCCAGGGCCCTGGGTACCCACCACCCAGCTCCAAGCCGCCACCAGACACCTGGGCCTCTCCTTTATAGCTGCTGCCTCGGCGGGAACCAGTCTGGCCATGTCTGCTGCAGACCCCTCTCTCCACATGGCACCTGCTCCTTGGGCCCCTGCTACCGTTCTGCCTCCACATGTATACACCCACCAATCCCATACAAAGTTTGCAGTGCCAAGAGGAGGGGTCCTGTAGGTACGGTGGGGTGCCAAGGAAGCTGCAGCATGAATAACTGCAGGAAAAGGCAAGAACACCACGGAGGGACTGGGAAGGAGGGAGGCAGAAAAGCCCCAGCTATGTGCCAGGCCTTTGCAGGTGTTTCTCTAGAAACACTCCGTGTGGGACTCCGTGTGGGAAAGGCCACCCCAAGCTTGCAGCCGGACCCCATCCCTCTCCACACCTGATGTCCTCATCCACTGAGGGAAAGAGCTGTGCAGAGTAGTCCATGTGGAGCCCCAGGGGGCCAAGAGCTCCCATCCCTGTCACGGTCCCCAACTTCTCAGGGAGGGAACTGTGATGACAGCGTGGGTCAGCCCAGAGCCACAGTGCCAACAAAGGGCACCAACCACAAGGGCAGCTCTCCAGCCCTCAGGCCAAGACTTTCAGCCCAGACCCTGATGGACAGACTCGGGAGCACTAGAGGCAGGAGCCCTGGGCCTGAGGACTACCTTGAGGACAGGACTCAGGAAGACGTCCTTCTTGTGCCGGCAGACCTTGACAAGGACCAGGAAGGCCAGTACACGCAATGTCTCTTCACCTGTGCTCCACAGGACCACCATCCTCTGCGGAAGGCAAGATGTCACTGCCTGCCCCAGCCTCCCCAAGCCCACCCAGAGGCCCCTGCAGTCACTGCTGGGAGACAGCCTTTCCCAAAGCACCTCAGGAGAGAAGCACTCAGAACTCAATTAGGGAGTAACAAAACATAAAACTAACCCTGTGAAGGCAGTACCACAAAAACACACGATGCCCATATCCAGAAACGCACATTAGAAAACAACAAAAGTACGTCTTCATTTCTCGTCAGAAACCTCAGGAAGCTGCCACCTCACGTGACTGGTCTTGCAGCCCCAAGAGCAGAGAGCTGACGGAGACAGAACCCAAGCAAGGGCAGGGTGGGGACGGGCGCAGGTGCCGCCTGCACTCTGGCTAGGAGTGGGGCGTGTCTGAGGGGTAGTGGCACGCACCCCCCATCCCACCGATAGAGCGAGGGGCCGCGCACCTTGAGCAGCGCGCGGCACTGCTTGGGGAAGGTCAGGTAGTACGACACGGAACTGCTGACATGCTGGAGCACAGCTGCTGTTACCGTTGCCTCCGCTACGCAGGCCACCAGCTGGGGAAGCAGGAGTGCGCTGTGAGGGGCCACGCACATGTGGGCAACAAGGAAGGACCGGACCACGAGATGTGGCCAGGCCCCACGGAACACGGCAGGCCCTCTCCCCGCCGGAACTGCACCTGTATAACTGAGCTCAGGTAAACCTTGATGTCCAGCCGGAGCTTCCCCCACAGCGGGCTGCTGGACGGCTGCAGCGCCCTGCAGAGAGACCAAACCCACACCCGTCTGAGTGAACCCCCACACTGCACGCTTTCCGCCAAAACCCACCACCCTTCATGGTGACTGCTCTCTCAGTGCAGCGGCCCCCTTCATGCAAGAGTCCATGCCTGACCAATGCCAGCACCACCCTCACCTGTCTGTCAGCTTCCCTGCCCCCTTCAGACAGAGCCACCTCCACAAGGCTGCCCCCTCCCGATCACGAGTCCAGCCCTGGCAACTTCCACCAGACCCAGATAACTCCTGTGTCCAGGTCCGCCACTGCCCCATACCTCCCTTTCAGGTAGTGACGGCAGGACCCTTCCCTAGAGTCTTCTTTCTTCCTCTGCAAGGTGTCTGGGGGTAGTCTGACCCTTCAGGCTCTTACTACCTCCTGGTCATGTGGCTGCATGACCCTCCCAGGCAAACGTCCCTCCCCTTCTACCAAAGGTCTGCCGCTCTTCTCTCCCCTCTGAAGACTCTTCACAGCCTCCTCCACTCAATGTACCTCTAACGTGGAGCTTAAGGTTCTCAAACTAGCTTTGAAGAGGCACCTACCTATGGGCACACACACCTCCCAGAGCAAACAGCAAAGGAGTGGACAAGATACTCATTTAAAGAGAGAAAAAGAGAACAAAAAAGAGAGAATCCTGACCTAGAAAACTAGTGGTGCAAAGCCAAGCACACACTCTGGGCCCCCTAAAAAATTCTGGGTAGAGGGTGTACCTTCTCATAAAGAAAAGAGAAAGAAAGAAGGACAAAGCCACCCGACTGGCCCTGAGTGCCCAGCCTCTCCCGGGAACCCTGCAAAGGGCCTGGCTCTATCTTCAACATCCCTCTATCCTGGCTGAGTCTAGAGAGGACCCCTAGATCACAAGGCCTCTGGCTTCCCCAGCGCAGGGGCCCGACTACGCCTCCCTACCTCCCCTCTTCCCTTTCACCTGCTACTGTCCTTTGGGACTTTTCCAAACAGCAACTTCTGGAGACAGCCAAAGAGATCTCGAATGCAGAAGGTAACCAGGGCGTTGAACACTGCAATAGAGGGACCACAGATTCCATTCACAGGGCCGAAGATGGAGGAGAGAGGCTGTATCCCATGTCCTCTCACCCCAGCTCACCAGCACTGTCCGTGACCTGGAATTTGCTGGCTTCGGCACCTTCTTGGTCTCCTTGGGTGGTGACCACAGCAGCTCGGAATGCCTGCACAACTTCGTGGAACAGCTTCGGAGTAAGGTGATGCTAAAGGGGTTAAGAGGACCCAAAATGTTGGGGGAGAAATCAGCTGTGTCAGACAGAGCACGAGGCAACCAGAGCTCCAGAAACCTGCTCTATGAGAGAATGGCGCCCCTCGCCCACATTCTGAGATGTGGAAGCAGTGTTATGGAGCCACATTCAGGGAACAAAAAAACGAATCCAGAATGTTCCTGGAAGGGCAGGGAGCCTGGCTCAGGGCCATAGGGGAGAGGCTGAGGGTCCCAGATCTGGATGGTGACCTGTGACAGGTGGTATCTAGAATTCTCCCCCTGTCCTTTCTTTTTCCTGCAGAAACCAATGCAAAACCCTGGGAAGAAGGGCTCTGGCTCCACTGACTGGCAAAGGCACAGAGACTATGTCTTGCCCACAGTGGATTTCAGGCAGCAGGGAGCCTGAGACAGAAATTGAGGGGAAGAGAGCAGGAGAGCCCCTAGACTCTCTGACTGAAGGACAGAATGCAATCCTGGAGCCTCTCAGCATAAAGAAAGAATTAAGTGAGATTCTCTGGTGCTAAAGAGGACTCCAGTGCCAGTGCTCAGAGAAGGGCTCCTCCCAACTGCACAGACCCAAGCAACTGAAATGAGGCCAGCGCAGACTCCGAAAGCAGGGTGGGGGTGGTGGGGGTGTCCAATTGCCCACCCTATGCCACTCCTCACCTTTGCTGCCTGCTTCCATCTCTCAACCATCACAAGGGTCACAGGAGCAGAATCTCTTCTCTTCCCCTTCAGTCCTCTGGGGACCCCATCCCCATCTGCATCTTCCCCCTCCACACTTGCTTCCTGCACCAGACAGAGGGCCAGGCTGCAGCAGGATGTAGAGGCCATAAGTGTGGCCCTGCCCCCACCAATTCTGCCTAGGCCCTCACTTCCAGCGTATCTGGCAGAGAGTGGAGCTGCTCCTCTTCATCCTCAGTGCTGTCTGAATCACTAAAGTTCAGCAAGCTCTGGTCATTCTCCTGCAGGAACTTGTAGAACTCGGGATCTTTGTCCTTCAGCCGAGAGAGCTGGTCCTTATGCTCAGATGCTCGACCTTTATGCCGGCTGAGAAGGTGGGGGCATCAAGTACAATGGATAGGCACAGCCCACAGGGGTCGGGGAAATGGGATGAGGCTTCCTGTCCTCCACACTGTAAGCTTGCCAGCCTCCACAGAGAAGCTACAGGGCTTGGTCTGCAACCTCCGCAACAGCTACCAACAACCAAGGCAGGGGGATTTCCAGTGTTAAGTTTTCAGCAGATCCCCCCTCCCCTAAACTCCAGACTCACATATCCAACAGCCTCTCTACACACGCTTCAACACCTGCATTTCAAACCCGACACGTACAACACTGAACTTGTGGTTCTCCCAAACTTGCTCTGCTGGCACACTGCTCCATCTCAGGTGTCGGTAACCCTATCTTTCCAGGTACTCAAGTGAAAGACAGCCTCTCTACCTCTTACGCCCAGCATGCAAAGTGCCATGAGGTCTCATCGGCAAAACCCCTTCAAAGCCCCTCATGCCTCCTCTTAAACCAGCACCATCCCTCAGTTCTCCCAATTACCACCAGTGGTCTCTCCCTGTCTCCGTACCCACCAACTCCAAGCTATTCTCAACACAGCAACCCCAGGGGCCCTTTGCGGTAATGCCACGTGACACCCTTTCACAGCTCAAAACCCTGAGACAGCTTCCCATTGTACTGGGATGTCTTATAAACGGCCTGCAAGGTCTGACTCCACCATCACCTCTCCAGGTTCACCTCCTTCTACTCTCCCCCTCGCTCCTCCTTAGACACTCACCTGTGTGAGACCCGCCCCCACTTCAGGAGCTCTGCTGCTCCTGACCTGAAACACCACACTATTCTTCCCCGTCTGCACGACTTCCTCCCTCAGGCCTCCGTTCAACTACCACCTCCGCAAAGGCCCTTCTCCACCAGGCAGCAACAGGAACCCCCCAGTATGCTCCCTACTTAACTAACCCTTTGTGTTTGTCTTTACTGTTTGCCACGCTTCTCTCTCCTAACCGACCGCACGTCTGATTCAGCCTCTGCATGAGCTCTTCTAGACCGGAAAAGGGCCCTTTCATGACGCACCAACGTATGCCCACCACCTAAAACAAGGTTTGCCGGGGGCGCCTGACGCTTGCGGGTCGGCTCAGCTCGTGATCTCGGGTAGAGGGCTCCGCACTCAGCGGGGAGGCTACTTGAGATTCTTTCTCCCCTCCCTCTGCCCCTGCCCCTGCCCCCCCGGGCCCCCCGCGCGCGGTTTCTCCCCTTCTCCTCTAAGGAATCTTTTAAAAAATACGAGTAAATAAAAAAAGGCTCGTCATAGAGCAAGGCCTCCCCAAACACTGGAAGAAAGACTGAATAAGCCGAAGGGTCTGCGGGAAGGGTCGGAGGTCCCTGGGGTTCAGTCCTGAGGCCCCAGGAGTGGTCACCATCCAGCTGATGGGGTGGGGCCAGGGCAGTGGACAGGGTCTGGCTTTACAGACGTCCCAAGGGAGACGCTCCTCTCACCTGGACGAGGGGCTCCCCCCCAGCCCATCCAGTCTCCGGTCGGCTCCAAACCCCGCCCGCGTCTCGGCTGCTGCGGCTCCTTCGGACTCCGACTCCGACTCCGAATCAAAGCCCGAAGCCCAGAACTCGTCCACTGTCAGTTCTGCCAGGCGCCTGCGGGTCACGACGTCGCAGTCAGGGCTCCCCGCCGGCCCGGCATGCCCCTGCCCTGCTGCCCCAGGAACACGGAGATGCACAAGGAGAGCCCCTTGGGTAGAAGCACCCACCGGAAGGCCGAATCGGTCCTCAGACCCTCAACTCACCGCTTGCCTCCCCGCGCCGCCGCCATTATTGCCAGACAGCAGCGTGCGCCCCACTTCCGGCCCCAGAAGGCCGTCCGTCAGCCGCACTTCCTCCGGGCCGGCCCCGCCCTCGGGCCCGCCCCGCCGCGCCCCACTGGTGGCTTTAAGTTTCTCTAACGGTGGCTCTGGTGGCATCCAGGCGGGAGGGCGCATTCACATCCTCTGTGCTCCGGGCTCCCAGGGTGGCAGGCCGGATGCAGGCTAACGGCGCAGGCCTGGTTCAGTCACGGTTCCTGCACACATCGCCGAGTGTCGGGCTGTAGATCTCGAAAATCGGGCAGGACTGCATAGGGTGGAACCCTGACCTGCTGCTCACAAATCTGTGTCCTTCCCGGTACGAGGCAGTAATAGCGGCACCTATCTGAGGGAAGGCGAGGCACGGGACCTGGGGCATCCTCTCCCGGCCCTGCCCACAGCCTCCCCAGAGCTCCATAAGCACGTGCTGGTGGGGATGTCAATGCACGACAAAATGCATCCAGGTGAAAACATTTGACACACAGGACTTCTATGCAAAGAGCTCTTACAAATCAATAATAAAGAGCCAACAGTCTAGCAGGAAAAGCAGTCTAGTAGAATAGGCAATGCCATAGCGAGGGCAATTTGCCAAAAAAAAAAAAAATGATACTCTGATGGCCAGGACGGTCTCGACTGGATCAAATGAGGATCAGAACGATGAGAGTCACTTCTACTTCACTGGACAGTCCACAGCAAGGGGTGGGGGGCAGTGGACAGATCCCAGAGCTGTTATTGAAGCCCTTTTGGCCAAATCTTCCCGAAAGTACTGCACCTGATACTTCGGTCCACCAAGTCCTCTGCTGGGAATATGCCTAAATCCACAATATGGGGCCGGGCAGGAACGGCCGCTTTTCCTTTGCCCCGGCTGTGGGAAGGGCAGGTACAAAGGCCCAGTGGCTGGAAGAAAGGAGGTGGGAAAACCAGATTATGCCCTCCCATCTGCCCCCCCCCACCCCCGCCCCCGGCTCCAAGGGCAAGGGTTTGTGGGCCTGGGACTCCAGATCCCACAGCCTCCTTGGGAGCAGGCGTGGCTCCTGGCAGGTCCCCCAGGCCCTGCGCCCCCACCCCATCCCATCCCACCCTACCACCACCACCACCCACCCCCCGACCCCCCGGCAGCTAGCGCCCAGTTCAAGGCCTGGTACGTGTAGGGATTCATGGAGGGAACCCTGCAAAAGCCAGCCGGGCAAAGGGGTCTGTCTGGGGTCACAAAGAGGGCAAGGCAGGATGTGGTACCAGGCCGCCTCAGGCCCCAGGGGCAGCGGGGCCTTCGCAGCTGCGGGCCCAGGGTGCTTACGGGGGCGGGGCTTCTCAAACGAATTGGCGGGGATGGATGGCCCGGGAGGTTTCTCCGAGGTAGGCGGCAGGGGGGCGGGAGCTTCCTGGAGGAGAAAGCGGGCGGGGCGCCCGGACACTGACTGGGAATATTGGAGGGTTGTGTTCAGCCCCCGAAGACGCGGGGAGCGCGGGAGGCGGGGCGGGCGGCGCCGAGAAACAGCGACTGCGGGCGGGCGGCGGGAGCGAGGGACGCTGAGCCGGCCGCCACCGCCTAGCAGTCCTCCAGCAGTCAGTACGTCCGTTCGCCTGTGCGTTCTCCGCGGGTCGCGGCGGGTCCGGCAGCCGAGCCCATGCAGCCGCGCAGCGAGCGCCCGGCAGGCAGGACGCAAAGCCCGGAGCACGGCAGCCCGGGGCCCGGGCCGGAGGCGCCGCCGCCGCCACCGCCGCCGCAGCCACCGGCGTAAGTGGGCCGAGGGGCTGGGGACCGTAAGCCGGACCGGAGGCTGAGGGGGTCCGGGAAGGAGACAAGGAGGGGCGTGAGCCGACCCTGGCTGGCTGTCCGGAGGAGGCGGCCTCGGCGCCCGGCAGGCTCGGTCCGCCGGTGGAGGGTACAACTCCCCCTCTGTTTATCGCGCACACAGCGACGTGGGACAGGGCGTCCAGAGGTGGCTGCTTCCTGGAGGCTCTGTCCTCTCCCGCCGCCCTTGAATTCCGGCTGCGCCGCTCAGACTTAGGCGACTTGTCTGCAGGATGGGGGGCAAGGGGTGGGGGTGGAGCCGCTCCCGAGGGTCAAGTGAGGTTAGACCTGCTGGTGGGCATAGGGGTCTTCTTCAGAGCTGTCATGAGGTATTAGCCACTTGCACTTCATGCACATGAAGTGCCCAGCCCGTGCTGAGGACACTGGACTCTGATGGGGAATGGGAAGGGTGGCCAGTGACAGAGGAGCTCCTGGTCCCAACGAGGGCAAAGGGAACCTGGTTCTTATGAGAGTTACAGGCAGAGAAATCCTATTCTCTGGGGACCCCGGGGCAGAGGGGAGTATGGTGCCAGGAGGGGTCCTGGCAAAGGAAGCTGTGTAGGTTCAACTATGGCATCAGGTGTGTGAACTGGACCTCATGCTAGGAGCGAGTGTGGGGCAGTTTTGCCGCACTTCAAGGAGGCTCCCTGTATGTGAGAGAGAAGAGTTGGGGGGGAGGGGGCGTTGGTCCTTGATGAAAGCCAGGTATGGCCTGTCAGGGAGAAGGGTGGCCTCCTAGGTGCCCTGGCCCTGCCTGCGGTTTCAGGGGTGGGTGAGCAGCTCCCTGCAGAGTGCACCTGACCTGGCACTGCCCATCTGCAGCCCGGAGGCAGAGCGCGCACGTCCTCGGCAGGCCCGGCCCACGGCCCAAATGGAGGGTGCAATGCAGCTGCTGAGCCGTGAGGGCCACACTGTGTCCCACAACTCCAAACGGCACTACCACGACGCCTTCGTGGCCATGAGCCGCATGCGGCAGCGTGGCCTCCTGTGTGACATCGTCCTGCACGTGGCGGCCAAGGAGATCCGAGCACACAAGGTGGTGCTGGCCTCCTGCAGCCCCTACTTCCACGCCATGTTCACAAGCAAGTACCGCCACATCCAGTCTGGGCACTCGGGGGGCTCCGCAGATCTCCCGGGGCAGGGACCGGCCTGACCTGCTGTCTCCACAGATGAGATGAGTGAGAGCCGCCAGACGCACGTGACACTGCATGACATTGACCCTCAGGCCCTGGACCAGCTGGTGCAGTTTGCGTACACGGCTGAGATCGTGGTGGGCGAAGGCAACGTGCAGGTGAGGCTGCCTCATCTCACATCGCACGCCTCTACTGGGCCCCTGGGCCTCAGCTCCCGGGGTTTCCTTGTCCTCTCCCTCAGCTCCTCGTGTTCCCGTTTCCCTGTCCCTGCTCCCCTGGCTCTCTCTGTCTCATCTCACCCCACAGACTCTGCTCCCAGCTGCCAGCCTCCTGCAGCTGAATGGCGTCCGTGACGCCTGCTGCAAGTTCCTGCTGAGTCAGCTCGACCCCTCCAACTGTCTGGGCATCCGGGGCTTTGCCGACACGCACTCTTGCAGTGACCTGCTCAAGGCAGCACACAGGTATGTGCTGCAGCACTTTGTGGACGTGGCCAAGACCGAGGAGTTCATGCTGTTGCCACTAAAGCAGGTAACATGCCAGCGGGGCATGGCCTTGACCCTGACCCAGTCCCAGCCCTTGGACTCCTGGTTCCCTTCATCTTGGCTCTTAAGACCTGGCCCTTTGGCCCCCAACCCTTATTTCCAGCCTCTGACCCACATTCCTGCCTCACTACCCATCCCCTGCCCTCTCCCCACCTCACCCCCTTTTTCTGACCCACCCAAACCTTCAACTTTTGACTTCTGATCCCATCCTGTCCTGACCACATCCCTGCCTACAATCTCCAGGCCCTGGTTCTATACTCTTAGGATTGTTCTGGGCCTAGGCCCCCAGGAACCAAATCTGTGGTTCCTGACCCTGCTTGACCCCTTCTCATAGGAACACTGGGCTCCCCATTGGACTCTTCCTCCTGGGCACCTTCAGGGCTCCATGGGCCCCCAAGATCCTCCCTAGATCTCAGGTCTGAGGGTCCCCACCCCCAGGTGCTGGAACTGGTCTCTAGCGACAGCCTGAACGTGCCTTCAGAGGAGGATGTCTACCGTGCCGTCCTGAGCTGGGTCAAACATGACGTGGATGCTCGGAGGCAGCACGTCCCAAGGGTGAGGCCAGTGCCTAGGGGGCCCACTGTGCTTAGGAGGGGTTACACAGTGGCTGAGGGCCTGGGTGCACTTGGGCTCTGCCGTGTCCAGAAACCCCCTCACAGGAGTGATGCAGACACATGTTTCAAGAAGGGTCCAGCGTGTCTGAGGGGGATCTCTTCACTGGGGCCTGCCACCTGACTGTGGCACCCCTCCACCCCAGCTGATGAAGTGTGTTCGCCTGCCCCTGCTGAGCCGGGACTTCCTGCTGGGCCACGTGGATGCTGAGAGCCTGGTGAGGCATCATCCTGACTGCAAGGACCTGCTTATTGAGGCCCTCAAATTCCACCTGCTGCCTGAGCAGAGGGGTGTTCTGGGCACCAGCCGTACACGGCCTCGGCGCTGTGAGGGCGCTGGCCCTGTGCTCTTCGCTGTGGGTATGTTCACCTGTCATGTCTCCTCATGTCTGGGCCCCTCCCCCACATACCCACCTTCTCCCCTCCCATCCCTGACCTGTGCTTTCTATCTGTGAGCCCAGCACAAGCCTATCTCACACTATGCTGGTCACATCCTGTGCCCACCCCACACCTGCTCCTCTGTCCACCTGTGGAGGACCCCACGTGGTATGACCCACTCAGCAATCCCCATCCCCACCCACCTTGGAGCCTCCATACTCTTGACCTTGAGCTGCGCTAGAGACCCCCAGCCATTGCCTCCCTGGGTCCCTTGTCCTGCCCCGTCACCTCCCCTTTCCTAGGTGGCGGGAGCCTGTTTGCCATCCACGGGGACTGTGAAGCATATGACACACGCACTGACCGCTGGCACGTGGTGGCCTCCATGTCCACGCGCCGGGCCCGGGTGGGCGTGGCCGCAGTTGGGAACCGGCTGTATGCTGTGGGTGGGTAAGTGTGGAGGCTGGTTTTGGGTCAGGGGCTTAGCATGTGCCCACTGGGCCAGTCCTGACCGGCAGCGGACCCCTCCCCTAGTTACGATGGGACTTCAGACCTGGCCACCGTAGAGTCGTACGACCCTGTGACCAACACCTGGCAGCCTGAGGTGTCCATGGGCACGAGGCGCAGCTGCCTGGGTGTGGCTGCCCTGCACGGGCTCCTGTATGCAGCTGGTGGCTACGATGGGGCCTCCTGCCTCAACAGGTAGTGGCCGGGGTCAGGGCCGGGTGGCCTCTCGGGGTTGGTTCGCCGGCAGGTGTGGCTGCATCAGGACTGCAGAGACCATGCCTGAAGGGAGCAAAGAGGGATCCAACCTGACTCAAGTCACCAGGGCACCTTGGGCCTCTTCATCTGCACCAGCCCAGCCGCCCTTCTTTCCCTCTCAAGTTCTTCCCACCAGCCAGGGGCTGGGCACCACATGGACACTTGCCCAGGATCATGCAGGCCACCAGCTAGGGTCCCATGTCCCCACCCAGAGGGCCTGCTACTTGCTCCAGTGGGATTCTGGGGTCAGTCTCTGTGACTGCCCAGGATGGGATTTTAATCATTCCATGGGGGAGGGCAAGTCATGGGACCAGGGCAGCCTTTCTGCCACTGCTCAAGGTCAGCGGCAGTCCTGGTGTCCACAGTGCTGAGCGTTATGACCCTCTGACGGGAACATGGACATCCATCGCCGCCATGAGCACCCGGAGGCGATACGTGCGTGTGGCCATGCTCGGTGGGTAACAGGGCCTGCTCTAAGTAGTGTCCACCCCACCCCCACCCCTACCTGCCCCCACCCTGGAGACCCCACACATAGCAGGCACACCACGGGCGCGTTGACTGTCTGCAGATGGGAACCTGTTTGCTGTGGGTGGTTACGACAGTTCATCACACCTGGCCACTGTGGAGAAGTATGAGCCCCAGGTATGGAACACACCCCAGTCACACGAACTTCCCCTCTAAGGGCTACTTGAGGTCTTTGCTCTGGTCACCCACATCACCCAGACGATCAGCCTTCTAGGTCCCACCCCATCCCACAGACACCCTATCCTGGAGTAGGGTTCTTGCACTGTGAAGGAGGGAGAATGGTGATGGGTCTGCCCCCAGCTGGTCCCCTCAACCGCAGGTAAACGCATGGACCCCCGTGGCCTCCATGTTGAGCCGACGAAGCTCAGCAGGGGTGGCGGTGCTGGAGGGGGCCCTCTACGTGGCCGGCGGCAATGATGGCACCAGCTGCCTCAACTCTGTGGAGAGATACAGCCCTAAGGCCGGTGCCTGGGAAAGTGTGGCACCCATGAACATCCGAAGGTGCGCCGGCCCCTCCCCCACAGGCCTGGAGTGTCCCCATGTCACCATCACCCACCAGAGACACAGATCTGTCTTAAGGCCTCCAGCCGGCGTGGTGTGTCCACGCCTCCCATCAGTATACACACCAACCAGCCTCAGGGCCCCGCCCCGCCCCAGGGCCCCGCCCCCGGAGGCTCCTCCCGTGGCCCCGCCCCCGGAGGCTCTTCCCGTGGCCCCGCCCCCGGAGGCTCCTCCCGTGGCCCCGCCCCCGGAGGCTCTTGGAGTCCCGCCCCCACGGCTCACCGCCCCCCTCCCCACCCCCCACCCCACCCCACCCCACCCCACCCCCAGGAGTACGCATGACTTGGTGGCCATGGACGGCTGGCTGTATGCCGTGGGGGGCAACGATGGCAGCTCCAGCCTCAACTCCATCGAGAAGTACAACCCGAGGACCAACAAGTGGGTGGCCGCGTCCTGCATGTTCACGCGGCGCAGCAGCGTGGGCGTGGCAGTGCTCGAGCTGCTCAACTTCCCGCCTCCCTCTTCGCCCACGCTGTCCGTGTCGTCCACCAGCCTCTGACCCGCGGCGCGGACTGCACAGAGGCCCGGCCCCGCGGCCTCCTACATGCCTTAAGCCCCACAGGGCGGCCCCAGCGCCTCACGTGTCGGGGGCGGGGTGCTCGGCCCCCACCAGGAAAGTCCTCCCTGTCTGTCCTTGTCTCTGCGTCGAGGCCGTCCGTTTCTGTGTTCATTTCTCAGTGTCTGTTTATGTGTGTGCCATTTATTTACTTACTGGTTTGTTTGTTTATTATTTATTGATCGGTGAGCAGCGCAGCACTAACTAGTTTACACGTTTCCCCTTGAAGTGTCCTGTGTCTCTGGGACCAAGCTGCCTTCCCAGGTGTCCTCCTGCTCCACTGGGGGCACCAAGGAGCGATGGGGGTGGACACTTGCATTGCGCATGGGTCAGAGACGAACTCAGACTCTGTAGACCTGGAGGGACCGAGGGGGCAGGTACAGAGCAGCAGGCCAGGGTTAGTGGGGTGAGGGTTTTCTGAGCAGGTGCAGACCCTTCCAGCCTGGGCTTTGCACACCACCCCTACCTTGCCCAGCCAGGCACGCTCCCAAGAAGGACATGAAGCAAGCTTCCTTCTCCTGGGCATGGTGTCTCTTCTCGATCCTGCACTGAGCTGAGCACAAGCGTGCCACAGACCCCAGATAGCAATATGAGCCAACTTGAACAATAAACATGTTTCTTGGGCTCTGTGGGCTTGAGGCTGAGTGTACATCTCCACCCTTTGGGGTCTTATCTGGGGTGACCAGGAGGGCCTGGGGACAGGTGTGCAGCTGGGCTGAGGCTCTGCTTTGGCATCTGGGGCCTTTGAGGCAGCAGCATCACGTCCAGGTGGGTCAGGGATGTGATGTCGTGGATGAGCACCCAACCAGGAGTGTGGTTCGCTGTCAGCCTGGTCCTGAGAGGCCCTCGTGGTCCCATCTCATCCCAGGCTCTGGAGAGAGGGGAGTGCACAGTACTACCCCTACCTCACCATGATGGTCCTGGGTGCACCCAGGAGGTTTGTGGCTTCCTTCTTGGACCTTGGCCTGGGGTGAGGTTTGGGTTGAAGCAGGAGAGGTTGGGGGAGGGTCCTGGCTTCCCCTTCCCCAAAGTTATAAACTCCTGTTTTAGCAGCTGAGAGCGAGCACATACCCCCTTGCAGTCAGTGGTGACTGAGACCGTGGCATTTAGGTGGAAACAGGATGTATGCTCTCCATGGGGAGTGGTGGTATTGGGAGGGGGGAGCCCTAGGCTCACAGAGCTCCAGCCACAGGCGACCCCAGGCAACCCCAGCCCGAGTGCGGGCCGGCCAAGTACTCACAAACCAGGGCTTTGAGGCTCCTCCCATACAGATTGGAGGCTGAGATGGGTTTTCTTGGCTGGCCCAGGGGAGAAGACTCCTCCCCACCCCCCACCCCCACCCCACAGCAACTCCAGCCTGGCCTGAATGTGTGGGGGACCCAGGTCAGAGAACTGAAACGCTTCGGCCCAGGTGAGGGCCGGGTCCCTCCCGGAAAGGCTCCACCCTCGTCCGGCCCTCAGGCATAGGGCAAGACTTCCCAGAGCTCCGCCTGGGAGGCGGGACAGGAGGCTCAGTACAGAGGGACCCAGACCTGTCGACCTGTTCAACTTGGGCCTGCCGCCACCGCCGCCCATGGGGAACAGCCACTGCGTCCCTCAGGCCCCTAGGAGGCTCCGGGCGTCCTTCTCCAGAAAGCCTTCGCTGAAGGGAAATAGGTGAGGGGGTGGGGAGCCCAGCCTTTGTCCCTAGGTCACAGGGGTGTCCCTCAGTCTGCCTCAGGGGCCAGGCTGTGAGCCCCCCTTCCCTTGTCCCCAGAGAGGATGGCGCAAGGAAGCTGGCTGGCCTGTTTGGCTCCGAGGCCGGTCCTGACCTGGACGCCACTGCTGACAAGATCTTCTACTACATCCCTGGGACGGTGAGCAGGCGGGTGGGCGTGTCCCAGCTCACAGGGGCGCGGTGGCGGTGGTCTCTGTGTGACTGTGTGTACCTGTCCTATCTTCACTCAACTCAGGGTCTTCCCCTGTCAGCCTGGGTGGGAGTCAGATCCAGCACGAAGTGAGGAAGTAGACACTGCCCCGCCCTGGGGAGCTCATCTGGCCGAAAGTCTGAGCGGAGAGTGAAACTGCGAGACACTGAGTCAGTGGGGTGAGGGAGCACCGGCAGGGGCGGGCCGCAGGCGGGGCCTCCAGGAGTCTCTGCTACACCAGAGGGGGCACCATGGCCAGGCTATCCACTCAGAGCCATACCTGGGGTGTGTGCCCACCCCCGCCCTGGACTTGGGTGCGGGACAGCATGCCCAGGCACATTCGAGGTGGACCAAGCACATAGAGCTGTGTTGCTGTGGCTGCCATCACTCTGAGAGAGTAAGGGGCTTCAGGTGAACAGTGAGCCAGCCCAGGCCTCAGTTTCTCCCGGGGGATGTCTTG
Organism: Eumetopias jubatus; assembly: GCF_037043125.1. Classification (NCBI taxonomy): domain Eukaryota; kingdom Metazoa; phylum Chordata; class Mammalia; order Carnivora; family Otariidae; genus Eumetopias; species Eumetopias jubatus. The sequence continues at coordinate 107,015,168 of NW_028274810.1, read as the reverse complement.
GCATCCACCACTGCCTCATTCCACAGCAGCCTGCTGTGATTTCCCCCCTACCAAGGCCACACAGCAAGGACATGGCTCCCACATGCTAGGCTACCTCTGAGCTAAATACCACCCCCTCTCACCCTGCCCAGCTCCTGAGGGGCTAAGGGTTAGCTGAGAGGGGAGACACACCCAGCCCTCTTCCCTAACCTGGATAGCATTGGGTATGGTGGGAGGCTCTGCTATCTGCAAAAGCCCCAGAATGTGAGGGAAATGACACCCCAATATCTTACCCCAGGCCAGAGAAGGAGGAACATTTGTCACTCTGGGTCGGGGGTCCCACCCTGCACCCTTCTCACACTGTTCCTTTGAGGCCTAGCAACTGGTGGGGGCTTCCAGAGCCCACCTTTCCAACCAGTTCCCATCAGGCTGGGAAGCCCAGGCCTGTCCCCTTTCCTGCCCTCTGAGGTCCCAGGGCTCCCTGCAGGCAAGTGCTGGTTTGAGAAACCATGCTGCCTCAGAGAGGTGGACAGGGCACTTCTGCCCAGGGTCTGGCTGGGCTGGGAGAGAGTCCCTCCATGTGACTGCATCTCAGACCTCAACTCTGCCCAAGCCCAGGACACATCATGTGACCCTGGTGGAATTGCATGAGATGTGGTGGCCCCGGTGGTCCTCACCTGCCAAGACATAGTAGCAGGAGAGGGGAGCAGGCCTGTTGAACCTGGGAGGGGAGGGGGCGCCAGGGGAGGAGCCACTTCTTAGGCCCTGCCCTGTGGTGGGTTCGGCACCTACAAATGAGCCAGCCCTGCCAAGGCTCTGAGCTGACTCCTCCCTAGGCCCTAAGGCTGAGCCTGGGCCACAGGGACAGCTACATGGCCCTTCCTGTTCATGGCCTATTTTTCATGGGTCCCATCCCTGAGTTGTTCCCCACACTGGGTGTGGGTACAGGAGGCCCCACCCAGAGGCAGGGAAGCCTCACATTCCTGGGCTTGCCCAAGGGGCAGCTTAGCTTGGCCAGGGCTCAGCAGCCCTCAAGGCAGCCCCTGCCAGCACCCAAATGGAGCATGGCCCCTCCCCAACTCACCCCTGAGCCCCTAGACCTCAGCCCTTCTAGCCAGGGTGTCAGGTCAGTACCCATCCCTATCTGACATCCAATCTGATGATCGAGCCCCCAGTTAGAGAGGGTTCTCTGCGTGGCAAGATTGACTAAGTGTTTGTGGGCCCCAACACTCCCTCCCCTCAGCACACAGGCATCGAAGCCCCAGCACATCTCAGGCCTGGCCTAATTCTGGGGATGCAGCAGTGGGCAAAACAGACAAAGACCCTGTTCTCTTGGTGCCCCACCTCCATGACAGAGCCAGGTGATAAGTGTGTAAAAGATACAGTAAGCCAGAAGTGGCTAGTGTGGAGAAAAAGGAAGGAAGAAAGGTGTGCAGAGGGGTCAGGTGAGGCTACAGTGTTAGGTCATCCAGACAGGACCTCACGGAGAAGGTGACATCCGAGCCCCGTGCTGATGGTGCGACGAGAATGGGACTGAGTGGTGTGGGCAGAGGGAATAACAAGTATAAAGGCCCCAAGGCAGCCTGTGCCTGATATGGGCAAAGAGGACCCTTCGGGCCATTGCCAAGACCTTGGCCTTCTCTGTGGCTGAGGTTAGGGGCCTGCTGCAGTGTGCTGACGCCGTCGGCACAGGCTCTCAAGGGCTGATGTGATGCATCTCTTTCCGGCTCCCCATCAACGGACGTGCTGGTAGCTTGAAATGGGCCATAGTGGGACTATTAACATGGAAACACCCCCCCCCCACCCTGTGAAGCCAGGTATTAAACACGTAGCCAGCACTAGAGGCGTGAGAGAGCTTTGAGCATCATCTGCCTCAGACACCCAAAAACCCCTCTGACCAACAAGTCTTGGGAGGCTGAATAATCAAAACACAGGCGCACGGGTTAGGAAATATCAAAAATACGGGTCGAATGTCCATTGAGTTCAGCCTTCGCCACCTCTACACTAGACCATGTCATGTTATGACATGTGTATTCTGCCACCATTTCCATATTAAGAGGCTGTGAGTGCGTATTGGGGTTCTGTACCTATGAGTGATGGTGTGTGCATGTTCCTAACCTTTGTATTATGTAACTGTGGGTGTGTGTATGGGTGGGGCAGCTGGCCCCGGGTCAGCGCCACCCCCCCCAAGCTCTGCTCCCCACAGGACATCCGGGGCCTGGAGAGCCAGCGAGAAAACCTAGAGCAGCCGTTCCTGAGTGTGTTCAAGAAGGGGCGGCGGAGGGTGCCCGTGAGGAATCTGGGCAAGGTTGTACACTATGCCAAGGTCCAGCTACGATTCCAGCATAGCCAGGTGGGGCCAGGCTGGGCCGCGTTGGCGGGGGTGCTTGGGTACCAGCCTGGGGCCTGGTCCCCAGCCCCTCAGATCAGCCGCCCTGCTCTCCCCCAGGACATCAGCAACTGCTATCTGGAGCTGTTCCCCTCCTACCTCTACTTCCAGGCCCATGGTTCCAAAGGACTCACCTTCCAGGTGACGGGAAATGGGCAAAGGGAGGAGTCTAGGGGCAGAGGGAGAGAGCAGCCTCTTGGGAGGTAGGTACCCATGCCTCACTAGGGGTCCCCCAGCCCTCCCCTTCCCCCGTGTGCTCTGGCAGGGGCTGTTACCACTGATGGAGCTGAGTGTCTGCCCGCTTGAGGGGTCCAGAGAGCATGCCTTCCAGATCACAGGTGTGTGGGGGGCATGAGTGGACCTGGCCCCCAGGAGGGGCCTCAGCTGGGGCTGCTCAGTGGCCTTGGCCTCAGGCTGAGCTTCAGAACCCTGGAGGGACCCTGAGTGCACTGAGGGATCCTGGCTTTTCCTCCAGTGGGCAGATGAGCACTTGCCAAGCTGGGGTGCAGGACAGCGGCCAGGAGACCTCCAGAGCTGTGAATGAGGCCCTGTTAGTGGCCGATGGTCCCAGATGGTGCCACAGGGTCCTCCTGTCCCAGGCCCTGGGGTGCCCATGGAACCCTTGAGTGGGACCTTTCCTGTGGGCTGCAGGCCCAGCCCACTCCACCCCTCTACCCCCAGGCCCGCTGCCTGCTCCCCTTCATGTGCTCTGCCCCAGCCAGGCTGAGCTGGGCCTCTGGCTGTACCACCTGGAAAAGCAGATAGCCCTCGTGGGAGGGCTGCAGCACTGCCACTCAGCGCCCCCGCAGGTCAGTCCTGGGAACCCCCACACCCCCTTCCTGTCCCCTCTGTGCCAACACCCTCCGCTGCCCCTGACCCCCCTTCGCCAGGGCCCCCCTGAGGACGAGCTGCCCTGGACTCTGCAGCGCAGGCTGACCCGGCTACGGAAGGCATCAGGGCATCAAATGGTGGGCAGCGCCGTCTGTGCCTCGAGGGTCAAGCTGCAGCATCTGCCCTCACAGGTGCATGGGGGCGGGGGGAGGCGGTACCCAGGGGTGAGAGGAGATGGGGCCATGGGAGTGAGGACATGGGGGCACAGGGTGGGTGGGAGGAGATGGAGGGGTGAGGACGTGGGGGGCGGTGAGAACATAGGGGCACGGGGGTGAGGATGTGGAGGCACACGGTAAGTGGGAAGAGATGAGGGAAGGCGCCGAGATGGGGGAGGGGTGAGGAGGTGGTGGCACAAGGGGTGAGGAGATGAGGGAGGGGTTCAGGAGGCAAGTGGGGGCCAGGCCCTCACACACACTGGTGGAGCCCCCACTCTGCCTTTTGACCCCCTCACAGGAGCAATGGGACCGGCTCCTGGTCCTGTACCCAACATCCCTGGCTATCTTCTCCGAAGAAGCAGAGGGGCTTTGCTTTAAGGTGGGTCCCTCCGCACTGTGGACCCGCCCGGGAAACGCCCTGTGTGTGGGGGTGGGAGAGGGCAGCGGCGCAGGAGGAACCTGTATTTCGGGGCCTGTTGAGACAGTGTGCTGGCCCCACCCACCCGGCCGGCTGCCCTGGTCAGTCTGGTCTCAGCTGTGATGTGGCCAAGGAGGGGTCCCTGCATAAATATCCCTTATCATCCTAGAGGGTCCTCCACCATCAGCAGGACCATCACCTGGGGCAGGTGGCATGGGGGCAGAACCACTCCTGGGAGACACTGTTGTGCTGGGCCTGTACCTCTGAGTGGACATTTTCCTGGTGCCTGAGGGGCGTGTGTGTGTGTGTGTGTGTGTGTGTGTGTGTGTGTGTGTGTGTGTGTGTGTGTGTGTGTAGGAGGGTCCTCTGGGGCTGGAGTGTGTCTGTTGTGTGCAGCACAGTAACTTTCTACTCTGGGGGTGATCGTGGCCCTCAGTCACTGAGAAAAACGCAGGGGTGTTCCCCATAATTCCTTGCCAACCTACCCCCAGTCTTAGTAGGTGACCCAGTGGACCGGTCCCCAGAGGTATCCGTCTGTGCCTGCCATTGGCTGATGAAGGCCCCACCCAAGAGCCCAGGGGTAAAGAGATCCCTCAGGACCGACAGGGAGCGCCGGCCCCCCTCATGGATGTCAGCCTCAGCCCTGTCTTGCCCCCTGTCTTGCCCTCTGCCTGCCATCTGAAGGCCCAGCCCAACTCTGGAGGGTGAGGCAGAAGTATGGGCCCAGGCAGAGGCACAGGGTTTTGCCCCCAGACTCAGGCCCCATCTTCCATCACTGCGCCCACAGGGGGAGCTCCCACTCAGCGCTATCTGCATCAACCTGGAGGAGAAGGAGAAGCAGATCCGTTCTTTCCTGATCGAAGGTGGGCAGAGGCCTGGCTTGGGAGGGAGGGCATGAGCCTGGTGGGTGCCCCAGCTCTTCAGTGGGGCCTTGCAGGGACCTTTCTGCTTGCCAGGCCCCCCTCACGGTGTCTGTGTGCTAGGCCGCCTCATCAACACTATCCGCGTGCTGTGTGCCACCTATGAGGACTACAGCCACTGGCTCCTGTGTCTGCAGACGATCTTGCCCAGGGACAGAGCTGCCCCTCTGGCTGGCCCTGAGAGTTTCGCAGGGCCACGCGTGTCCGCACAGGTGAGGGGCCAACAGGGCGAGATACTGCCCCCACATCTCACGTTCTGGGCAGAAGGGTGGGTCTAGGGCAGGGGTGGTTACGGGGAGGGGCCCTGCTCTCTGTCTCACCTCCTCTCGCTCCCGGCCCCCTGCTGTCCAGGTCATGGGCGGTCGCCGAGGCTCACTCTCCTCAGATGGACAAACTAGCCGGGACTCGGGGTGCCCAGCACCCCCCTCCACCCACACCAGCCCCTCTGTCCCAGAGTCCTCGGTGCCATCCACCACCCGCTGCCCTGCCCAGGCTGTATCTGTGAGTATCAGGGGCTCGCGATGGGGCAAACAGAAGAAAAGGGCAGGAGGTCATGAGGGCAGCCTGCCTGGGTCCCCATGGCACCCCATCCCAGGCAGGACCTGGAGGGAACTGGGCGCAGCCTCAGAGGACCGAGTGGGTGAGGGCCCTTGGGAACCTTCTGAAAGGTCTTTGGTCCCCACAGGACCAGGCCCACCCTGGCTGCACCAGCGTCAGCAGGCAGAGGGCAGAACTGAGATGGAGCAGCATCAGCCGGTCACCCAGGAGTAAGGCCCGGGGTGAGGGGCCCAGCCTGGCCACCTCGTTGTACTTGGACCTGACCAAGGTGGGCCCAGCACACTGCCCCAGTTCTCCCTCCCACCCTGCACCTCCCTGGCCTCCATCTCTCAGGCCCAGGTGGTCCTGGAGCCACCTAGAGGCCTTCTTGCACAGAGAAGGGAGGACTCGGGCCCCCTCTAGCTCCAGGAGACCTGTCTCTTCTGCCTCTTGCCTGCAGCTGAGCAGACAGACACTAGAGGACGACCCTGAGGCCCCAGACCACCCTCCGAAGACCCCACACTCCCCACTCTATGCTGATCCCTACACACCACCTGCTATCTCCTACCACAAGATCACAGACGTCCAGGGCCTGGATGAGGTCAGTTCCCTGTGGGTGACAGAAAGGGCTAGATGTGTCCACAGCCTGGGGTCTGCTCAGGTCATGAGGAGTGGCCAGGGGGTTCTGGGGGCAGGCATCCCTCCGCTCCCTGGAGGTTCTGGTCCAGGGCCTCAGGTCCCCACCCCTTTCCTGGCAGTTCCTCAGCGCAATGCAGAGCTCACTTGGACCTGAATCCTCGAGCCCATTCCCCTCGGTCCCTGTGTCTGTGCCTGCCGCTGACCCCAGCTCTGGACTCTCCAGTCCCCACTTGCTCTCCAGGAAGGGAGCCCTGCAGCCCAGAGCCTCTCAGCGGCACCGAGGCTCCATCAAGGGCCGGGGGCCACCACCCCCAGACTCCCCTCCGCATGTGAGTAGCAGCCCCCACCCCTGCCGGGTAAGGGGTTCTGTGGAGGGGTGGAAATAGTGTGGGGGCTCTGGGACCCTGGGGGAGCAGGAGAGATGGAAACAGGAAGACAGGGCGAGCTGAGACCAAAGACAGGAAGCAGTGCTGGGAGGGGGTGGGGGCAGGTAGAGGCCAGAAGGGAAGATCCACAGCCAGGAGGAAAAGGTAGGGCTATAGGGTCTGGCAGCTTCGTGGGCTGGTCTCCAAGCCTCCTCCCCCAGGGCTCAGGTCTCAGACTTGTGGTTGGGGTCCCCAGGTCTCCCCAGCGAGGAAAGTCTCAACCGACCCCCTGCCACCCCCCTCAGGTGAGTGAGGGCCCTTGCCTCTTTCTGAGGGGAGCTCTGGGTATTGCTTCCTGAAGGCACAGGCGTCTTTGTCTCCTCACCAGGTGGCCATCCCCCCAAGAGCTCTGGTAACATCTGGGACAAATCTTCATCTCCCTCCCACAAGCGGTGGCCCCGAGGAGGACCTGAGGCTGGGGGGGGGCTCATCCAGTGGATCTGATGGCCTCTGGGTGACCGGTTCTCAGGACCCCCCGCCAGCATGGACCCTGGAGTGGAGGTTTGCAGCAGAGCCTTGGTCTTTCTATGTAGGGCCACAGGCCGACCGGCATCCGATACCTGAACCCCATCCAGTGCTGAGTCAGTGTCTGATCCCAGCAGGGTGAAGGGTTCTCCAGGACTCTGAGTTTCCCTGGGCTCTGGAGGGGCCGGGAGGAGAGCATCATACTGAAGATGGCCTGACGACATGGCTGCACCACAGATCAGAGCAGGCCTCGTAGAGGGACCAAATTTCACCCTTTCCTCCAGGGAAGGAGTGAGGGAGGCCACTCGATGCAGGCTTTACCTGGCGGTGGGAGAACGGCGCAGGTGGGAAGAAGGTCAGGTTAGTGAGGGTCAGAGAGCAAGAGGGCAGGGAGGTCAGCGAAGTCTGAGAGACGTCATGAGCAGAGAGAGAAGGGTATTCTGGGTGAATGTCAGTAGGCTGCGGCTGGTCAGGAGAAACTACGAGACTAAACAAGAAAGAAAGAGAAGACTTTATTTGTGCTGTGTGTCCATGCATTTTCCACTCAGCAGTCAGGAGTCCCCCATCCTGGGGGCCCTGTGCCCATGCCCACCTGGCACCCAGCCTGGTGACCTCCACTGCTCTGCCACCCACCTTCCTGCCCCGTCTCTGGCTCCTCAAAGCCTTGGGACAATCCCAAATGTCCAATCCCTTTATGTGACACCACCATATTCCACCTCTGCACCTCGTCCAGGGTTCCCCAGAGGAGGGGCTCCGGCTTCTGCCCTACAGACCCCCACCCTGCAGGGGCTGCTGGAGCCACCCTCCTACACGCCCCTACAGGTACCTGCTCACTGTCTTAGGCAGGAGCCAAGCAGGTCTTCGCCATAGGCCCTTGGGGCTTAAGGGTCACAGAGGCCTCAGAGGCTTTCACTAGCCCAGCCCACTTGTCAACAAGGCGGAGAGTTCCTGGGACACCCCCTCCAGCCTGGAGGCCATCTAGTCTCCTCACTCTTGCCCCCTGCCCAGATTTCCTGCTGCCCTGACACCTTCTAGGTTCCAGACCCTTATCCTGCCTCTCTCCCGTAACTAGATAACCCAATAAAATATAGGACGCCCAGTTAAATTTGATTTCAGATAAGCCACACAGAATTCGGTATAAGTACATCTCAAATACTGCATGTCTGAAATTCAAGTTTCACTGGCACCCTGTGTTTTTCTTAGCTGATCTGGCCGCCTTACTAGCCAGCTCCTTGCTCAGCACCTACCTAGCCACCTTCCAGAACCCCCTCCTCCCAGGTGGGAAGCACAGTCTTGGCCTTAGTCAGTGGTCGGACCTCTGGGTGGAATCCAGGGACACTGGCTCCTCCCTAGACTCCACAGAACACGGGGGTCAAAGGGCAAGACCTGAGGGCAGCACCTCGTCCTCAGCACCTGTGGCCGTTTCTTTGTCCTGTGTCTTCCTGGACCAAGCCCGGGTTCTAAGAGCTGGGGTTGCGTCTGGGGCTGCGGCTGCGGCTGCGGCTGCGGCTGCGGCTGCGGCTGCGGCTGGGGCGTCCCTGCCCCATCTGCTGGCGGAAGTAGTGGATGGCAGACAAGGTACCAATGTTGGCCAACAAGACTGCAAGAGAAACACAAAGCCTCCTGAGTGCCGGCTCCATTCCGGCCTGGTCACCACCTTCTACCCACATGGCCTGGCCCTCAAAGGGCAAGAGGAGGCCAGCAGGGCGCGGAGTGGGTCAGCAATGAGAGGGGCAAGGTCACGGGAGAAATCTGTGCTTCCCCATGCACCCCTCATCCCTGCTGGCCCAGCAGGTGAGACTGGACACTACTGGTCCTCCTGGGTACCAGCCCACTCCTCCCCCAGGGCCCCCAAACCTGTTTTCCAGGCATCTGGGGTATGCAGGTCTAATGTTCTCACAGCCCAGGTGGCAAAGGCCACAAACACCAGGCACATGTCATTCTGGCTGAAGGTAAATGAGGTGAGAGGGTCTCGGGGCTCCCCTAGGAGAGAGAAGCATGCTCTGTGCTCTGGCAGCTCCACTCAGACTCATCTGTCCCAGATATGCTGTGAGTCACATCTTCCCGATGACACCTCTGTCCCAAGACCCAGGGTACTGTGTGGCATAGTTGAGTCAAGCTGACTTGAGCGGGTTGCCTCTGGGGTACCATTTCCTGGTTTGTAAAATATCTTCCAAGGAGAATGTGAGATGAAGTCTGTTGCGTGCCTGACCTGGCAGGCAGCAAGGCCCGAGTGGGAGCTGTCCCAGTGTCTACCATGCTAGAGGCGGCGGGGGCGGGGGGGGGCGCGGGGGGGCGGCAAGTCACTGCTGTCATCTGGGCCTGGATACAGAATGATGGTCAGTGCAGACAAATCCCTGAGTGGCTGTGGTGTCTAGCCTAGTCTGCCCCACCTGGACTATATCCCGCGACGGCCAGGAGCTAGTCCATCCTTCCCAGGTCATCCCTAAGCACCACCCCCCACTGGCTCATGGCTTGGGGTCCTAGCCTGCCCCGCCCCAGCAGCCCTCCTGGCTGAACTCCCTGGACAGTATGTTCCCAGGACCTGGACAGCCATGGGGCCCACGCGACACGCACCTGCTTGCCTGACTGCCAGACTGCACTGCTCCGCTGTGTCTGGGGTAGGCTCTGGTGGGGTGCCAGGCCCCATGTCCCAGGGGACCAAGCCGGGGGGCTCCGTGGCCTGTAGCTGGAGAAGGGCAGCCAGCTCCAGCACGCCCCCCGACGAGTCCTCCCCGAGGAAGTGTTCATAGGCCTCAGGGATGGAGATGGGCACAGGGTCTCCAGGTGGAAGGGTTGGCACTGGCTCAGCCTGTGGGGGTTGGGCCACAGAGTGGCCCCCCCAGTGCCCAGACCTCTGGGCTTGACGGTCCTGGAAGAAGAATTCACACATGTCTGGCCACTGTACTTCGGCCAGGGCCTGGTCAGCTTCTGCCCCCTCCTCAGCATCTTCATCTTCCTCCTCAATAGTGTCACAAAAAAAGAACTCATAGGCCTCTGGGAGGGTCACTGCAAAGCTGCTCCTGGACCTGGGCCCCACTGAAGCAGAGGGGGAAGGGAGAGGCAGGTGTTTGAGGATCCGAGGCCGGGGAGACCGGGGCCCAACTGCCATGGCGTCCCAGCCTCCAGGCCCCCCTCGGCCCCCCACTGCTGTCCTGGGGGATGAGGGCCGGGCTGTGGCTGGTGAAGGTGGGCCTGAGGTCTCTCCTGAACCTGGCTCCTCAGGGCTGGGCACAGCCATGGAAAATCGCACTTTCTTCTTCCTGGGTGCTTGGACGGGGCCTAGTGGGGGCTCCCCTGAGTGATGGCCAGCGGCACCTGCTGAAGGCTCCTCTCTGGGCTTCTCTCGGTGTCCTCCTGGAGACACAATAGGGCTCAAACATGGCTTGGCCGTTGGGGCAACCTCCACCTTCACCATGTCAGGCCCTGCCTGGGGAATGGGAGCAGGTGTAGACACACCCACGTCAGATTGGGCCTTGGAAACAAGGTGAGGCAGAACAAGTGTAGATAAATCCACCTCCTGCTTAACCACTGGGCCTAGCATAGGCAGGTCTGTGTCCAGTTTAGACTTGGAGGCAGGTGTAGACAGAGCCGCATCTGACTTAGCCATTGAGATATCTGGATGAGTCTCCTGGGCAGGTGTGGACACAGTGTGTAGCTCAGCTCCGGGGGTCATGCTGAGTAGGTTTGTACCTTCCTTGGTCGCAGGGACAGGTGTAGACAGATCCGGATCTATTCCTTGCCTGGTTACCTGCGCAGGGGCTCCTGCAGACTCTGGACACAGTGCATCCTGCCCGGTTCCTGCTGTCTGCTCTGCTGTCCCAGCTGAGAGACCCTTCCCCCTGGACCCAGCCAGGCCAAGGCCCTCCTTGGGCCTGACCTCAGCAAGCAGCAGGGAACCCTGCTGGGTGGGAGCAGAGCCTGGGGTACTCAAGCACCCACCCCCCTTGGCTCCAGCAGCACGCCTCTTCTTTTGTCTAGGGCTGCGTGGCGGGGCTCCAGGGCTTCCAGGGGGGCTCTGCGGAGCTATGCTGCAGCCAGGAGACTCAGAGCTCTGCGGAGGCTCAGCAGGCAGACTAGGGGCAGGGCCCTGGGGGGCTGGCCCCTGCAGGAGCCTCTGCATCTTGTCTCTGGAAGACACTGGCCCTAGAAGGGGCAAGCTCTGGCCTAGGGGGGCAGCGTCAGATCTAAGGGACAGCAAAGCTTCTGACCGTGCAGACGTGCTAGGCGTCTGCTGATCGGCCCCCAGGGCCAAGACAGGCCCACGCCAAGACCTGCTGACCAGCGACCGGGTGGCTGCCTTGTCCTCCTCCTTGAAGCCAAGCCAGCCCCTCCCCCTGGAAGCTGGCTGCCCCTCAGGAAGGGGTGGAGGCCCAGGAGGACCGCTGCCACTGCTGTCCCCTTGGTCAATGTCACTGGACAGGAGCTCATCCCCCGAGGCCAGGCTGGCCTGCAGGAGGCCACACTCCTCCGTTGCAGCCGAAAACTCAGCCCAGTCCTGGTCACTCAGCTGGATGCTGTACTGGAAGTTTTCCATTTCAGATCAGCAGAGGACTTGAGCAGCAGAGCTTGAGGCCAGGCGGGGTCTTCGTGGACCCAGGTCCCGGGCGCCAGCCAGCATACAACCGCTGGGGTGCCCCCCACCTCCTTGGCTCGGGGGCCAGCACTCCATCTGCTTCCTGAAAGAAAGGAAACGGGGAAACCTGAAGGAAGCTGAGTGGCTGTCAGAACCGACCCTTCCTCCAAGTTAGAAAACCTGTAACTCCCACTTATCCTATTTCCAAACTGTAATAAACTTGTAATGATAATAAACTTGTAATGATACATTGTTACATTCCTAGAATCTTGTAATGATACATTGTTACAAATAATAATAAACTTGTAATGATACATTGTTACATTCCTAGAATCAAATATGGCTTAGATTAATGACGTACACTAAAAAATAGGGGTTCCTCCTGTTTAAAATTTTGTCCCCAGAAGCGGTTTTCTTCACCTCTTTGAGCCTTTTCTGTTCCACTGGGTCCCCAGCTCCGCCTTCTCCAACCTTCCTCCAGAATTGCAGGCACCAGGGTAAACTTTATACAGCAAAGCCCATTTCAAGGGTCACTCACTGGGAGTCAGCTCACCTGGGCGATGGTCAGCCCTGGTCTATCCCAGCACGCCTCAGGTGGCAGCAGGTCATGGAGAGGCCACAGTGTCCAGCAGGTGACCAACCTTTGCTGATGACCTTCCACCAGCCTTGGCTGGGACAGGCTTCTGGGCTTCCACTGAGATCATCAAGGTCACACTAGTGCTGGCTAGAGCCCTCTCAGGGGTCAGCAGGGAGTGCCTGGCTCTGCCCCCTGCCTAGGCAGGAAGTCACAGAACAGAAATGAGCCTCCTAACTCCCGGTGGACCACTAGGGCCATCCTCAAGGTCTCTGTCCCTCACCCAGGCCTGCCCGGCTGGCAGAGCTCCCTGCTTCTGCCTCGTCTCAGTGAACAGAGGTGACCCTAACTGCTTGAGAGCCCCTAGTGTCTTGGCCTCCTATGGGAAGAGCTCTTTGGCCTTTGGTCAGCTACCACTACACCCAGGGAGGTGGGAGGTCACTCTGGCCAGGCCAGTGCTGAGATGAAGATGCCTTGAGACCAGAGCACTGTGCCTTCCGGACCCCTGAAATTTGCCCTCCTCACTGGCCCTTGGGGAGGTCCCTCTGTCTGACTTTGGGACTCCTTAGGGTGGGAATGGGGGACTAACAGTGTCGTACCTGGGACCCTGTGGCCAGCCAGGGCAATGGAGCTGGGCGTCCGAGCTGCCTGTCCCAGAGCAGCATGGTGCTGGGCTCACCATGCAGGCCCCACCCCCACTGCCAAAAATACCCCGTCCCTGTGGTCACATGTCTCCTGCCAGTGGTCAGGGTCCAGGACACAAATAGATGGCATTTGGGGAGCCTCCAGCTCTGTGAGGGACGCCATCCTGATCAGGTCAGATGCTGGCCAGAGAATGCTGACCTGCGATCAGTCCTGCACGGGCCTCCTTTTCCCAGGCTGAAGGCCACTGTGCACTTCATCTCCTGGCCCAGGCTGATCTTCCCTCTTAAAGTGGCCCCACCCGCTGCAAAACCTCAGGCCCTGTGCCAGCAACTCTACCTTCCACCCCCCATCAACCGATGCCCTTCCGGGTCTTAGGGCTTTACCTCGTTACCTGTGTGGAATATAAAGCGTTGCAGAGTGTTAAGTGGGAAATCACCATTCCAGAACGTTCCTAGAGGTCCTTTGGAGGTGGGCTGCTGCTGACCAGGGGTGGAATAGGGGAGCAAGGCTTGTACCTCTCTCCTCTGGCCTCAGAATGCTCACTGGCCCCTTCCCCGGCAGCACGGCTGAACCTGCCAGTGGGGCTCAAGGGACAAGTGGGGTCACTGAGGGCTCTTGGTGGCAGGAACCCCAAGGAGTATGGGCCTTGGGCCTCTAGAGAGGGTTGGGAGGGTCCAGGGGTGGAAAATGGGTTACACCCCACCAGCACCTCTCCTGACCTAGGCTCCTGTAGACGGGCCCAAGAGGCAGGTGGCAGCACAAAGTCTGATCCTCCAAGAAAGGGAGCCTGGCGCTGCCACCCCCAGCTGAACCAGTCACCAAGAGTAGGCAGGCAGGGTTGACAGGGCCTCAGAAATGGGCCTCCAGAATAACACCTCCCATTCCAGGCCCTCGTGAGCACTTTTCCTAAAACTTGTCCATCCTGAGAGGGGGCACAAAGAGGACTCTTTTTTTCACAGTTGAGCTTGGTGGGGCACGGAGAGGGTGAATGACTTGCACACGACCACACAGCTGGCAAATGGCAGAGCTGGGTCCCAAAGCCCCTACTCTCAGCCCTCTCCAGGCTGACATTGCCCATCCCCATGCAGGTCCCTGTGACACCCACGCCTGTGGCTTCCAGGCTAGGGGACATGAAGAAGGAGTCGACCCCTCAGGGGCTGTGCTGGTCAGCATCACCACCAAGCGTGGTCCCAAACATCTAAACAAACAGGTCAATGAGATCATTTCTGACAGCAACATAATGTAAGAAGGGAATATTGTGGCGAGAAGGGGTGCCCTGGATGGGCCGGAGACTCTTTTCTGAGAACAGGGCCTTGGAGGGCCTGAGAGGGTGGGAGACAGCAAGGGCCAAGGCTGTGAGGGTGATGATGGTGGAAGCAGCTTCACAAAGGATGAGAGAGGCTGGGGCGCTTTGATTCCCGGTAAACGAGCCAGCATATCACACATGCAGGAAGGGCACAAATGGGGAGCGCAGCATGTAGCTGCTGCTGGACCCCACCCGCAAAGGACCCCGCCTGCGGGTGTCTGCCCCCTGGCCACCGTGCACAAGCCAGCCTGGCCTGTAGTGAGCTTTATACAAGTGGAACTGGACCCTAAGAAACTTTCTGTTCTAGTCCCCTTATTGTGGTCTCCCGTGAGTCTCCGGTACTGCCCACACCAAACGTTCACTTCTGTGTCTCTGACACCAGCTGGGTGTCCTACAGTTTCACTCAAGTCTGACACCCTTTACCTGGAGACACAGGTGAGTGCTCAGTCCCACAGGACTGCCCCCCTTCAGATGCCAGTCACAAGCAGCAGGTCCTCAGGGTACTGGCAACTTCTGTCCAACTTGGCTACAAACCAGAGTTTCCCATGACCCCTCCATCTTGGATTCGATTGATTTACCAGAGTGGCTCACAGAGGTCAGGGAAACGCTTACTTACGTTTACCAGTTTATTGTAAGAGGGTGTGATAAAGGGTACAGATGAACAGCCAGATAAGGGAGATGGATAGGGTGAGTTATGTGGGAAGGGCATGGAGCTTCCATACCCTGTCCAGGGTGACATTCTCCCTGCACCTCCACGTGTTCACCAACCCGGAAGCTCTCTGAACCCCACACTACTGGGATTTTATGGAGGCTTCCTCACATAAGCATGATGGACCATTAACTCCACTTCCAGCCCCTCTCTCCTCTCTGGAAGATAGGGGGCTGGGGTTGAAAATTGCAAGCTTCTAATCATGGCTGGTCTTCCTGATGACCATCCCCAACCAAAAGCCTCCCCGGAGTTGCCTCATTAGAACAAAAGATGGTCCTGGTACTCTTATCACTTAGGAATTTACAAGGGTTTCAATAGCTCTGTGCCAGGAACAGGGCAGAAACCAATATGTGTATTTTCTATGATCTCATAGTCGGCCTCCTTTGAGCCTCAGCATGCTTTGGAGTCGGACACCTCAGGGGCTGTGCTGGTCAGCATCACCACCAAGAGTGGTCCCACGTGTGAACGTACACATCCCTGCATCATTTTTCTGTGGATGGAAATCTGGGTTGTTCCACTTTGCAGCCATTATAAATAATGATGCTGTGAACATGCCAGAACATTTCTTTTGGAAAACCCGTGTCCTTGGTTTTGGAGAGGTCAGTGGGTGTGCTTGTTCAGCAGTTTTCCTGAGCGGCCGTGCACTCGCTCTGACAGCAGGACACACTCGGGTCGTCCGCACATCCTCATCGATGGTCATTGTCACCTCGAGTTCTGGAGGCTCCACAGTGGTGTCACACTGCGGTTTTAATTCACGTTTCCTTTGGAGTTGGCCACTGGCATTTCTTTTTCTGTGAAGGTGTGTGTCTTCTTGATGCTTCTGCCGCTTTTATGTGCCTTTTCCTTATTGATTTATAGGGCTTGTGCATTCTGGATAAGAATTATTTATTGATGTCTGTGCGATTAGTATCTTCTCCCTCAGTTTTGTCTTGTCACTCTCTTCACAGTGCCTTTTGATAAACAAATTTTATTTTATTTTTATTATTAAAGATTTTATTTATTCATTTGACAGAGCAAGAGAGCACAAGCAGGAGGAGCAGCAGAGGGAGAGGGAGAAGCAGACTCCCTGCTGAGCAAGGAGCCCGACATGGGGCTCCATCCCAGGACCCTGGGCTCATGACCCGAGCTGAAGGCAGACGCTTAACCATCTGAGCCACCCAAGTGCCCCGATAAACAGAAATTTAAAAAATTTTAATATAGTCCAGGTTATCAACAACTTCCTTTACATTATCATCTTTTCTGTTCTTTTTAAAAAAGATTTATTTCATTTATTTTTAAAGATTGATTTATTTACTTGAGTGAGTGAGAGAGCACGTGCGAGTCGGGAGAGGCAGAGGGAGAGAATCTCAAGCAGACTATGTGCTGAGCGCGGAGCCTGATGCGGGGCTCCATCTCACCACCCTGAGATCATGACCTGAACCGAAATCAAGAGTCAGAGGCTCAACCAACTACACCATCCCGGCGCCCCTCACCTTTTCTGTTCTTTTAAAGAACTCTTTGCCTGCCCCAAAGTCATAAAGGTTTTGTAAAGATATCCTTGCACATTTGTTTAAAGCTTTGTGGTTTTACCTTTCATATTGGATCTGCAACCCACCGGTGTTGATTTTCGTGGATGGTGGGTGATGGGGGTTCCGTCATACTTTTTGTTTCCATGTGGACACCTAGTTGGCCCAGTGCCACGTCAAGGCTCGGGGGCACGCGTGGTGGGTCTGTCTACTGAGACACAGCAGCACAGTCCCACGTGGGGTTGGAGCCCTGCAAGGTGAGAAGTTCGGAGGGTTTGGGGCAAGAGCTTTTCAACAGTTGCCCAGGCTGCGCTGGGAGAAGAGAATACAGAGCTTGCAGGGAGGCAGGGAGGCCAGCTCTGAGGCTGTGGGGAGGGAGCAGGTAGACTAGGGTGATGGAGGGAAGGGTCTTCCCTGAGGACATGCGAGGACTGAGCTCCACCCTGAGGCCCTCATTTCCTCCTCTCCCACCCAATCACGGAGGACCCCCTTGTAGGGGGCAGTGGAGGGAAGTCTGCTGTAAGATGAGGAAACCAGGCCGAGCTCTACAGCATCAGGACATGCTCCACAGAGATGTTACATCATGGGGGAGACCTGGGCCAGGGAACAGATGGACAGATGGGCAGTCAGACACACATCCCACGGAGTGGGGAACAGGGGCACAAGCAGGAAGAGGTGCGCAAGGAGAGAAGGCAGCCTGCTGTACCGCTGGGGGCCACCTGAGGGCATCAGGACTCCACTGGAAGCGGACAGAGCGCAGCCCTTCCTGCCCTCCTTGCCCTGGTCTGGGAGGATGGATCATCAGGGGTTGCTGGGCCCCCTTTCCTGAAGCCATGTAGTCCCCTTTGAGCCCTTGGCCTGGTGACAGTAAGCCCTCAAAAATAAGAAAGTAAGAGCCAACTTTTAATGAGTACCTATTATATGCCAAGCAGTATGTTTTACACAGATTATGGGATTTTAACTTAAAAAAAATAATTTTATTGAGGTATAATTTACATACAATAAACTGCACATATTTGAGTGTGAAATTTGCTAAGTTTTGACATTCGTGATGCCCAGGAAGCCATCACCACAATCCAGAGAGTGAACACGCCCATCACCCCTAAAGGTTCCTGTGCCCTGCGTGATGCCTCCTTCCCCTACCCTCAAGCTAACCATCAGTCTGCATTTGTTCGCTATAGTTAGGTGACATTGTCTAGAACTTCACGTAAATAGGGTTATAAAGTAAGTACTCATTTGTACGGTGCAAAAGAGTACAGTATGTCTGAGTTCTGTGACTCGGCATAATTTGAGATTCACCCATTATATTGTATATACCAATAGTGCTTTTTTAAAATAAGGATTTTATTTATTTATTTGAGAGAGAGAGAGCACAAGTGCGGAGAGGGGGAGAGAGAATCCTACGCAGGCTCACGCCCAGCACAGAGCCTGATGCAGGGCTTGATCTCACTGAGATCATGACCTGAGCTGAAACCAGGAGGCAGAGGCTCAACCAACTGAGACACCCAGGCACCCCTCTTTTTTAATATATTAATACAGAGTATTTCATTGTTCGATATACCACACTTTGTTAATCCATTCACCTGCCAATGAACATTTGGGTTATATCTAGTTTGGGGCGATTATATATAAAGCTGCTGTGAACATTTGTGTTTAAGACTTTGCATGGACATGTGCTTTCATTTTTCTTGGGTAAATACTTAGGGTGGAATGGCTAGGTTATATGATAGGTATATGTTTAACTTTTAAGAAACTGCCAAACTGTTTTTTAATGTAGGTACAATTTTGCATTCCCATCAGAAATGTTTGAAGGTTCCAGTTGCTCCACATCCTTGTCCACACTTGGTATGCTTGGTCTTTTTAACTTTAATTATTCCAATAGATATACAGTGTGTCTCACTGTGAATTTAAGTTTAATTCCCTTAATGACAAATGATGTTGAGCATCTGTTCATGTGCTTATTTGCCATCCATAGATCTTCATCTATGAAATGACTGATCAAATCTCCTGCCCATCTTCCTTAATTGGGTTACTTGTTTTCTTATTGTTGAGTCTACAAAGTTCTTTATATGTTCTGCATATAGGTTCTTTATCAGATATGTGATTTGAAAATATTTTCTCCTAGTCTATGGTTCATATTTTTGTTTCCGTAACAATGTCTCTTGAAAGAGCAGAGGCTCTTAATTTTGATGAATTCCAATTTATCCATTTTTCTTTCATGGAGGGTTTTTTTTTTTTTTTTTTTTTTTTTTGGTGTTGCAGCTAAGAAAACTGCCTAACCAAAGTTCACAAAGATTTTCTAACTTTTCTCCAAAAAGGTTTATAGTTTTAGATTTTGCATTTAGGTCTATAATCCATTTTGAGTTATTTTGTGTATATGGTGTGAGGTAGAGATGCAAGTTATTTTAATTGCACGTCGATGTCCTGTTGTTCCCATACTATTTGTTGAAAAGCCCTCTTTCTCCACTAAATTGTCTTTTCAACTTTGTTGAAAATTAACTGACCATACAAGTGTGGTTGAGTCTATTTATAGAATTCTAGGTTAATAGTTTTGACTTTTAGTATTTTAAAGATGTTGTTCCACTGTTTCCTTGCATACCTTGTTTCTTTTTTTAAAGATTTTATTTATTTGAGAGAGAGAGAGCATGAGGGAGGGAGGGGCAGAGGGAAAGGGAGGCAGGACTTCAGCTGAAGGCAGACGCTCAACCGACTGAGCCACCCAGGTGCCCTGCATGCTTTGTTGCTAACAAGAAATCTGCTATAATTTTATTTTTGTTTCTCTCTATATAACATGCCTTTTTTTTCTCTATCAGCTCTTAAAACTTTCTCTTTGATGCTGTTTTTGCAGGGAAGGGGTTAACAGCTTTATTGATATATAATTCACACAACATACAATTCACTTATTTAAATTAAATGTGGGTTTTTTTTTTTTTTTGTATAGCCACTGGGATGTGTAATCATCACCATAATCCAGTTTAGAACATTTTCATCATCCCACAAGGGAACCCTGTGCTCACAGCTGTTAACCCCCATTCCCCTCAACATCCACCCCAGCCCCCAGCAACCACTAATCTACTTTCTATCAATTTGCCTATTGTGGGACTTGATTGTAGACTGATTGTGTGACTCTCAAGCCTTGAGATGCATCAGATGATCAGAGCTGCAGATCAACCTGACAGAGTGCCCCTTCTGGATTCTAGCCTGTGTCCAGGCCTTGCCTCGGGCTCCCCAACAGAAGGGAACAAACAGGGCTCTATTATGGTGTTCCTGGGCCCGGGGTACTTTTGCCTTTGTGGGCCCCCTCCTCCCTTAAAAAATAATTAAAAATTATACTTGAAAAAAAATTGCCTATTGACATTTCATGTAAATAGGATCACACAATACATGGCTTTTTGTGACTGACTTCTTTCATTGTATGGATGTAGCTCATTTTATTTAACTATTTATTAGTTGATGGACATTGGGTTATTTCCACTTCTTGGCTATTATGAATACTGTTGCAAGAACATTTGTGCACGAATTTTTGTGTGGACATGTTTTAATTTCTCTTGGGTGTGGAAATAGGAGTGGAATTACTGGATCAATTGAGGGACTTCCAGACAGTTTTCTAAAATGGCTGCACCATTTTACATTCTTATCAACAATGTAAAAGTGTTCTAATTTCCCCACAAGTTCACTAACACCTCTTACTATCTGTACTTTTTTTAATTTTAATTTAATTTTATTATTATTTTTTAGGTCATCGCTACATCCAATCTGGGGTTCAAACTCATGACCCTGAGAGATCAAGAGTCACATGCTCCACGAACTGAGCCAGCCAGGTGCCCCTCTGTGTTTTTAATTGTAGCTATTCTAGTGGGTATGAAGTGGTATCTCATTTTGTTTTTTTGTTTTTTTTTAAGATTTTATTTATTTATTTGAGAGAGAATGAGATAGAGAGCACGAGAGGGGAGAGGGTCAGAGGGAGAAGCAGACTCCCCGCTGAGCAGGGAGCCCGATGTGAGACTCGATCCTGGGACTCCAGGATCATGACCTGAGCCGAAGGCAGTTGCTCAACCAACTGAGCCACCCAGGCGCCCTCATTTTGGTTTTGATTTAAATTTCCATGATGACTAATGATGTTGAGTTTCTTTTCAGGTGCTTATTGGCCATTTATATATCTTTGGAGAAATGTCTGTTCTGATTTTTCACCCATTTTTTTTTAGTTGGGTTATCAAGTTGAGAGTTATTTATACACTTTAAATATATACATAGATATAGATAAAACACCTATCAAATATATTTATATATTATACATATGTTATGCAATGTTTTTCTCCTATGTCTTTCACATTTTTTTGATAATGTACTTTGAGGCATTTTTAAAATTTTTATGAAGTTCAATTTACTTTTTTTCTTTTGTCACTTATGCTTTTAGTATCATATCTGAAAAAGCTTTGCCTTCATCACCCAAGATCATTTTCTTCCAAAAATTTATAAAAGTTTTAGCTTATCCTTTTTTTTAAATTTTATTTATTTATTTGAGAGAGAGAGAGAGCAAAAACAAGGACGAGAGGCAGAAGGAGAGGGAGAAGCAGACCCCCCCCCGCGGAGCAGGGAGCCCGACATGGGGCTCCATCCCAGGACGCTGGGATCATGACCTGAGCCAAAGGCAGACGCTTAACCGACTGAGCCACCCAGGAGCCCCAAACGTTTTAGCTCTTCCATTTATGTGTAGCATCTATCTTGAGTTAATTTTTGTGGATGGTGTGAGGAAAGATGTGGATAATCAGATGTCCCAACATTTGTTGAAATGCCTATTCTTTCCCCCATTGGACTGTCCTGGCATTCTTGTTGAAAATCAATTGACTGTAAATATGAGGGCCTATTTTTGAACTCTCAATTCTATTCCACCAGTCACTATGTCTAACCTCAACCTCATACTAGTACCACACTGTCTTGATTACTATAGCTTTGCAAGGAGTTTTGAAATCAGGAAGTTTGAGTCCTCCAGCTTTGCTCTTCTTTTTCAAGACTGTTTTGGATATTCTGAGTTGCTTGGATTTCCATATGAAATTTTTTAAAGATTTTATTTATTTATTTGATATATAGAGAGAGAGCACAAGCAGGGGGAGCAGCAGAGGGAGAGGGAGAAGCAGGCTCCCCGTGGAGCAGGAAGCCTGATGTGGGTCTTGATCCCAGGACCCTGGGGTCATGACCAGAGTCAAAGGCAGTCGCTTAACCAACTGAGCCACCCAGGCACCCCTCCATAAGAATTTTAGAGGCAGCTTGTCAGTTTCTGCAAAAATCTTAGCTGGAATTCCAATAGAGATTGCATTGAACCTAAAGATCAATTTGGGAAGTATTAACATCTTAACGATATTTAATCTTCTGATCCATGAACATGGGATATCTTTTCATTTATTGATTTTTTAAATATCAATCTTGTACCCTGAATCCTTGCTTAATCCATTTATTAGTTTTAATAGTTTTTTTAGTGGATTTCTTGGGATTCTTTATATATAAGGTCATGTCATTTGAACATAGACAGTTTTACTTCTTCCTTTCCAATCTCAGTGACTTTTATTTCATTCCCTTACCTAATTGGCCTAACTAGAACTCCCTACACTGCTGGACAGAAGTGGCAAGAACAGACACCATTGTTTTATCCCTGTATTGTAGCAATTTGATTCTGTGGTTCCTTGATGTAGTTTTCTTCAAAGTTTTTTTTTTTAAGATGTTTTTTATTTATTTGACAGAGAGAGAGCATAGGCAGGGGGAGTGGCAGGCAGAGGGAGAAGGAGAAGCAGGCTCCCCTGGGATCATGACCTGAGCCTTCTGGGACTCCAATTACATGTATACTAGGCCACTTCAAGTTGTCCCACAGCTAACTAATGCTCTTTTGTCTTTCCTTCTTTTCCAGTTTTTAAATCTGTTTCAATTTGAATAGTTTTTATTGTTATGGTTGCAGTATTTTAGCTTCTTGAACACATGAAGTGTGACTATCACAACCGTTTTAATGTCCTTGTCTACTAATTCTATTATTTGTGACACTTCTAGGGTTCCTTCCAATTGATTGATTTTTCTCCTATTATGAGTCATATTTTCCCTGCTTCTTTGTATTCCTGGTAATTTTTTACTGGCTGCCAGACATCATGAATTTTAATATGTTGGGTGCTGGATATTTCTCTGTTCCTATAAATATTCTTGGGCTTTGTTCTGGGGCACAGTTGAGTTACTTGGAGACAGTTTGATCCTTTGGGGTCTTGTTCATAAGCTTTGTTAGGCAACACCAGAACAGTACTTACTGCAAGGCTAATTATCCCTTACTACTGGGACAGGTCCTTCTGAATACTCTACCATGTGCCCTATGAATTATGGGCTTTTTCAATGTGGCTAGAGGTGACCCTGTGTGAACTCAAAGGATTTTTCTAATTTTTGCTGGTGGTTCTTTTCCTAGCCTCGAGGAGTTTCTCCCAGCATGTTCTAATCAGCCTTGAGGGAGACCCTCTGCAACTCTCCATAGTTCTTTCTCTGGCACCTCTTTTCTTGCTGACCCTAGCTGCGCTGGTTCTCCACCACTGCCCATGGAAGTCTGCTAACCTGCCTGGCTTCCCCCTCCCTGCAGTCGAGGCCTGGACACCATCTTCTGGCAGTCAGCTAGGGCAATACAGGGTTCACTTCATTTCTTTCCCACTTCTCAGGGGCCACTGTCTTTCAAGCCTGCTATTTCATATATTTTGTCCAGTTTTTTAGTTGTTTTAAGCAGGAGGATAAATCTGGTCCCTGCCACTCCATCTGTGGTGGAAGAAATTTTCTCTATGCAGGTTATTTATTTTATTTAATTCCTTCAACCACACAGCACCAGAGATAAGTAGTATTCCTAATCCTATTTTACGTTTGAGATTTTGTGACTTGTCCAAGGTCACACAACTAAGTGACAGCAGAAATAAAATTCAATCCCAGTCTGTGCATGAAGCCTTCCCTGAACCACTCCTGTGCTGACAAGACCTTGAGGGGGTGCCCAACACAGGAGCCCTACACAGAGATTGAGATTGTGGATGTAGGATGTATGTCTGCGGCCTTCCCAAACACAGAGCAAACTGAAGGAAGTTCAGAGACATGGGAGAGAAGGTCTGAGTCTGTATGTCTTTTTGGGAAAGGCCCTGGCTGCCCCTGAGGAGGTTCTCGATCTGTGTCCAACTCAGTCTCTATCTCTGACCATGGGATTGTGTGTCTCTGGCTCTGCATATTTGTCCTCCTCAATTATCTGCCCAGGTGGAGCTGATTTCTAAGTGGCACAATTCCTGGAAGCCCAGAGGCAGGTGCTGCTCTGGGAATAGCTGGTAACTGCTTCACTCCCCGTTCCCTTCTCCAAACTTCCCCTGATGCCACATCGCAAGCCTGAGGGGACCGTGCACCCAGACTCCAGTGGATGGCAGCCAAGAAACCCACAGCCTGGTCACACGTGCACTCACAGTTGCAGCCACAGGCCCTGTAGTTACAGCTGCCAGCTCTAAGCACTTCTTGGGGACTGGAACATTCCAGCACCATCTCATTCACTCCACACAACCCTCCCAAGTTCCAGGCTGGGGTGGCCCAGGATTCTGGGCTTCATGCTGGGCGTGTAGGTCTCCCCACCCAGGAAGACGCTGCCTCGCTGCATTTGGGCAAGAGGTCAAATTTGAGGCTGAGAATGAGGCTCACGGTGGGGGGGGGGGGTTCATTTGAGGAAGCCCACTGGTCCTCAGGCTCCACCCTCCCAGCCCTCTGTGCCTGTACACCAGGGAGGGTCCCCATATGTCCAACTGGGGAGGGTCCCCTGTGTACCCTAGTGCCAGGGATCAGCCACATACACACGGGAGGATCAGCCTAGACACCTGAAGCTTAGTTTCTGCCCTCCAGAGGGGCAGGTATTTGCCCCTGTGACTTCTGGAAAGTCAACAACAGCCTCCTGCCACCAATCTACTTGGTAACAGTAAGCTCTGGTAGTTTAGTCCTTTGGGGTTACTATAACAAAATACCATAGACTGGGTGGCTTATCAACAACAGAAACACATTTCTCACAGTTCTGGAGGAAGTCCGAGATCAGGGTGCCAGCAGGGTCTGATTTTGGTGAGGGCCCTCTTCCAGCTTGTGGATCGCCACCCTCTCAGTCTTGTTACCTGGTAGAGAGTGAGTGCAAGTTCACATGCCCGTGTCCCTTTTATAAAGACATCAATCCCATCCCATTACTGAGGGCACTACCCATGTGACCTAATCACCTCCAAAAGGCCCCATTTCCTAATGCCATCACCTTGGGGGGTAGGTTTCCACATATGAATGGGAGGGAGAGTCGATCCGTCTAGAGCACCTGGTCTCTGCTCAGGAAAAGTCTGACCAAAGACTGCCAGCTCTAAGTGGGCAGACTGGTCAGTTCAGATTCTGGGTGGTGACTCATACCTCTTAATTTTGCAAACCAAATCCCTAGAGACACATTCACGGAGCTTTTTCTCTTTTCCTAAAGCTGAACAGGAGAGGAGGAAATTGCTTGTTCACACCACCGGATGATGGCCGGTTCTACCCAGCATTTCATTCAGAGACCAGCTCTGAATGTGGAGAAAGAAGCTCAGCTGGAGCTTACAGAACACCTTCCTGACCCTGGGCTGCTAGGGGAGCTGAGGTCCATGGCACCGCAGGAACAATGAGAGGGGAGGGTCAGGAGCCCAGTCAGCCCCCAGGCCTCTGGGTGTATTTGACAAAAGCAGTGGTCAGCTCGTAAGCTGGGAGGGGAGAGTGAGAGCTGGGGGTGGACAGTGCCGCCTCCCTACCCCCAGGGGCTGCTGACCTCTCCCTCACTGTGTTCAACAGGGCAAGGGGTGCTGGGGGCACCCAAAGTGAGGGGAGGTGTAGAGCTGGAGAAGCCCTCTTTTCCACCAGCCTCTGTCTGGTTGGGACAAGCAGCTGCAGAAAGGTTCCCCTCTCCCGGCCCACTATGTGGGTAAGGATGAGAGGGCAGGGGGTGGGATGTTCCTGCTGGTTCAGGTGTGTGCACCTCCCTTACAGTAGGGTCAGGGGTTGATGAGGGCCGAGCACGGGGCTTCAGCCTTCCGACACTGACCTTCTACTCTTTGCTGAGCTCCTTTCTCCCCCACACAGGCATTGGGACTCCTCACTCACAGAGGAGGCCCAGGAGGTAAGCCCAAAGCTACCAGGTGGGTGTCAGGGTCAGGTGGGACACCAGGAGGAGACACATTTGAGGCAGCAGCAGACAGGTACTTTTTGGTAACCATGGTTACCAGGCTGCAGAAAGAGTTGATGCACCCCACCCAGGAGCAGGGCAGTGTGGCCCAGGAGTTTCACAGTGCCAGGGCCAGCTGAGGCCAGGCCCACCCGCAGTGGTGGTACTATGGCTCTCAGCAGGAAGCATCTCACACCTGTCCTCGTTGGAAACCTGGAGCCTGTGACTCCCCAACCCCGTGCCCTGATCCGGGGTGTCCTATCAGTTACTGCCACAGAAATGACCCCCAGCTCTGCTGGATCCCTCAGGGGTGGACCTGGACTGTGGCTCGTCAGCACCATGGCAGGGCCCTGGGCCTGTCCCTGCACCCATCCAGTTGGGGCTTGCTAGGAAACTGCTTCCAGGTCAAAGTCAGGCCAATCCACTCTCTGCTTATGACAATAGGTGCAGGGACTATTTCTGGGGTTACTCTCACCAAGAGTCCAGTCCTCACCCCCACCTAACCTCTTCCACAATTCCACTGTCAGGAAGGCAGGTGGGGGCAACCGGTGACCCATGGGTGTATTAGTTGTTTATTGCTATCGTTATTTAAGTTTTACAACTTATATTGTTGTTGTTATTTTACAACTTATTATTTATTGCTGCCTAACAAATTAACCTAAAGTTTAGCAGCTTAAAATGACAAACCGTTGCTTATCTCACAGTTTCTCAGAGATAGAAATCCAGGAGCTGCTCACCTGGGTGGTTCTGGCTCAGGATCTCTCCTGAAGTTGCTGTCAAGATGTTGACAGGGGCTGGGATCTCATCTGAAGCCTCAAGGAGTTGGAGAATCTACTTCTAAACTCACTCTCCCTCAGGTCCACACTCTGTTGGCCTCTCCATAGTAAAGACAGCTGGCCTCTCCCAGAGTGAATGATGTGACAGAGAGACAGAGACACAGCAAGCCGTACTTGCAAACCAACACTAAAGAGACATCACATCACTTCCACAGGGCCCAATCGGTCATGAGAGCCAACCTCAGCACATTTACAAAGCTGCAAACCAGAAGGGGGTCACTGGTGGCCTTCTAAGAAGCTGTCGACCCCAGGGCCTGTCTCCTTGACCATGGCACGTCCCAGGATGGAAATAGTCCCCAGGGCTCTAGGGAGCAGAGACAGAGCAACGAGGCACAGCTGTGGGACCCTTTAGGTTCGGCTTCCTGCTCTGGAAGGCTTGCCAGGTGACGGGAGGAGGTTGCGGAGGCCTGGAGATCATCAGGTGCCACTGGAGCTTTGGTTGGGGAGCTAAGGCCTCACCTCTCACAAACCAGGGCTCCAAACAGCCCAGCCCTCCCCCCACTCTGAATTTCCAATTGACCGCAGTTTCATGGGCCGACTTCTGTCACCATAGGGACGGATTCTTTCTCCAAATTTCTAACACCCATGATTTACTGTCATTGTTCAGTCCCTAAGCCCTGGCCCCACAAGCAGATGGGACACAGACACACAGGGATCCCACACCCACAGAAGCAGGCAGTTCTGCTGACCATGCACATGAATTTAGCAAACATTTATTGGCTCTTGGTCTTTGCCAGGAACTGGGCTGGAAGGAGACCCCAGATACTGAATGACACTCCACCTCCCGGGGGAGGGTAAATGACCAGGAGGCCTTCTAGCCTCCTCCCCAGGAGGAGGTCCCGATCCCTCCCCCACCCCCACCACATAGCCTTGACAGGAGAAGGTGCTTCATCTATTATTCAGCAGGAAGTGTCTGCAAGACAAAAGCCAAGATAAAAATAGCTGGGTGGGTGGCTAGGAGAGCAGGGACAGGGAAGTAACCAGGAGCCCATCTTGGGGTAGTGAAGGAGAGGGGAGGAGCAGGAAAGGGGTGGAAGAGTGGGGAGGGTAGGAAGGAGAACCCCTGGTGTGAGGGAGTTACTCCACGTTTAGGCCAGAACTCTCCCCACTGAGGTCTGTAGGAAAGCACTTGAGGGGTCCACTGGACTGGGTGTAGGGGGAGGTGGTGTTCCTTCCACAGCTGGAGACAAAGATGCTGTTTGTTTGCTTGTTTTAAGATTTTATTTATTTGACAGAGCAAGAGAGCACAAGCAGAGGGAACAGAAGAGGGAGGGAAAGAAGCAGGTTCCTCACTGAGCAGGGAGCGGGTTGAGGGACTCGATACCGGGACTCTGGGATCATGACCAGCGCTGAACCCAAGACTATTAGCCATCTGAGCCACCCAGACACGGAGGATGCTGTTCTTAAGACCCAGGTGCCCTCAGCTGCTGAAAAGGGGCAGCCTGGGTAGGAGGCCAGCTTCAGCCTGAGCTGTGCTTCCTCAGACCTCCCTAATCTAAGTGAGAACGACACCCTTCTCAGCCAGGGGCGCCTGTGGTGGCTCAGGTGGTTGAGCGGTTAAGCATCTGACTTTAGCTCAGTTCATGATCTCGGCGTCCTGGGATGGAGCCCCGACCCCCACCCCGCGAGCCCTGAGTCAGGAGTCTGCTTGTCCCTCTGGCCCGCCTCGCTCTCTCTCTCTCTCTCTCTCTCGCTCTCTCTCTCTCTCTCACACACACACACACACACACACACGTGCGAGCTCTCTCTCAAATAAAATAAAATCTTAAAAAAAAAATGACACCCCTCTCAGCCACAAAAAACAATAGAATCTTGCCATTTATGACAACATGGATAGACCTAGAAGGTATTATGCTAAGTGAAATAACCCAGACAGAAAAAAATAAATACCATATGTTTCCCTTGCACGTGGAACTATAAAACAAGATAAGCAAACAAACAAAAAATACTCTTGGGGCGCCTGGCTGACTTAGTTGGTGGAGCATGCAACGCTTGATCTCGGGGTTGTGAGTTCGAGTCCCATCCTGGGTGTAGAGATTACTTAAAAATAAAACCTTAAAAAAAAAATAACTCCTAAATACAGAGAACAAACTGGTGGTTCTCAGAGGAAAGGTGGATGGGGGATGGGTGAAAGAGGCAAAGGGGATTAGGGGGTACAAACTTCCACGTATATAATAAATAAGTCACAAAGATGAAAAGCACAGAATAGGGAATATGGTCAATAATCCCACAATAATTCTGTACCCTGACAGATGGCGACTACTCTTATGGTGAGCACAAAGGTATGCAATTGTCGAATCAGTGTGTTGTGCACCTGAAATTAATATAACGCTGTATATCAACTATACTTCAAAAACCCTTCCCAAACCTCCTGACTCCGTCTTTCGTTCAGTTATTCAGGTCAGTATGAATCCAACTGTTCCGAGCAGGTGCTGGGGACAAAGTGAGTGACAGCATGGCCTTAGCCTCTGGAGCCCACGGAGCCCGGGGTGGCTGCCTCCAGTGGGAAAGTGGGGAAAGAATTTCAGCAGGGAGGTTGAGTTCAAAGGGACAGAGAGCAGGAGGAGCTTGCCTGTCTTTGGAACTGTGTGTGGTCCCCCACAGGGCCTGAGAGGTCCTTGATGGGTCCTCACTCCAAAGCTCCCTCTGGCAACAGTGTTGAGATTACCGGAAATAAGAAGTAAATGTGGCATGGGAGTTGGGGGTGGAAAGGACAGGAAGTAGGGCAGAGAGGGAAGGGGAGCCCAGAGATCTGGTCTAGCTATCACTGCCCTCTCATGGGAGGAGGGAGAGCATCATGGCCCAAGTTCCAGGTGCTTTCCCCAGGCGGCCCTTTCTCCTTTAGCCACACAAGTAGGAAGGTCCCTCTTTTTCCTGCAGATGTGTGGGCTCCAGCTTTGTGCAGACCCTAACCACCCCCCTACCCATCCCCCAGGCTTCACATCCCAAAGCACCACCCCTTCTCCCAGCTTCTGCCCTGAAGCCCTGAGCAGCTCCCCTTTCCCAACCAAGCTGAACTTCTAGCTTCAGCAGTAGACCTTGTGCTAGTCTCCTGCCCAAGAGGGCTTCCCAGGAGTGATCAATTATTCCTCCCCCACAGGCCTGCTGATGCCACAGCTCTGAAGAAAGAAAACCTTCCTTCAGAGCTCCCCTGGGCTCCCCCAGGGCCAGGATCACAGAGTGTGTCTATGTCCAAGGATAGAGTACCTGGCCCATGTGGCTGCCACCATCTAGGACCACTGACCCAGGCCCTTCAGTCTTGGGGAGATGGGCAAAGAAACCAGAGGGCAAGAGGTGACTTGCTTGGTGGGGATCTGGAGGTCCCTGCTGGGTAAGCGTGGCTGAGTGCAGGAGAGCCCAGGTGAATCCTGCTTGTGACACAGCCATGGAAGCCACTGGAGGAGAAGCAGGCTAACCTCTAGCAGTGACTCACCCTCTTTCTCCTTGATGGGCCCTGGCCAGGCAGGCGGCTGACAACCGTCTGATGAACTCAGCTGCAGTTGGGAAATGAGTCTTGGCTCAGCCTCAGATGGGCTCAGGATGAGACACTCCAGTCTCAGCTTGTATGACTCAGATCACCCCCTCATTGCAACTGGAGCCCAGTGCCCAGCAGTAGCTCAGGGAGACCTGGGACACCGCAGGATGGTGACTCCAGGGCTGATGTCCAATGCTGCTCAGCATTACTGCCCAGGACTGTAGGGCTGCCACACAGCAGGTGCTCAGAACAGAGGCATGGGCAGGACCACCCTCCAGTCTTTCCCCACCAGGGGGGAGACCTCCCCTCCAGGGCACACAGCAGGACTGGACTCTGGTAGGAGAGTTACCCCCCGCCCAAACCTTGGCACTAAGTGCTCTTGGCCAGTCTTGCCCCAGTTCCCTGTCCTCAGGACTCAGTCACCCTCTCCTGCTGGCACTCGTCTCCTGACCAGACACTGGCCTGGGGCAGGCTCAGCCCAGGCAGCTTTGTGTTGAACCATGAGAATAAAGTAGGAAGTGGACCAAGCCAGAACTGAAGCCGCAGGGCACAATCACCTCTCGCCATGCCCAGTGGCCCAGGACAAGAGTGTGACAATGTCTTCACCTTCCAAGGTCCACAGGAGAGGGATAAGGTACCTTTAAACACAAACAAAAATCCTTGCCCAGTGATGCCGCCGGACTGGTTTCCAACATTGGGATACATTGTGGAAAATGTGATGACTGTCACTTTCCTGAGTGGCTTCTCACATCGCCCACACTTCCAGGAGGGTGGCTGGCTCCTGCACAGATGCAGGTACACCGACCAAGCCCTGGGCTAGAGGAACGGCCGGCACGGAGTACAGAGCGTGGGGAAGGGCCACCCGCAGTCCTACCCCAGAAGTCCAGCACAAAGCAACCAGCAGACTCCCCCACCCCCCACCCCAGAACTAAGGGCTGAAAGAAACGCCAGACTAGAGTCTTCACAAAGACAAAAAAATATCAAAACTCTCTCGACGTGGCCTCTGGAAACAAATATTCTCTGGTACACTCAGCAAAGGCCACGGCCCTAGAACGGGGTGCAGCCTCTGTTACAGTCTGAGGGTCGAGGCCTCACCGCAGCCACGGCCTCCAGGGCGCGCCCCGGTTCTGCAGTCCCGCCCTAGGGGCGTTGGGGGGCGCCCCAGTCAGGCCTGGAGGGAGCCGCAGCGCGAAGGCAGACCCAGGGCGCAGCAGGGGTAAGGGGTGGTCGAATGCCAGGAGCGGCGGGCAACCGGCGTAGACTTCGGGCGCCCGGGCCTCCGCAGCGGGGGACGATGGAGCCGGGCGGCGCGAGGGCCCCAGCTGGCCCAGGCAGGCGGCCAGGTGGCCAAGCAGGCGAGAACGCACGTCGGCCGGGACGCCCTCGCAGCCGGCCAAGAAGCGATTCACCTCCGCTAGACACTCATTGAAGCCGGCGCGGTACTTGCCCAGGACGGCGGGGTCAGCGCTGAGCGCGGCTGCGGGTGCGGCAGGGGACAGGCGGTCGGTTCCCACCGCGGTGGTCTTGTGCGCCTCCCGGTCACCCCACCCCACCCCCACGCCGCTGCTGCCCGCGCCTCACCTGTCACCTGCACACGCCGCAGACTCTGCAGGTGCCTGACGGTCATCTCCAGGATGTCTGCTTTTTCCAGCTTCGAATGGCGGGAACTCTGGGGGTAGGGCGGGTGTGGGAGGCTTGCAACCCAATAGCGCGCCAAGACTTCCGAGTTCCGCACCTCCACCCCTCGACCTCACCTCCCGACCCCGACTTACATCCTTCCTGAAGGCGTCCAGGATGAGGGTCTTGAGCTGCGCGAGGCTTTCGTTGATGCGCGCTCGGCGCCGCTTCTCCATGACGGGTTTGGAGGACTGTGGGTCGGGCTGTGGCTGAGTCCCGCATCCGTCTGTCCCACCCCACGCCTCCCAACCCACGCCCCGCCCGGTCCCCACCTTTCGGTGCTCCGCCGCGCTTCGGGGCTTATTCGGGGTTCTGCTGGCGCTGGCCGGTGCTCCTGCCAGCGGCGAGGCTCTCGGCTTCCCTGGGGTGTCTGCAGGCATGGTGCGCCCCCGCGCCTCCGGAGCCGGGCGGAGTGCGCCGCCGGGAGCTGGCGGGCGCGTGGCGTCCCCTGTTCTTCTCAATCGGGTCCCAGGCTGCAGGCCCGCGCGAAGAGTTGCCAGCCGCTCGGCTATTTAAGGCAGCGCGGCCGCAGGGTGTGTGAACCCCGCTCGGCATTCTTTCCCACACTCTCGCCAGCCAATGAGAGGCTGCGCTCCACCCGCCCGTTTCCCCCCCCCCACCCCGCCCCGGGCCCTGCGCTGGGCAGCCCACTCCCGGCTGCCGCCGCCGCCAAATGTCAGTCACGCCTAGGCTCCCTGCCCACCAACCCGGCCCGCGACAAAGGCAAGCAGAGGCGCCCTGCCCGCGCCCGCCTCTAGCTACGACGGGACGAAGCGGGAAAATCGCCGGGCCCCCTCCTCTGCGGCCGCGTCCCGAGCTCTGCGCCGGAACGGAGCCTCTTTGGACTGCCCCGGGCAGCGCATCTCCCCGGCCGGGCGCGAGGCTCCCATTCAGACCCAACGGGGCTCGGGGTGGAGATGGGACGCAGAGTTCGCGGCGGGCGGCGCGGGAAATCTGAAAGGAGAAGTCGCAAGGGGGAATTGGGTCAGGCGCCCCTGAGGAGTGGGCGAGGCTTGGCCCACGTGCCTCTTCGGTTTTTCTCAGTAATCGCGGGTCCCCGCTCGGGGCCAGGGGTCTCTGCACAGCCTCATCTGACCGGCCGCATGCTCAGCCTCCCAGGACCCCCACCACCTGCACACCTACTCAAGGCCTATTACACAGTGAACGTGGAACACCAGCCTCTGGGCAGGACAGAGGTCAGCTGGCTGAAGTCTTGAGGCAGGCAGGGTGGCGTCACAGGACAATTAAATTATGGCATAGAACGATGAGGGTGACACTGCAGGACAGGTAGAGCGATGTCATGGATCAGGCAGAAAGATGTCACGCAACAGAATGTAAGGGTATCACTGGCCAGGCTTGCAATGCCACCAGATAATCGGAGGTGACGTCTCAGGGTGAAGGGCAGTGATGACTCAAGCCAGATGAGGTGATGTCATGGGGCTGGGGATGTCACACTCTTCTAGATTACACAATAGCAGGCTAAGCACCAGCAAAGTAGGGCTCACAAAAAAAGAGCAGCCATTGTTAAAATCTGTTTATTTTGAAGTGGCACAGCGGGAGATACAGGACTATATTATTTTCCTGTTCGATATTGCTTTCATTTTGAATTATGTCACAGGGCCATAGTCTTTTGAGTACTCGGGGTCCCCAGTCCACTGTGGCCTGGCAGCAGAGTGGTATCCACCCCATAGACATTTCCCGAGGCCCACTGTGGGCCTGGCCAGCTGCTGGGGCTGGGGAAGCCCCTCCCGGGGCTTCTAATCAGGTGCTGGGGGAGATGGCAAGCAAAAATAATCACTCCGTTATAAATGATAGAAATGGGTGGGCTGCTGGAGGAGAGGAAACCCTTCTTTTGACGGGGTGTCCAGAAGTCTTCTCTGCGGTGGGACCTTCTGGGGGAGAAAGCAGCTTTGCAAGGCCCAGGGGGAGGGAATGGCATCCCCAGGGTGGCAAAGGGGCCACAGGAGCAGAGGGAGGTGGGGAAGGGGCAGGCAGAGGCACAGGGACCTGGAGGCTTCTGGCCCCAGGAGTGGTCTGGGAGAGCCTTGGGGGGCTTTTCCGAGCAATGAAGTGAGCCGAATGGCGAGCCTCGATGGGTCAGCTCAACTGCTGTGGGTCTACATAGTGGGTGTCCATGGCTGGCCCCTGTCCCAACACCCATTTCCGGGTCCCACTCTGGCCCCCATCCAGAGGCCTTTTTTCCTTTCTGAGGCTGATTCTAGTCTAGTGTCAAGCGAAGTCCCCGCCTGCCCTCCACCGATGCACCGCCCCCACCCCCGTCTGCCTCGGGCGCCGGGGCGGGGCAGGGGGCAACTCAGGTCCTCCCCACCACACAATCGCTTCTGCACAGGCACCTAGATAAGGCTAACCATTTTTCCCCTTTCCCGCCTAGAGGAGCGCGCGGGGGAGTGGAGGGGCCTTGGAAAGCAGGTGGGGTCAGGAAGGAGTCTGAGGAGGGGCCACTGCTAGCACAAAGAGCCCTGGGAGCGCCGATTGGTCCAGTGCAGGGGCGGCTGGAACCAGTCCCGCTATCCAGGAGGTCGCGGAGATTGCAGAGGACAGAAGCCCGCGAGCGCCCCCAGTGGCCACTGGAGACTCTTCCTCCTCTTGGGAGCTGGCCGGTGTGGCTGGGCTCTGGGCGGCCCTCAGCCTTGCGCGGAGGTCAGGCAGGCAGTTCAGACTGGAAGGAGAGGCCCGAGGAGCGACGTTCTTGCTACCCTTTCCCTCACTAGTTGTTAGATGAGTTGACTTACCTTCCTCTACCTGCTTCCGCACCTGTAAAATGGGTCATCTATTTATCGCAGGAATATTGGGAAGATAAATGAGATTATTCTGAAGGTACCCAGCACGTAGTGAGAACTGGGTACATGTCAGCTACCTTGTTGTTACTGCCTCAGGGAGGCGGGTGGTAGAGAACTGAACGGAGGGGAGACTGAGGCAGGGAGGAGACGGCTGTACTCAGCGTCATCATAGGCTCCATGGCGCTCTCCACACTTCGAGTACCCCCCAGGCTCATCCTCAGAGGCCTGTCGGAAGGGGAAGGATGCTCCCCATCCAGGGTCCCCAGCAGCCCGTGTCTTGGCCTTCCCAGCCTCGGTCCCAGCGAGGAGCCCTCCAGGGCCGGAGCAAGGTGTGCTTTCCCAATACTGTAATCACCTACACGCCCCCTGTGTCTTTCCCACAGGGCTACCCCCCCACAGTCTGTATGGTCATGTCCCTCTGGGCCCTTGTCCCTCAAACTGTCTCTGTAAGGAAGCACAAACTGGCCCCAGGGACAGGCCACAAGGAGAGGCCCCGGGGAAAGGCCTTGTGTGGGCGTTGCAGCCAGCGGCCCAGGAGTCTCAGCTGCTCCGCACGTTAGTGAAACACCTCCAAATGACCCTAACCTGAAGTTGCTGTCGCCACTCATTTCACATCTTCCCAGCTGCCCCTGCTCGTTCCGGTTCTGGATTCCCAGAGTAGGGCAGCTCTTTACTATGCCATTTGTTACATAGCAGTAGTAACTGCAATAGCTGGGCGGGACCAAGCCCTGGCCCCAGGGACAGTGGGCTTTTCCTCCCACCCGCCCCTTCTTCCCTGTCCTTTTTCCTTATTCTCTTTTTTCCCCCCAAGATTTTATTTATTTATTTGACAGAGAGAGACACAGCGAGAGAGGGAACACAAGCAGGGGGAGTGGGGGAGGGAGAAGCAGGCTTTCTGCGGAGCAGGGAGCCCGATGTGGGGCTCAATCCCAGGACCCCGGGATCATGACCTGAGCCGAAGGCAGACACTTAGCCGACTGAGCCACCCAGGCGCCCCTTTCCTTATTTTCTTTAGCATTTACAAATGCTCAGTGGCTTTGAACCATGGCTTTCCATCTGATGAGATGCTTCTTGGGAGCCATCAAAGGCCTGTCTGTCTTCCTGGACCCAGACCCAAGTGGGCCAAGCCCCAGAAGGCTGATGGTCCAGGGGGCATCAGCAGGGTCCACTGATGGCCATGGCGGGGGGGGGGGGGAGCAAAGCAGGAAAGTCAGTGGGGGAGTTTGTGAGGAAAGACAGAGGTATCTTCTAGGCCAGACATGGGGCTCTAGCCTTGTGGGGGTGGAGGTCTCACATCTGGCCAATGAAACAGCATGACAACATGCAACCCATGTCCTTGAGGGCTTGTGAAGTGCTGTTTGTGCACACCCCACCCCCCAACCTCTGACATGGGGATGTCAACTGCATTTACACCCTAGCCCCCACATTCCTCTGGCACATGGATTCCAGTACATCAGAGACACCATAGACCACCACCTGCCCCGTCCCCCCATGCACCCTTCTTAGAGTCTGCTCCCACCTCTCCTGCCAAGAGGCATCAGCCCATCGACTCAGGCAGCTGGGACCAGAGCTGTCAAGAGACCAGGCTAGAACTGGTGTAGGTTCTCTCCTGCAAAGTGGCAGCTGGGGGCTGAGTCTTTCATCGGTGTTTGCTGGAATCCAGCAAATGACAAAGGCCAGGGCTGATGGAAACCAGGATGCAAGATAGCGACGAGGTAATCAAATGCCCAGGACCCAGGTAGAGGCCAGGAGCACAGCTTGCTGATGCTGAGGTTTTAGGTTCCAGGACAGTCCTCATCCTCCATGGCCAAGAGGGTGTCTTCCACCCTTATAGGCTATGGACCCGACACAACTTCCCTCAGCTACCTGAGTAGTGGGCAGGGAGAGCATTCCCTCCCCACCCAGCACATGCTGAGTGACAGCATCTTTCCCACGGTCTGGGCATTGTTAGTATCTCTCTCCAAAATCTGAGTGGTGACACCTCTCCATATTTGGGCAGTCATATCTCTCCAACTTGGGAAATGACAGAATCTCCTCCCAATCCCTGTCTGCATAGGATGGCTCCGGTGGGTACTGCTGTTCACTGTTCTTAGACCACTGCACCTGGGGAAAAGTGAGCTTCCTTGTCCTTCCTCTTTGGAACTTCCAGACCAGTCTCTTCTCTGCCACAAAAGCCCCAGCTTTCAACCTGGTATCACACGTTCCCTTGTTGAAGCTGTCTCGGCGCCAGGGGGCCTTGTCTCATTTCCCATGTGTTTTACTCCTGATTCCGTCACTTTCCCCAACCACTCCTGCCATGGTTCCTGGTGATTTCAAAATCCACAAAGATGATTCTCCAACCTTCTGGACCCCTCCCCTGCAGCAGTGCTTTCACCTCTCCACTTGGCCACTCACTCCCTTGGCCAAGGTGCTTCTCACAACTGCAACCCCTCCGTGGCCTAACCTCAAGGCTCACGTTCCCTGACAACCTCCCAGCCCCGAAGCTCACGTCTTCCACTCCTCTTCAGCCCTGCTGAGATCAGCAGTCCTTGGATAAGACCGAGGTTGGTGCTTCGTCATCCTCTGGCGTCTTTTCCCCCGTCTGCATCAGGAGAAACTTATCTGGCCAGCCATTGTGCCTGCTCCCTAACCCTGCTCTCGCTTCATCATATTCACTTGGCCAAACCGTATCCTGTGTTAAATCCCAGCTATCTCCGTGGCTTGACGACCCCCTGCCGGTCCCTTTGCACAGCTGGTGGATCCGGGTGGTGCTGCTGGCTTCCCCAGGGCCTCACTCACCTGCACCTGCTATCAGCTGGGTCAGCTGGGCTTCGAGGTTGGAAGTGCCACCACGTATGGACGCTAGAGTTGTGGTCACTGGACTTCTGGCTCTCTGCCACGTAGCCCCGTCCTGCACAAGCTGGACCAGCTTCCTCATATGGCTTGGCTAACATTTCAGAAGGGTGAAGTAGACACTCGGGGTCTCCTGAGGCCTGGGCTCCAGAACTGACACAGTGAAACTTCTGCCGCATTTCATCAGCTGAAAAAAGGCCAGCCAGATTCAAGAATAAGATGCCCTGGTCATGCTTCTCTGTCAGTCACGTGAACCCTCTGGCACCCTGGAGCTGCGTGTGGCCAGAGATGCGCCGAGCCACTGATTGTCCTTGCTTTACACTCTGGACCATGGGCCTTAGGTGGCCCTGAGGCTGCCCAGGCATTTCACATTTCCCGGCCACTCCCCACTGTGCTCCTGAGCAACTCTAGCACACTTTTGGTCCCTCTCCTCGAGCCCATGGTGGTTCTTTGTCCTGCTCTCATCTGGTGTGGAGTTGAGGCCTGCAAATCATATTGTCCCCTGGTTGAGCCCCTGTGCTCTGCATGCACAGCTGCTCCCTGCACTAGGCAGGTACCTAGCACCCTCCCCTCTCTCTGCATCCTCAGCTCCTCTCCCTGTGAGTCCATGCCCATTATACCGCTCATGTTAGAAAAGCACGGCACGACATCAACTTCTCAGGGCCCACTTGACTCTCCACCTCCCGTGGCTTCCCTGTGGCAAAGCTCCTGGAACAAGCACCTACCATGTCAACCGAGCCCCTCTCCTCCCTCTTGAACTCTCTGTCAGTCTGCCCCAAGACTATGGAGACCACAATCAGCAATGTCACCAGGATGTCCTGTGGCTGATCTAGTAGTGACTAGGGTGGCTACACAGCCCTCACTGGCTTCTTACACGTGTCAACCCAATTACCCTCCTCGTGCATTTCTCCATGACTCCTCACCCTTTCTGTCTGTGCCCATTCCCTGACGCCCCAGTTGGTATCCCCAGCCTGGACTTATTCATGAACCCCAGGCCATATCCCTTACCTGATTTTAAGTCTAATAGGCATTTCAGGTGCAATGTGTCCATAACCAAGTTCCTGATAGTGTCCCGTGGTGTTTGGTTTTGACTGTTGCTCTCAGTTTCACACCCGCCCTGGCACACACACCCCCATTCCCACCACCAGGAGGTCCTGACCACAGGGACACAGGTGGGGAGGTCAGGCTCCACCCTCCATAGCCCCAGCCTCACCTCCCACCACCACTGACTCAGCAGTATCCCCATGTTCTCCCATGATGTTCAGTCCTCTGATACCTAGGGAACAAGTTTTTACACTAACTTTTCTGTTCAGACAACTGGGGCAGTCTCTCCCTGGTGTTGGGCCTGACTGAGGCTCCTTGCCTCCTCTACATCTGACCTTTCTTGGAATTCTCAGACCAGCATTCAGCCACCACCCTTGACACTTGGAGTCCATGCTCCACCTTGGCCCATCGGGCCTCCTGCAGCTCTAACTCCCTGATATCTCCAAACACCTACTGCTGACCCCTCACTCCCCTTGACACTGACTCCATGCCACCACCACCTTTGCCCTGAGTTTTCAGAGAAGCTCCTGATTGGTCTCCAGCTCCCTTCCGGACCTGAGGTCTTTTACTTTACACAGGCGTCCTGATGATCTTGTTAGGCCGGAGCCGAATCAGGTCAGGCCCCTCCTCCGGGAAAGCAGAGTGTGTTCAGTGGCCATCCACACACCCTGCTTCTCCGCGTCCACTCTCCAGCCTCACTACCCTCCACATGAGCAGACACACTCCTGCCTCAGGCCTCTTGCAGGACCTGTGTCTCTGCCTGGGACTCTTCAGGACTTACATCCCCCTTTCCTGCTCTTTCTTCTTCATACTGGCAGCACATGCTTTTTTTTTTTTTTTTTTTTTTTTAGATTTTATTTTTAAGTAATCTCTACGCCCAACATGGGGCTCAAACCTACAACCCCAAGGTCGGGAGTTGCACGCTGTACTGACTGAGCCAGCCAGACACTCTGCAACACATGCCTTCTGTTCCAACTCATACCCTGCGATGTCTGTCTACCACATTAGAATGTGAATTCCAGTTTGTCCAGGAGGAGCACCTGGCACATAGCGTGTACTCTGTAAAGACATGTTGACCAAATGAATAACAGAGATGGCATCTCCCCAACCTCCAGAAAATGATGCCATCTTTTCCCAAAATCAGTGGTGATAGCATCCCACCAACATCCAAGCAATGGAGGCATATCTTCCAATATCTGATGTCAAAATATGATTTTCAAGGCAAAAACAAAACAAAACAAAACATGACTTCCATACAAATACAGAGTGAGCACATGTCAAGTGTTTCTTTAGCTCACCAATGGGGACACCAACAGGTTCTAAGAGGCCTTGAGGAAGGAATACAGGTCAGGTACCAAACTGGCAGACATCACATGGGGCAGCAAGATCATGTTTCTCCAGGATAGAAGTCTCTATGTCTCGTAGGACAGATGTCTACACCACATTAACCTGTAACTTCAAGAATATCAGCAAAGGCACCTCCAGGGAGACCTTCAAGGATAGGAAGGCTCCTGTGCCTGATTTCCAAGTTTAGGATAGTTTTCTTAACACGGGGGACTGGTGGCTTCTTCCCCTCCATCTGGCAGTGGAAGCCTCTCCCCCAACCTTCCCTGAGTCTCCCCCTTCCCACTTGGGCCCCAAGGCCCAGATCCCAAGCTGGTGAGGTGGGAGATTGGGGTATGGCTCAAGGCAGGGGCTCTGGACTTCATGGGGTTGTGAGGGCTTTCTGTCCTGGGGTGAACCCTGCAGAAAGGGAGGATGAGGGAGCTCATCTTTCCTTCTCTTCCCCGCCGCACCTCTTTTTCTCCCCTCAGTGGGTGGGCAGAGCAAGTGGGGCCTGCAGATGCATCCCATCGGGTTTTCTCTGTTTTGTGTCCTCCACCATTAGCCTTGGGTGTGTCAGGTGTCTGCAGCTTCCCTGCTGGGTCTGGAATGAAAGGATGAAAGTGCCATTTAGTAGCAAGGGACTTTAGGGAGCCTGGTTAGGGATACTCTTCCAGCACAACTGGCCCTGGGTCTCCACACTGAAGACTCCAGGCCTTGTTCTCACATGGACCTGAACTCAGAAGACTTGTCCCTAACACATGGTGACCACATAGGATTATAGGGCAGGCCTGGCCCTTGAGCCACTGGCAGCCCTAGCACAGGGGCCATGCAGGCCAGAGTCCAGCTGTGCTCCTTTCTTGCCCTCACCAGATGCTGTGGGTTTGAACTAAGATGAGTGCCCCCCATCTTGCTCCTCCCATACCACAGCTCCAACTCACTGCCTCCCCCAGGTTAGAATAGCCCTCCACATCTCAGGTCTGCCTTCTACTTCTCTCCCTCCCTATAAGCCATCCCTGCAGCAAGGGGAATCTTTCTTTCTCACCTGCAGACTACCTCCTGACTCCCCTGAGGGTCAAGCCCCCCAGCCCAGAATCTGTTTTGGGGAGAACCAGACACGGGGCTGTTTGAATGGCCCTCTAAGCCGGCTGGTCAGTGTGGGGACAGCAGGCTCATTTGCATTTCTGGTCTTCACTGAGTCCTGCATTCCCTAGACACCCATTACAAGGGGCTGTGGCTGGAAGAGGGATGTGCTCACCAAGTGGGTGGTGGGGTTCTGGCATGAGGAGGGA
The DNA here is from genome assembly GCF_037043125.1 of Eumetopias jubatus. Lineage (NCBI taxonomy): Eukaryota > Metazoa > Chordata > Mammalia > Carnivora > Otariidae > Eumetopias > Eumetopias jubatus. Next base: position 106,974,556 of record NW_028274810.1, on the reverse strand, counting down.
TGGGGTCCAGGACAGTGAGACTGTGGCCCAGGTCGGGGGTGCTCAGCTTTCCTAGTGCTGGGTGGAAGAACAGAGTGACACTTCTCCCTCAGAGAACATGGAAAGGAGGGGCCTGCCAATTTAATGAGCCCAGCCAGCAGATATTTACAGCTGATTACGCTTCAACAACAAATCTTCCTTAAGAAATTTGCCCACCCCCCTTCCAGGGTCTCTGACGACACTTTTTCTGGTCAGCCACAGTGACCTACAAGCTCTGTGCTACTTTCTCAGCAAGTCATGGTGTGCCTGTGGCCTCCAACATCTGTCCATCAGGAGGTCTGCAGGGGCAGCCCACCCCCATCATTCCACAGTGGCCCAGGGTGACCTCAGATGTCATCCAGTATGATGGTCTCAGGAGCTGTGATTGGCCAGGTGGAAAGGTGGGGGAAAGGAATCAGATTTGAGTGAGAGCAGAGATGCCGTTGTGTCTTGTTGAAAGGTAAAAGGGATAGATTTGCATCCAATAGAAGAATTGGGCTGTGAGACTAGTACCTCTGTGCAGTGTAAGTGGTAAGGACTGTGGACATTCTTGGAAAGGTTTTTTGCTGTTGCAGTTATTAGATGGTTGAATGGCTTAAAAATAAAAATCAAGTATATTAAATGTTACAGATGCTGTTTTAAAGGTTTAAGGAAGTTTAAGTTAGTTTGTAAATGATATAAAATATTAACCAAAGGTCCCTTTATAAGTGGCTGTTATCATTTCATAAATAGAATATTAATATTTGTGACTAGAACTTATATATTTTGTGGCCATATTATTAGGTGCATACAAGTTTAAAATTATTTTATTTTACCAGTGAACTCAACTTTTTATTGTTACATGACATTTTGTGTCTCTGTAACATTTTGCCTATAAAATTTCTTTGTTGACATGTTGATAGAATTGTTAATATGGCCGTATTTGTTTCATTTGAGTTAATAGTCACATGGTATGTTTCTTTCCATCCGTCTACTTTCAAATTTCTTGTATCCTTGTACTTCAGATGATTCCCATCTTCTGCAAGCCAGATAAAATCAGATTATTTTTTTTAAACTTTTTTTTTAAAGATTTTATTTATTTATCTGAGAGAGCGAGAATGAGAGAGAGAGAGAGAGAGAGCACATGAGAGGGGGGAGGGTCAGAGGGAGAAGCAGACTCCCCGCTGAGCAGGGAGCCCGATGTGGGACTCGATCCTGGGACTCCAGGATCATGACCTGAGCCAAAGGCAGTCGCTTAACCAACTGAGCCACCCAGGCGCCCAAAATCAGATTATTTTTAACCAGCCTGACAATACTGGTCATTTAGTCCCCCTGGATTTCAGACCTCTTGCCAAGGTTTCAAGTCTCCAGTTTTTGGTAATTTGTTATGACAGTTCCAGGAAACTGAGACAGGTTCTGTCAGCTTGCTTCCTTAATGTGTTTGCATTTAGTTCCTCCTGTCAAAGGCAGGAAGACAACTGGTGGCATGGGATGAAGTAACTAAAAGAAAATGAAAATTCTAGTACCATATGTCAGTATTAAGAAATCAGAAGACAGCAATACCATGTTTAATAATGGCCATCTGGGGGAGATTGGGGGGGTGGTTTTCACATTCTGTATTCTTTATTTCAATAAACATTTGTGGTTTTCTTTTTATAATGGCAATATTATTTATACAAGGAATGAGTCAAGATATACACTTAAAATAATAAAAAGAAGGAAATTTAAACCCCTCTGTTTTTTGTGTGTTCACAATTTTGGAGCCCTACGAAATAGTTTTGGGGGGTGGGGAAGTGAAATGGCCAAGATTCATATTCAAAAATTTATTTTTCCACCCTTTTACTTTTTTATTTCAAAAATTATTTATTTACTTTCTTATTTATTTAAATTTTATTTATTTATTTTTAGCTAATGTATGCCTGTTATGTGCTATTTGTAATAGCAAAAAATTGGGAACAACCTAAATATTTAACAATATGGGATTGATTAACTAAATTCCACTCTATACTATAATGGATTCACTATGCTATGGGGAACATATGCAGCCATTAAAAAAAAAAACTTGCATAGAAGTATCTATTAATATGGAAAAATGTTTATGATATACTGTTATACTGTTTTGAATGAAGAAGTTTACAACATGGTGAGAGTAGGTTGAGTTAAATTTTTTTGGCTTTATTTTTATTGAGATAAAATCAATATAACAAAAATTTAACCATTTTAAAGTATATAATTCAGGGTCAGTTAGTATATTTACAACATTGTGCAACCATTACTTCTGTCTAGTTTTGAAATGTTTTATCACCCTCAAAGGAAACCTCATATCCATAAAGCAATCACTCCCCATTCCCTCTCCGCACCAACACCAGGCAACCACTACTGGGTTCTGTGGATTTGCCTGTTGTGGATATTTTATATAAATAGAATCATGTAATATGTGTGGCCTTTTGTGTCTGGCTTCTTTCACTTAGCATAGTGTTTTCAAGGTTCATTCATGTTGTAGCAAGTATCAGTATTTCATTCCTTTCTATGGCTCAATAATATTCCATCGTGAGGGTGTATCATATTTTGTTTATGCATCCATCTGTTGATGGATCTGGTTGTTCCTACAGTTTCTCCCTCTTGTCTATTGTAAGTAGTGCTGTTATGCATATTTGGGTACAAGAATTTGTTTGATAACCTGTGTTCAATTCTTTTGGGTATATACCTAGGAGTGGAACTGCTGGGTCATATGAAAATCCTGTTTAACTTTTTGAGGAGTGACTACACTGTTTTCCACAGTGGCTGCACCATTTTACACACATTACGTCTGATCAGCAAAGCATGAGGGTTCCAATTTCTGTACATCCTCAACACTTGTTATTGTCTTTTTTAATTATTTTATTATTATATTATACTAATATATTATAATTATAGTCATGCTATAATAATGGGTGTGACATGGTATCTCATTGTGATTTTGATTTAAGTTTCCCTAATGACATTTCCCTAATGACTAATGATGTTGAGCATCTTTTCATGAGGTTTTGGCCATTTATGTATTTTCTACGGAGAAATATCTATTCAAACATTTGCCCAATTTTTTAAAAAGATTTATTTATTTGAGAGAGAGAGAGAACAGGGGAGAGGGAGAGAGAAACCCAAGAAGACCCCAGACTGAGCGCAGAGCCCAACATGGGGCTTGATCTCACAACCTTAGCTGAAACCAAAAGTTGGCTGCCTAACGACCACGCTATCTAGGTGTCCCCATTTGCCCAATTTTAAATTGAATTGTTTATCTTTTAATGGTTGAGTTCTAAGGGTTCTTTATATGTTATGGACACTAGACCCTTATCTGACATATGATTTGCAAATATTTTCTTCCACTTTGAGAATAGTCTTTTCACTTTCTGGATAGTGGGCATGAGTTCATTTTAATAGAAAATAAGAGATACATCTCTTTCATTTAAGAAAACAACAACCACCACCTGAATAAATACCGTCTTAAACCAAAGGTGATTATCTCTGGGTCGTTTGGATTGTCACTATTTTGTTATTTCTGAATTAATTGAGGCAATGTTTTCCAAGCTTACTAATTTTGCAAATTGGTAAATGGAAAGTGAAAGCTTCCAATCGTTAGTTCATTTTATTATGACTTCCATGAATCTTGTAAAGAACCTGAAGTGCTGGACATTTAGGGGGTTTCTGGGGCAGGGTGTTGTCCTGAGTCCCTGGGCGGGTGGATAGTCCCAGCTCTTATCCTTGTCATTCTGTTTTGTTTCTACTACCCACTGGGGCACACATTGGGAAAAGGAAACTGAAACTGAAGCTGAATTCAACCACTGGTGAGGCTCTCTCCCCAGACACTCCCCCTGACGTGCTCGGCTCAGGTTCATAAAAGGGCCCAGCAGGAGAAGAGCTGGAAGCTGAGAGGCAGCCCACTCGTCTGTGCCTGTGGAGGATCCGGCGCCAGAGACCACAGTCATGGTGAGGGGTGTTTGATAGGTGGGGGGCAGGTGGGCTCTGTACCAGTCTATTTTCCTACTTCACTGCGGGGGTCATCCAGGGGTGGAACACCCACTGTGTGCCGGGCAAGTGGAGTTGCTCGGAGCTCCCCCAGGTCCCTAAGCATGAGGGGAGGGACAGGTCTCCTTCCGATGTCAGGTTGGGGTCTGGATCTTGGAAAGCATGTTCTGCCCAGTGTTAACCCTGAGATCCCCTTGGCATTGGCACAGAGGGGCATCTTGGTGGGTTAGGGGAGGTGAGGTGATGGTTGTGGGTGGCTGGCCTTTCTTCTGGAAACGCTCCCTGCTTGCCTCCAACCCCTGGGGTCCCTTTCCTGGAGGGTGGGGAGGAAAGAGCAGCATTCCCAGGACTGATGCCGAGTTCTGAGTCTGTGTGATGCCCACAGGCGGGGACCCTGAAGGTGAAGATGCTGGGGGGTGAGGAGTTCCTGGTACCCCTGAGGAGCTCCATGCTGGCCCTGGAGCTGAAGCATCAGATAGCCCAGAAAACCGGCGTGCCTGCGTTCCGGCAGCGCCTGTCTACCTACCCTGCTGGCAAAGTGCTGAAGGACGAGGTCCCCCTTGACAGCCAGGGCGTGTGTCCTGGCAGCACGGTCCTGCTGGTGGTGCAGAGCTGTGACAAGCCCCTGACCATCCTGGTGAGAAACGACAAGGGTCGCAACACCGCCTACGAGGTCCAGCTGACGCAGACCGTGGCTGAGCTCAAGCAGCAGGTGTGCCGGCAGGAGCATGTGCAGGCTGACCTGTTCTGGCTGAGTTTCCAGGGGAAGCCCATGGACGACCAGCAGCAGCTGGGGGACTATGGCCTCACACCCCAGTGCACTGTGTTCATGAATTTACGCCTGCGGGGGGGCGGGGGTGGGGAGTGGGCAGGACCAGGAGGGCAGCACTGAGGGCCACCCGCCCGAGTCCCTGATCAAGTGCAGGTAATAAAAGTTGGCACAAAATTAAATGGCACCTTACGTTTGGTCCTTCCCCCAGCACCCCTCGCTTCTGCATCCCTGCTGATGAGGCTGGGGGAGGGACAGAGGAGGAAGTGGGATAAGGAGACCCAGGGTCACTGGGTGGTCGCTAGGCTGGGGTTGCCAAGTTAGGGGTCAAGTCTAGTGAGATGAAAATAGTGATCCACTCCCACCCACCCCTTGGACATATTGAAGATGTCCCCACACCTTTGGGAAATTAACTTCTAGAGAAAGAAAAGAGGCACCTCTGCTGGAGCCCACCCCTAGCTCCATCCAGACTGAGCCCCAGTCAGCCTCTGCACAACTGGTTCCCAACCCCCACATCTGGGTCAGCAGACAGTACAGGGAGGGGAAGGTGTGTCAGGTCCCTGCTGGGACCAGCACCCCTGGAAGTGGGGGGAGGGAGAGGCGCCAGGACCTGAGTGGGCGGGCTGTGAGGTAGGTTCCTCCACACCAGTTAGGGCCTTGGGGCCTCTTGGCTCTCCAGGACCCACCAGCCTGCCCTGTCCAGTCTGCATTGGTCTAGGGAGGGGCGGGGGCAGGGCCCCTGGTGGCTGCCCCCCCCCACATCACCATGGGGCAAGCTGCTGAATGGAGACTATTCTCCAACAGACACACCTGCCTTCAGGGCTTCACGTAATGGAGAGGCCACGGCCAGCAGGAGAGGGTCCTCCAGGAATAAGGGGTGCCTCCAGTCCATGTGGAAGAGCTTGTCCCAGATGGGGGCACCTAATTTGGCAAAATCTACAACTGCTTTCACATAGAATGCTTCTTTCTATACCAATTTCCCAAGAGCTCCATGGGAGCCAGATGGAGTCAGTGTTGGACACAGGCAAGATGCAGGTGGTGGGTGGGGCGGGGGCGGGGGAAGATGGGAGACACAGAACATACACTTCTTTGGGCTAAAGTCCATGACTCTGGGGACACTCAGACTTCAGCTTTCAGGCTGTTCGGGGTAATTTGGCTGGAGACCCAGAAGCGCATTTCTGGTCTGTGGGGGTCTGTATCTAGGCCAAGGGACTTCTAGGTCTGGCTTGTTTGTGACCAATAGGTGTAGACAGGCAGCTGTGTGTATGTGTGTGGGAGGGGTGCTCCCCTGGTTCCAGCTTCATTTCCCGGGTCCCCACCCTCACTACTTTGTCATGCTACAAATTAGCAAGTGAGGGCACCTCACCTTGGAGGGGAGGTAGGGTCCTCCTCCAGAAGGGCCTCTACTACCACTCACCCTCCATTGCTTCAGAGATCTGTGGCTGGCTTGGAGTGAGGGGGTGTGCCGCAGACCCGGCCCTGGAGGGACAGAAGGGGTCTCCTCTCCCTTCCCCTCAATCTTCAGCTAAGCTAGGCTCTAATTTGTACCCTCTGAATCTCAGTTCTGCCCCCCCTCCCCGCCCCGGTACCTAGACCGGCTGGCTGGAGTTGCGCCCACCTGGGGGCTGAGGAGGGGGCGTGGCTGGCCGTGCACCGCGAACCCGATACTGTCTCAGCTGGACTGCAGAGGGAGCCCTCCACTCTGCAGTGTGGCCAGAGCTGACCCGGGAACGGGAGGTGGGCGGGCCTGCGCTCCGTTCTGACCAATCACCACAGTCCCCAGCCCACATTGGTCCTAGCCAGCCGGGGGCGCGGCCTGCAGGGGCCGCCTACTCGCCTGAACTGGCTGGGGGTCCCGGGCCCGGGCGAGTTTCCGTCCCCAGTTTCCTAAGAGAGGTTGTAGCTCCCCATCAGGTTCTTCCCGCCAGGGGAGGGGCGCAGCCCTGCAGGGCTCGAGGGACGGCGGGGTCCCAGGATTTGGCAGCCCCTTCCCGCGGCCAGGAAGCTCCCGCAGCTCTGGCCACGGCATAGCCTGGAACCCCTTGGAAGTCCCGTCACGTCGCCTCCAGATTATGCATTAACCCGATTGCAGCCGCATTTCCTGGGCGGGGGGGGGGGGGGATGGGGTGGGGTGGGGGAGAGACGTCCGCGCGGGAGGGGGAGGGGAGCCCGTGGGGGTGCGCCGCATAAGAGAGAGCACCCCCCCGGGCCCGCCCACCCCCCTGCTCGGTCCGCCCTCCGCCCCGGTCCGCCCTCCGCCCTGGCAAGTCCCACCACCCACCTTGGCCCGACCCAGTCCGGCCCCCTCCCTCCCACCAGCCCGGCCTCCGCCCGGCGCCGCTGTCCCGACGCTTTGTTCGCGGCCGGCGCGGGTCGCAGGGCGCCGGGCGGGCCGGGGACCGGCGCAGGCTGGGGAGCTGGGTTGGGGGGAGGTGGGGAGGCGGGGAGGGGGCGGGGCTGCCCCGCGTCCCGCCCCCGCGCCGCCCGCGCTCCCACCGCCTCCCGGGAGCTGCGTCCCGTCCTGTCTAGTCCCGTTCCCGGCGCGGCCAGGCCCGCGCGCTTGCTCTGGCCGCCTTCCGCCGTCCTCGGCCCGCGCCATGGCCAGCCTGCGGCCGTCCGGCTCGGCGCCGCTGCAGCCGCTACTGCTGCTCCTGGTGGTGGCCGGGCGCGCCCTGCCCAGCGCCGACGGGACGTGCCCGGAACGCGCGCTGGAGCGGCGGGAGGAGGAGGCGAATGTGGTGCTCACCGGCACCGTGGAGGAGATTCTCAACGTGGACCCGGTGCAGCACACGTACTCGTGCAAGGTGGGCCCCCGCCGGGACCCTGAAACCCTCCCCCCCAAAAAAAACCCTCCTGAAAGCCTGGGCTGGGGGGTCTCTTCCCCCGCCATCCTGGACGCCTAGCCCGGAGGCCCTCCCTTGGAGTAACTGGCCGCCCCACTGAGACCCCCGCCCCAGGCCGTGGGAACGGGCACCAGACGCTCTGCAGCTCCCGCTCCCGCTCCCTTGGCGACCGCCGAGCCCCCGGGTGGGGCTCCGAGTCCCGGAAAACTCGCGAGTGCCAGAAGGAAAGTTCCTGCGGTACCGCTGCAGTCCCACCTCGCGGTGCCCAGGCCCGGGAGACTCGATCATGTCTGCCCCCACCCCCACCCCAGGCCCGCTACCTTATTGCAAACAAGTGCACCGCCCCCCAGGGAAACTGAATGGCTACCGCACCCCTCCCCAGTAGTTAAAGAAAAGAATGGGGATGAGAGGAGGTGACGCCTTCTGCTTGGAGTGAAAGTGGGGATTCGGCCTGTGGTCAGTGCTGTCACCCCTTCCCAGAGGCCTTTACTAGGGCAAGAGGGGGTGGTCAGGAGAGAGAGTGGGGTGCACATCTAATCTCCCAAGCCCAGGGATCCTGGGGCGGCTGCTGCAGTGACTCGGTGCGGGAGGCAGGAGCAGAGAAGTGGGCGGGACCGTTGCTCAGCCTCAGATGTGGAGGGGTGCAGGGACAGGTGCCCCATCCCGCTCCTGGGAGAACTGGATCCCCCTGGCCACAGGAGAGGGGGCTAGCCCAGCCGCTCCCTCAGTTGGTTGTTGGAGCCCCCCTGGGATAGGTTTGGTGGTTTGTTTGTTTTGTTTTGTTTTTTCCCACAGTATGTTCCTCGGGAGGACTCAGGGGACCTGGGCCCGTTCCCCCTCTGGCCCCTAAAACCACCTCCCTGACCAGAAATCGGATCATTCCTTCTCCATGGAGATGGGGAGGGGTGGCAGCTGCTTTCAGATTGGCCTGTGCAGGCTACAGCTGGGATCCCCAGCCCAGCCCCCTCCCCTCCACCACGCCAGGGCACTTTGCCAAGTCCCTGCAGGATTTTCCCGACTTCCTCCCCGCTGCTCCTGGGTGTGGCTGGGGTGGGGGGAGGCGATGAAAGCGGCCCAGCCCTCTCCCTGCTGGTTATCATCCTTCTAGAGCCTACTATGTGTCTGGGGTTGGGAGGGATAAGGTTGGACAGGGCTTACCCCCCAACTGGGCCACTGGAAGGTGGAGGGGGTCCCTACAGAAGCTGCAGTCCCAAGGCTCCCAGCAGGGACCTGGCAGGTGAGGAGGCCACCATTGTCTTTGATCATCCATTCCAGAAGTCTCAGCTCCCCGCAGCTCCTGAAGAAAGGGGTTTCTTCTCAGAGAGTGTGTGGGCTCAGGTCCCCTGGGCATATGTCTCCATGGACATCCCAGGATAGCCTGCAGCTCCCACAACCCTCCTGCCCCCCCAACCCCTACCCTAGCTGTGGGTGTCTCAGGGCTTGGTTTGTCAGAGCAGGTACCCTCAGGGCCCCAGGAGTGAGAGTGTGAAGGGTGGGGCCGCCCTGTGCTGCCCAAACTTGATTTTGTGGTTCCAGGTCTGCCTTGACTACATTCACTGTAGGAGCCTGGCAGAAGGAGGGGTCTTTCACCTCTTGGGGTGGCGGGGGGGAGTGTCTTAGCCCACCCACAGGGCTGCAAGGAGCCAAGCTGACCCAGAGCCCTAAACTCAGAGCCCATTGCCCTGAAACTCCATTGTCCGTGTTAGGTGCCCCTGGCTCTTAGTGGGTGGGTAGATGGGGAAAACAGGGACATGGAAAGCAGGAACCTAGACCAGGTGGATCCCCTTCCCATATCCAGCCTGAGCTGAGATGGACATTAATGGAGGTGGCTGGGGTCAGTTAGACCCCGGGGATGGGCGGGTGTGTGTTCACAGGCTGCATGTTCTTCTGTGTGACACACACAGGCAGTGGCATGAATCACGTGTGTGTGCTTCCCTGCAGCCTCCTTCTGGGGGGGCTGACCCAAAGATCTCCATACATCTCTGCCCCGGGGTTTGAGTCTACTCTGGGCATCCGACGTGAGCAACTGAGGTGGGAAGAGAAGAAAATGCCCAGGTGACCAGTCTGGTGCCTGTCCCTGGACTCTTTGGCCTCATCTCCCCAGTGGAAAGAGGACCACTGACATCTGTCCCCCCCCCCCACCATGTCCACCCCAGGTTCGAGTCTGGCGGTACTTGAAGGGCAAAGACATGGTGACCCAAGAGAGCCTGCTTGACGGTGGCAACAAGGTGGTGATTGGCGGCTTTGGAGACCCCCTCATCTGTGACAACCAGGTGTCCACTGGGGACACCAGGATCTTCTTTGTGAACCCTGCACCCCCATACCTGTGGCCGGCCCATAAAAATGAGCTGATGCTCAATTCCAGCCTCATGCGCATCACCCTGCGGAATCTGGAGGAAGTGGAGCACTGTGTAGAAGGTATTTAGGGACTCACCAGGGGAAGAGGGTGACTGGAGTGGGCAGGCTTGGAGGAGCTCCATCGTGCCCTGGGGAGCAGAGGAGAGGTCACTGTAGGCTAGAGCACGTGTGTCTTGTGGTGGTCTGATCTCCTTCCTATCTCCCTGGTCTCCCAGTTGTGTCCGGCCATCTCAAGGTCAGCTCCACTCTCTGACATTAGCAGGAATTCCCACTATATCCACCCCCACCCCACCCCACAACGCCACTGCCTGCTGTCTTGGAGCCAAGCAAGTCCCAGTCCTGCAAAGGGACAGGCTTCCCACTCTTCTGCTTGCCCCCCACCCCGCCCCCCGCTGGCTCCACACCCCTTCCTGGAGGGTCCTTTTCTGAGTGCGAGGCAGGGACCAGGTGAATGAACACCAGCTGTTTATATTCCTGCAGAAGCCCAAACATCTGTCTGGACGGGTCCCAGATGTTGAGCAAACCCCTCAGAGTGGGGCATAGGGATTGGAGGAGGGGATGCCCCCTTATGTGTTCCAAGAGGCCTGTCATTTCTGGAAAGGGGGAGTTTTGTGGGGTGGGTATGGAATTCCCTAACTGAGTTGTCTGTTGTCCACACAGCACATGTCTATTCTGGATGGCCCAAGAGCACCCCTCCCCCAGCCCAGCCTCTGTGAGGTGAGCTGGAATCACATGACCATGGCTTCCCTGCCGCCCCCCCCCCCCTTTGCCCCAGGAGAGTCCCAGTTGGGGGCTGAGATCCTTTGCTGGGGAATGTGGCAGGGAGAATGTAGGAACTGCCCCTCGCCCCCACATCCTGTCCCCTCATGGCTGCCTGGGAAGGGATGCATTGGAGGGGGGTGGTTGGGGGGGGAGTGGAAAGAACATTTCCTCCGCAGGGCAGTGGGAAGGGTCTGTGACTTCCTTCCTCTGGAAGACAGCTCTGTTCCTCTGTCTCCTTTTGGCCAGCAGGGAAGTCCCACCTTCTATCTAGCCTGGGCTGTGATGCTGGCTTTGTTTTTGTGGGATCCTGGATGGTGGTCTGAGAGGGACTGTGCAGGAGTAGGGGCAGGAGCTGAAACGGGGAGCCCTGTGTCATTCTGCCCAGCCTATTGTTATCTGTTCCTGGGGCTGCACAGAGATGCCAGCAGGTCCCTTCCCTGCAGTGCCTCAGATGAGGGGTCCCAGCCTAGCCCTCACGCCGAGCAAGGACTTGAGACCCTGGCCCTGCTCTGGACAGGTCTTGGGAAAGATGGGAGGGTGGCATGGCGATGGGGCAGGCTGTGGGATGGTGCTGCCAAGTTTTGGGGATGAGTTGGGGGGGTCTGAGGAGAAGCTGGAGAAGAGGAGTCAGGGTACAGAAAGTCCCCTGTCCCTATAAGATAGAATGAATTATCAACTCTACAGCTGGGCAGGTCCAGCCTGAGGGTCTGTGACTCAGTAACTGTGGCCTTCCGTGGGGTCAGAGGGCATGTGGTGGGAGGGCCACCCTGGACAGAACAAGGTTTGGCATCTTGCCAAAGCCTGTTCTACCCATGCCAGCCCCTGGCTCTGGATATGCCAGGCTGGGCACAGGAACAGCCAGAAAGGAGGGTACCCAGGGAGAGCCCCCCCAGCCAGGACTGGGTGAGACCTGACCTACTGTGTGCCCTGGGCAGCCAGCACTCAGCTACGAGGCTAGGACCTGAGCTCCAAGGGGAGGTAGGGTGGTGCTAGACATACAGGCCAGCGTACAGCAATGGAGGGGCTGAGGCATTGGCCGGTCCTGGGCTGGGCCTGCTGGGGAGGGTGGTCTTGGGGAGAGGGGATGCAGAGAAAGGCATTAGCCATGACCGGCTTGGGGCCTTGCAGGTGGAGCCAGGTGGAGGGGAAACACCTTTTGGGGAGGGTGCTTCCCTCCCCAAAGGGAAGGGAGGAGGTCAGGCTCCACTGTGAGGTGCCTGGAAGTGTTGAGCTGGGTGACATAGATCTCTACTTTGAAAGCAAACCAGGGTGCCATGGGGGGTGGGCTGGGAGGGCTGGGTTCTAGGACAGGGTTGAGGCATCCCCAAGGCCCAGGGTGAGGGGGGTGCCTCCCACTTGAGGCTCCCTGAGACCTGAGGCACAAGATCCCCCTGGAGCTCGGACCAAGCTTGGGGAAGGAATAATTCTGTGCCCACCTTCCCAAGCTGGGTGAGGGTGGGAGGGTGGCTTCCTCCTATTCTGCAGGAGATAAGGACCTCAGACCCCACCCCAGGACTCCATCCTAGGCTCTCTGGGAGCCAAGGCCTCACCCTAGTGAGGGGAACAGATGGACAGTGCTTGAGCTAAGCTGACTCTTCCCCATCTGACTCTGACCCCATTCTGTTCCCAGGGGCTCCATAGTTGTCCAAGCCCCACAGGGCTGAGGGAAGCCTGGGCAGCCCACGTCACTCGGAGCCCACCAGGTCCCACTGTGTGCAGGAAATCCCTGTCCCTAGCACACTTCCCTCCCCAGGCCCCCCCATTCCTAAAAGGCCCAGAGCAGCCAAGGTGGGGGGCATGTTCTCCCAGGTCTACCTCCTGGGGTACACCCCTGGTCTGCTCCCTCCTCATCCCTGCCTAGGCACTGCTCCCTGCAGTGTCCTGAAGGGACACCTGCTGCTGGGCCGCAAAGGCAGTCCCTCCCCCGAGGGCCTACAGGGTCTTCCTTCCCCAACCTCCAGCCCTCAGGAAGCCTCCTCCTCCTCTGGTCCTCAGGCCCTCCTCCCCCTCCCCCCTCCTTCCTCCCCCTTCTCCCCCTCCCCGCTTCTTCCTCCCCCTCCTCCCCCTCCCCCTCCTCCTCCTGGGGAACCACATTCCTGGCATAACTGAGACAGGTATGTGTCCCTCCCTCTGCGCCACCTTTGGGTGAGGGAGGCCTGCTGCTCTGGGGCAGCCTCTGCCAGAAGGAGACCCCCACCCCCTGCTTCGTCAGGGAAGTAGCCTGGCCTCTTCCAGTACCAGCTGCCCACGCACTGTGAGCCTGCCCAGGCTGGCAGCTGAGCGGGCATTTCCTCCAGCCCTCAGCCCCCACGCTCCCACCACCCTCCCCACCCTCCCCTCATGAAGACTGGTCCTAGGGCTTCTCCTGGAGCCCCCAGAAGGGACATGGGCCTGGCTGAAGGCCTGGGGCCCTTCCCTCCGCACTAGGAGCCAGAAGCAGAGAAAGGAAGTGTTGTCTGCCCTCAACTGGGGCCTGGCACAGGGACGGGGTCAGAGTGAGTCTGGCACTGGCCCATGCCAGCCCTGCCCAGCCCTGGAGGGGGTCCTGGCAGGCCCGATTCTAGCAAGTTCCCTCCCTGCCTCCCTGCCAGGCCAGCTGTCTAGGACCTGAAGGGGGGCAGTGCTGCAGGTCAGGATGGAGAGACAAGAGGTCCTGAGCCGCTTGACTTCTTTCAGACCCTACAGGCCTTGGAGCTGGCTGTGGGTGGCAGACACCCCCAGACAGGGACCAGCTCCCCATAGTGTGGGGGCAGGAAGATGTCCAGGGAGGTTTCTGGGCTCTTCCCTCTGTTGCCTGGCACTTAGCTTCTGTACTCCCCCCATTCCTGCCCTACTGCCCTACTCCCCCCACATGCCTCCCTGCCAAAGTGGGAGGTAGGTAGCTTCTCCCTGTTCCCTCTTCTGCCCTCTTCCAGACTGTGGGTTCTCACCCCACCCCTTTGCAGACCCCACCCAATGTCCTCCTGGGCCCCTCCCCCAGGCAGGTCAGCCAGGAGGGCTGAGAGAAGGCAGGCCCAGACTCGAGGTTGCCTGCCCCACTCTCTCTCCTTCCCTTCGCTGGGGGAGGGAGTCTGCCCAGGTGGGGCATGACCCCCCACTGTGCTGGCCTGTCCCCACCCGGGAGTCCTTGGCTGGCTGGCAGGTGCTTCCAGGGCACCTGCTGGCTTTGGCTTTGATTTTGGTGTGCATTTGCTGGGGCAGCCCCAGGGTGGGGGGCTTTGCTAGCCGAAACCAAAGGGCTTGCTCTCTTGTCACTTCCCTGGGAATGTCTTCCATTTGGGCAGGGCTAAGCTAGTAGAAACAGCTCTCGGCTTTTTCCAGACCCCACCCACCCCCTCGCTCCCCAGCCCCTGCAGACTGGAAATGGAAAGAAAGGTTGTTTTGGACCTGTCCTCCCTCTGTCTTCGCTGGCCACCCCCAGCTGTGCTGGGCAGAACACGTCCTGGTGGGGCTGGCTCTGCCCTTGCAGCCCCTCTGTGGGTGCTGGGACCATGCTGCACAGATGATATGGGAGACCACCTGCTCAACACGAGCTGCCCCCGCCCTGCCAGTCCTCACAGGCGGGGGGCAAGGGTGACGGGATGGGGCTGTCCCAGGGAAGTTAGTGAGACAGGCACCCAGGCCTCGGGGCCAAGGGTCTAGCACAGCCTCCTCCATCGAGGCTGTGTTGCTTCCTTCCTGAAGGGTTAGTCCCCCCCAACCCCATGAGAATCAAAGCCTGCCGCCCATCACCACAGGAGGGTGGGAAACAGCTGCAGAAACAGGCCTCCTTCCCCCCCCCACCGCCGCCCCAACGCTTTGCCTCTGTCTGTGGGACCCAGGCCAGTTGCACCCTGTCTCCCCCGCGCCCAGCAAGTTCTACCCTTGCTCGGAGACCGGGGGGTAGGGTAGAGAAGGGACCCCCTTTCCTCTCTGCCCTCCTGGCCCTAGCCACTGGGACAGGGAATCAAGGCTCCCCACTCAGGCCCCTGCGGCCTGGCTGGGGCCGGGCTAGGGCTCTAGGTGCAATCACCACAGTAACCCACATGGTACTGTACACCCCCGAGTCCCAGAAAGCGTCCACTGGAAGTGCTCACTGATAAGGTAAAGGGGGCTGAGAAACGACGCAGCACCCCGGTGGCAGTTACCCTAATGATAGTGACACCCTTCGGTCAAGGAGGGTAATGTGCCCCCCATGGTTCTCTACTGGGGCTTAGGAGGGGGTCATGTTCAAGCCCTAGGCTGTGGTTAGGATCTGGAGAGGGGGTGACCTAGGCCTCTGGTGGGGCATTCCGTGGGGAGAGAAGCTCCCCTCAAAGGGGCCTCTCTCCCCCCAGAGCAGATCCTGAGAACTTCCTCTGAGGAAGACCCCCTGCCAGGGGCTGCTTCCAGCTGGACCTGGGAAGGAGAAGATGGCCCCTCCTAGTCCCACTCCCTTCCCCTCCCCCCATGGAGTGGAGGCTCAGGAGAGGGGGCGCTTTCTGTCCTCACAAGCAGCCAGCTGCTTCCGGCTGTGTGGCCTGCACACATGTGTGCACATGTCTGTACGCATGTGTGCGTGGGTGCCTGTGACCTCAGATGTACTGATCTGTGCACATGACAGTTCTGGTCAGAGCCCCAGCCGGTGGCCTGTGCTTTCTGCTACCCTTGTTTCCCTGGGCTTGGCCTGGGACAGGAGCCCTGCAGGGGCTCTGACAACGGGGTCCTGGCCTCTGCTCGCTATGGGTTATCCCATTTCCTGCCTGTTGCCCACCCTGGGCCTGGCAGAGGGCTGAGCACCTCCTCCTGCAGGCTCTGCCTCTGGGAGTGACCACAGTGGTCTCTCAGCACTGAGATGAAAGGGCTGTGGTGACAGGACAGAGTCCCTAGGGGCCACTCAGGTTCACGATCCCAGCATGTGCCTGTGGGACCCTGAGTCTGACAGAGGGCTCTGGGAGTGGCAGGGCAGTTAGGGAGTCATGCTGGGCAGCTCTGGAGAGGTGGGTCTGAGCCTTCCCTGCTCCTCTCCTTAGTAGCTTCCTCTCAGTCACCCCACTCCTGCCCTGGGAGAAGCAGGCAGCCTGGTGTGGCTGCTGGAGGCACCTGCCCCTCTCTTTGTAGATAGGAGGCTCCCGTGCACATCTGGGAGAAATAAAAGCACAAACATCTGGCCCAGACTGTGGCCTGCCCCAGCCTGCCGGAGAAGAGAGCTTGTGTGCCCAACTTCTCTTCCCGGAGCGGGAGGCGGTGAGGCTAGTTCCATTCATTGCTTCATCCAGTGGCTCCTTCCTCAGCCACACATCCATTCACAGCCCAGCGCCAGATCCTCACCAGAAGCAGGGTCACCTGCCCAGAGGCCTGCCGGGGTCCTGGATGGGCTTCTCAAGGAAGCCAGGTGTGAACCATGTGTTGAGGGGTGAAGGCAAAGGGGGAGGGGTGTTCTGGGCAGAAAAGACCACACAAGGTCTGATGGGTACAGGGAACAGCAGGTGCCCCCTGAGCTTGGCTGAGCGGTGGGAGAAAGATGCTCTCCCCATGGTGCAGACAATGAGCTGGAAAACCAGAAAAAGTTGCCATCATCCGCTGGCTGAGAGAGCAGGCTGACCCTCACCCTGGGACCCTCTGCCTTCCCACCTGGTGACAGCACCCTCTGTGCTAGTCCTGTTGCTCTTCCCCTGGGGAGAAGCTCCCCCTACAGACTACGGGGCTGCCCCCCCCCCCCCGTTTTCTGTCGGCAGCTATCTCCTCTCTGGGTTTCTGTCTCTCTGCCCCTTTGTTTTCCGAACCTCCGCCCCTCCAAGTCCCAGCGAGCGTCTGTCTGCCGACACTCACCCAGTCATCATCACCTGCATCGAGCACCCCATTCAGACCTCGGTGCCAGCGTGTGCATCCCTCATTGCCTCCCCAAGGGGCCCAGCTCCACACAGCCAGGCCCTCAGCAGTAACACAGCGTGTCCTGATTCTCCAGGCACTGCCCGCACCTCGGTGCCTCCCTGGCTCTCCCAGCTCTCTCTTCCTCCTGGAGATGGGCAGGGCCGGATGGAGAATGAGGTGGAGTTGGGGCTGTCCTGGAGAAGAGGGACAGAGGGTATGGATCAGCCCCACTCCACCCTGGCTTCTGCCTCCAGGCACCCACTCTCCTCCTCCTCTGTTCAGATGGCTCCCCCTGGTGGCTACAGCCGGCGTCCTGGCAGGTGTCCAGGCCCTAAACTGGGCTCCCTCCCCCAGGGCTCCCCAGGCCTGAGGATCTGCATCCCCTGGCTCCTCATCTCTTACTCCTAACCCCTGTCACCTTCAGGCCTCACCACGCTGGCATCACCTGGCCTCCTGCGGTCCCCTGGGACTTTGTAGTTGTGTCTGTCTGGAAGCTCTTTCTACTGATCTGCGCCCCCCTGTCTCCTCATCACCCAGGTCTCTGTGTAACCTCCCTGTGGGCAGACAGTGTATCTGACTGAGGACCCACTTAGCCTGCCCAATGGAGGAGCTCAGACAGGGTAGTGAGACAGGGCTGGAGGGACCCCTGGGCACCAGTGAGATAGGTAAGGAGTGAGGGACAGGTGTGCAGGCCGGTGGTCAGGGCCCTGGCATCCAAGCATCCAGCCTTGCTGAGCCGCTCCTCACAACGGTCATTAAATCCCACCACCCTGCAGCGTGGACTAACAGGCAGAAGTATGGGCCTTGCCTGCTGGCCAGGCACACAGCCTACAGTCAAACGTGGCTACCTCCTGGCCTCACCTGAGGTGAGAACTGGAGGCTTGGGCCTGATGTGGCCTCCTTTCCGGTGGCTGGCCCTGGGCCAGCAGCAACATCCCGCTGTGAAATGCCCATTGTCTGCTGAGGCCCAGAGAGAGGGAATGGCTGCAGCTAGAGAACAGACACCAGGAGCCTGGGGACGGGGGGTGGGGGCTGCTCTGTCTGGTCCTCTTCCCCTCCCCCACCAGGGCAGCCTGTGACTCTGGGCCAGCTAGGTAGCCTACGCTTGACTGACCCACGCCAGGGCAGCTGCGTTTTCTATCCTCATGGTGTGCGCCTCAAGATCCCCAGAGACTGGGGGGACAGACAGAGTGGAGGTGGCTCTGGCCAGGGGAGGCCCCAGCACTAGAGGTGTGTGTGGGCACGTGCACTGTGACCATGCCGAGGGGAAGGTGGTGCCACCCCACCTCCACCCCATCCTTTCTTGGGTAGCTGGGCCCAGGTCCCTCCAGAGTGAGGAAGGGGTCATCTGCTCCAGAAAGAGGCCATCAGGTTGCTGGTGGGCTGGATACCCCATCTTCTCCACCTTCCTTCTCAGGCCCAAAGAAGTACTTGGAGGTACCCAACCAGAGCCTTCATGTGTGCACATGGGTGTACGTGGGGGCAAACCCAACGTGTGCTGTGTGGGTGAGGGACAAGGTGTGTGAGGTGAGTGCGCGTGTGTGATGAGGCCTGAAGGTGAGAGTGTGTGTGGTGCCCAGTGTGCATTCATGCCAGTGAGTGAGGAAGGACTGTGTAACACCCAGTGCCAGTGCAAACTTGGGTGTCTGCGTCGGAACACCTGGAACGCCGAATGTGCGTGTGTGCGTCTGTGTAGTCACATGTTGCTGAGTGTGAGCCCTGAGAGCAGAGGGGCTAATTTCTGGCTCAGAATATCCTCTGTTCCTTCCTAGGGCATGCGGCCTGCATGGGCTGGTCAGGGCCGAATGATTTTGAGTCTGAAGATCCCAAAATAGCTCTGGTAGCCTGTGTTCCCCTCCCCCTGCTGGGCCTGGGGCCTCAATGGCCCTTTGTCTCTCTGAAGGCCTGGAGCCCCTGTCGGGGGCTCAGACGCTGACTGGGGCCAGGAAGGACAGGCTGCCTGTGGGTTCCCCTCCTCCAAGCCAGGCCCTAAGCCCCACCCCCGTGTCAGCCGGTGGGCCAGTCTTCCCTTCCGTAGGAGCATCTGAAGGCAAGCCCGTTTGCCCACAGAGACGATCCTTTGCCAGCCCCCACCCCACCCCACCCAGGGATCAGACTCCCACTGGTCCCTGAGCATACCCCTCCCACACCCACCACGTCTGGCCGCTTCCAGCCTGGACCTGGTGGTTCCTTTATCCCGCTCCTCCTGCGGAGCCTACCCGTGACGCTGTGGCAGTGGCAGACAGGGCCCATGTGTGTGGGCATGTGAGCATTGCCTGGGGTTTGACCCCTGGGACTGTCCATGGGGCCCTCTCTGAGCCAAGGGATGTGGATCCTGGGCGACGGCAGGGACAAGTAAATGGGAAAATGTGTGAACCGCCTGGGTTCACCACTCGGTCTCTGGGCTCTGAGCCAAGCCCTGCCCCAAGAAGATAAAATGTCAGACCCTGCCCTGGGTGCTCCCAGTCCAGGGTGGCGCTCTGGGGAGCTGCTGGCACTATCTGTATGGTGTGGGCAAGGTCCAGTGAGGTGAGGTAGAGGATGGGAGGCACCCCTGAGAAGGTGAGGCTGATCAGGGGCCAGGGTGTCCCGGTGGTTGGGTGGACTGCTGCTCTGGGTCCATCGCAGTGTGAGGTGAGGGAACCACGTCGTTTATGGGTTTTTCCTGCAAAGTTTCATTGGGTTTCATTAGAACCTCAGGTTCCGGGCTCTAAGAGGTTTGAAGACCTCCGCTGTGGGTGATGGGACGCTGACAGGGCTGGCCCTGAGTGGGATGTGGCCCTACTGTGCCTGGCCACAGAATGGAAAGGAGTCAAAGGAGATGGGCCTCCTAGAACTGGACCCTGGCTGGCTGGCAGAGGAAGTGGGGGGGGCGGGCAGAAGGGTGTGGGGGGAGTGTGGAGGCACCTACCTGACCAGAGGAGGGGGAGCTCTAGGGCCATGTTTGTGACATAGCTGAATACAGCATACGGTGGAGGGACCTCAGGGAGAGTCCAGCCGGAGGCTTGGTGGGAGTGGAGCTGAGGTGTCTGTCGGTGCCCTGAGGTGCCGTCACTGTGGATGAGTGGAGGGTCGGCACCAGGAGGGGCTTGTGCCAGCGCAGAGCCGCCGCACAGACCTGAGGGAGGGACTGCAGGAAGGGGGTGTGGTCAGTGCTTCTTTCCCCAGGTGGACTGGGAGGGGACCTCCGAGCGACCAGGGTGGCTCTGGCGGTAATAGCAGTTTGGCTGAGAGGGGGACCTGCTGACCACGCGCGCGCAGATAGTCGTCCGGAGGCCTGAGTGCGCGGAGTCCGAGCGGACGGCCGTGTGTCTGCTGAGTGTGGGATTGTGTGTCGGGTATGACTGAGCGTGTCTGGGGGTGGCGGCAGCGGGGCAATTAACCTCTTTTCAGCGGGGGCGGGAGTGGGTCAGCAGTCCTGGGACGGGGCTGCGTGGGCCCTGATCCCAAGGAGAAGAGGGATCCCCTGTGCCTTGGACGCCAGGCTTCCCTCCCTGTCTCTCCAGAAGGGGCTGGCCGACTCCAAGAGGGACAGGCAGAGGTCCCTGCAGGGCCTCGAAGGCCTGTGACCAGGTCCAGGCTGGAAGCTGCCAGACGTGGTGGGTGTGGCGGTAGGCGCTCAGGGGTTCCTCCCAAAGGTCTGTGGGCGGTGGAGGGATGGGGGTGCAGGGAAGTGAAGGTGTTAGTCATAGAGATGGCCACCGAGGGGACCGCGACGTGACCGGTGTGGATGATGCGGACGGTGCGCGACCCCCGCCCTACCCCGAAGCTGGCAGGAGCTATAGGGAAGGGGCGTCCTCAGCGGGCGGATGTGGAGAGGCCTGGCTCCGGCCGGCCCGGCTGTGACGTCACGGCCCCGACGCTCCCTGGTGGCCTCTTGGGGGCGCTCCAGGCTCGCGGGACCGTGCCGGGGGTACCGCGACTATTTACATAACGCTTCTTTACAAGGAACTCATTTGCATGTTCTTCTCACCGTCCCAAGGGGAGGTGGGAAGTACGCGGGTGGTTTGAGGTGTTGCCATCAATTCCTAGGTGGGGGTGGGCCTGTCTCTCCGCCTCCGCCCTCCGTGTTGGACCCAGCCCGCTCACCACCTGTGTGTGTACCTGGGGGACCCTTCCCCCGACAAGCACACTGCCAGGGCGGGGCCAGCAGAGGCACACACGGTGACACGCACACACAAGCACACGCACACCGCAGCCTAGAATGGAGTCCTGCAGACGGGCCCGAGCCCCGCTGCGGGGAATCAGGATGACCCTCCGGCCCTCCGCCGCGTCCTCGGCCGCGGACACACTCTGTCCGGCCCAGCTCCGCCGGGTGGGCGCGGTAGGGGACCCGCCCAGCCCCTGACCCCGCCCCACCCCTTCTCCCTCCGCCCGCCCCGTTCCTAGCCCCCCACCCCGCCCCAGCACCTGCCTCCACTCCCCTCCCTCCCCCCGCGCCCACCCGCCCCACGACCCCTGTTCCTTTCCCAGCCCCGGCTCCCACCTCACCCCCCGCCCGCCACCCCAGCGCCCCCACCCCTGCTGCTGCCCCCGTTTGCCCCTGCGTTCCCTTTTGTGCCACCGTCTTCTTCCGCCCGGTCCTCTGCGCCGCGAGCCCCGACTCCCCGCGGACACCGGGGTCCCCGGAGGCGTCTTCCTTTGTCTCTGCTCCCCGCCCTCCTTCCGCGGCGCCCCTCGCCCCTCACTCACCGCCTCAGCCCTGGCGAGGGCGACACGAGCTGGCGCTGCTCGCCCAGAGGCGGGAGCCGAGGCGCGGCCCTCCGAGGGCCGGCTCTTTCTTCTCTCCCTTCCGACGCGCGCGCGCGCTCCTCCTGCTCGCTGCCGCTCCCGCCTCTGCTGGGGACTGGAGACCCTCCGCGCCCGGCACCCCGCCGCGCCTCTCCTCGCCGCGAGTGCCCCTCGGACCGGCCCCTCCAGGGTAGCCGGGCGGCCGGGAACGGGGGCTCCGGAGCCCCGCGGAGAGCTACTGGCACCTACGACTACCGGGTTGTGGACACGAGGGGTGGCCGCTGGCTGGCCCGTAGTCTCTCCTCCTCTTCCTTCTGAGAATTCTGCACACCTCCCGTTATGAGCCTCGGGGGCTGCGGTGGGGTCCTGGTGCTCTCCGGGCAGTGACTGGCACTGAACTTTGAGAACATAGCTGCTGTCAGCTGCCCCAGGGGTCCCAGAATGGGAGGAGTTGCCCCGAAGAGGCCCAAGGGCACCCCTTGAGGAATCCCCACACCCTGAGAGTGGGGACTGAGGAACCCAGGGCCATGCCTCCGCTACCTCTGGAGAGGGACCCCCGGCAGCAGCGCGGGGTCTCCCTGCTGGTGCGATATTTTATGATCCCCTGCAACGTCTGCCTGATCCTGCTGGCCACTTCCACGCTGGGATTCGCCGTGCTGCTTTTCCTCAACAACTGTACGTGGTTGCGGGCCTCAGCCAGGCTCATGTGACCCTCCTGCTGTCTGAGTTCCCCTGCCTCAGCCACCACGGACTGGGGGACAGGCAGGGTCACATAGAAGCTACCAGCTGAGGTGTGGCTCGGATGGGCCACCTGCATCTGGGGACAGGGTGGGCCATTCTCTGGATCCCTCCGCCCCTCAAAGCTTATCCTTGGGCTCCTATGGGGCTGACCCTCATCCTGAGCTGCAGAGACAACTTTCTCTGGGAGCTGGGGAGGAAGGGAGCAGCTGACTACACTGGAAGTGGGGGCTTTGGCAGGGCCTGGGGCGGGGCTCATCTAGGGAATAGGTGGCTGCCCACACCCTTGCTGTTAGGGCCCCGCCTGACAGGTGTCAGGCCATGACCATACAGCTGGAAGGGCAGAGAAAAGCAAGGGCTCTGCTTTGGCTACCCACAGGCTTTGGCCAGTCCTCAGGGCTCCAAGTGGGGCCAAGGAAGGGATGGGCTTGGGCACTGGTAGAGAGGGCAGGTGTGGGAGGGCAGAGGTAGCCCCTCCAGACTGGGCAAAGGGACAGACTATGGAAAGGCCTGCTCAGAGAGGACTAACTCAGATATTTGTTGTGTTTTTTTTTCCAGACAAACCTGGGACCCACTTCACACCAGCACCCCCCACGCCTCCGGATGGTGAGTTGAGTGGGGGGCCTCAGGTGGTGACAGGCTGTACTTGGGAGACTGTGCCTGGAGGGGCAGTGGCACTCTTGGGGGTCAGGAGCCATTCTTGGGGTGTGCACACCAGGCATATTAGGGGTATCTGGAACAGAGAGGAGGCTGAATGACAGAGCCTGGGTCCTTCCTGGGATGTCCACAGTGGTGGACAAGCAGAGGGCAGGTGGGGTCCTTGGGCCTGGGCCTGACCCTGTGTTGGCCATGGGCCATTGCACACAAGCATGGCTCCAACTTCTCTGGGCCTTGGCCTTCTTGGCCGAAAAATTGGGACTAAGTCCTGGGGCCTGCAAGTTGTAAGATCGTCAGACAATATGTGCGAGGGGTGGGGGGTCATGAAGGACCAATGACTGAGGAGGGATTGGAGAGCCTGTCTCTGGACCGAACAGCCTGGGGTTGGCCTTCGTGACCCACTTTGTGGGCTGGGGCCTGGCTTCCCTGAGGGACCTTCTGGTCTGTGGGCCACTATAATTAAGCTAATGTGATGGGGGAGGGGATGAAGCTGTTAGTGCCACAGGAAAGGGCAGCTTGGGGTTCTCTCCTTGGGCCAGGACAGTGAGAGCTTCCAACTTTGTGCTCAGTACCTAGGCCCCCTGCTGGGTGGGTACCTGCCCAAGTTCATAGAAGTCACTTATGGAAGGCTATCCACATATGGGATCGGGCCTATAGTGGGCTGGGGGCTGGAGACCAGACTGAGTCTCCCACAGGCTGTGGGCAAGAGGCCTGAGGCTGTCTGGATTTAAAGACTGTCCTCAGCCTCCTCTCCTGAAGCCTAAAAGCCTGGAGCATCTCCTTTGCTTTACATACATACCAGTCTTCCCTGCAGCTGCACGTGTGGGCCCCCACACCCACATTCTGATCCTACTGCACGCTGGGGGACAGATCCATGGCTGTCGTCATCCCTCGTAGGCATACACACTGTGTGTTTGTGGCCACCGGCAGGGCTTGGGGCATCCATTCCATCCCCCAGCTCAGCTGAGACCAGGAGGGGAGTTAAATATACCCACGCCAGCTGGTGGCTATAAAAACCACCGCTGCCTCCAGCATGGCACATTGTGAGGGGGCCCCTGGGCACGCGGGGAGCAAGACTGTGCAGGGAGCTGAGTGGCCGGAGAAGGCCTCCCATAGGAGTCAGAGCTGGGCAAGTGTGGCAGAGCGCGTGGCTTGTGGGCATATGGGTGCTCTCCCTGCATTTATGAGGGGCAGTGTACATAATGCTTAAGGGCTGATACAGGTGTGGGACTAGTGGTGCCTGGCACATGCCGGGCATGTGCTTGCATGCCTGTGCGTGCCTGCGTACTTGTGCATGTTTTATGTCCAGTCAAGAAACTCGTCTTGAGCCTCGGTGATTCTCTAGTCCTGGGGGAGCGGAGAGCACACATGTAGACAGGCGGTTGTGAAGCGGGCAACAAGACTGTGCACGGGAGCAGCCCTCCCCTGACCTCACAGCCTGAGCGTGGCTCTGGGCAAGGAACCCATTTCAGCCTGGACAGGGGATGAACACCATGTACTCCAAGCTTCTGCTTTGCCTACGTCGCGTCACCAAATGCTGTAGCTGCCCTGGGAGCCACAAGATCTTCCCCCACTTTAGAGCCAGGAGACTGCCCCTTGGGAACTGCCACTCTGACAGGGGTGCAGGCTCCGCAAAGTGGTAGGAGGTGGAAGGGCTTGGACCTGGACCCACCTGTCTGACTTGGGAGTCAACATGGGGGCCTCAGCTTGATGGCCTCCAGAGGCACCCTGACCTCTCCTCTGCCCTCAGCCACCTTCAGTCCAACAGCTAGTCCCAAGGAACCTGTCCCCAAGATGCTCCTGGTCTCCTGCCCCCAGCCCCTCCCCTTGCAGTCCACCTTCCATACACCTGACCCAGTGCTCCAGGCTCGCTTATCACAGGTTAGCTGTCCATCGTCATCATCACCGTCCTTCCCTAGTTACTGTCTTGGGGGGGACAAAGCAGAACCCTGGGCTGTGGAGGCAGAGTGCAGGTCTTGGTGGGCAAGGAACATGCTAGTCATCCAGGAGTAGATGTCTTTGTCCGAGGGGTCTGGCTAGACAGAGGTGAGCAGAAGGAGAGTGGCCTGAATCCGAGGGCACAGACACTCTGCCACGAGCCCAGGAGCCTGAGGTGTAATGAAAGACCAAGTATTTGGCCATGGGGTCAGGACTCTGGGAGGGACCTTGGTCAGCAGCTCTAGTTGAAGCCAAATTGAGGAGTCAGCTGGATATCAGCAAGTGCCTGTGAATTTGGCCTGGGGGTCCCAGGAGCCTTGGGCAAGGAAGATGAGAAGAAAGTGCTAAGGGGAGAGTAGAGGGAGATGGAGGGAGACAGAGAACGAAGAGGCCTCACGGTGGACAGGCTTTGAGTTTGGTTTGAGCCAGGACAGAGAGAGGCCAACGTAATGACAGTTCTTGTTCCTGTGTCATTTACGGGAGCAGCTGACACTCCACCCAGAGCTGCATGCTGGGCACCCTGCAAGCCTCTGCGGATATTGGCCCATTTAGCCCCACAGTAACCCTGGGAAGCAGGTCCCACCGTCCTCGCTCACAGAAAGAGGTACTGCAGCAGGACGGGGCGATAACTTGCCCACGGTCACCGGGCAGGTGAACGCAGAGCTGACGGTAGCCTGGCTCTGGGATCTGCAGGAGCAGGGACGCAGGGGAGCTCGGGAGGAGGAAGGCAGGAGCCTTGGTGGCAGGGACTTCAGGCCGGGGTGTCCAAACTGGCCCCACCCTTGCCTTAGGCCCCTGTTCACTCAACCTGTGTGGGGTGGGGGTGGGGATGGCCAGTCAGACCTGAAGGAGCCTGAGGTGGGCCGTTGCTGTGGCCCTGCCCTCGCCCGAATGGAGGTGCTTTCTCCCTCCCACCCCACTTCCTGAGCCTGCTGGGAGGCAATGGGGGGAGCCACCCCGCCCTCTCCACCATAACTTATGAATGATAATTAGACCCAATTAAACATGTATTGGATGTAGACAGCTGCAGCCTGTAATGGGCCCACGCACCTGTGGGTGGGCAGTCCTGGTGGGGGTCCTAAGGGGTCAGCCTGCCTCTCTTCAGGAGGGGCTATCCCTGACAGCTCTGGGTTTAAATGTCTGAGAGCCTTCCGCGTTTCTCCAGTCCGCAGGACTGTGGTCCCTCACCAGTGGGGGTCAGGAGCAGCCACTTCCTTGGGATGTGCTGGGCACACGGCAGTTTTTAACTGCAGAGTTAGAAACTAAAATGTTTGAAGAGGAAAACGACGGGTCTGTGGAGCCCCTGTGCTCAGCCGCCCAGAGGAGGTCGCTCTTGAGTGTGAGGTGGGGCAGCAGGACTGCGGAGGAGGTGTGGGGAGGTGAGGGCATTTACTGAGGTGGGGGCCCCGGAGGAGAGGTGGGGAGGTGGAGGCGTGTGAGAGCCTGAGGGGCCTCAGAGAGAGATGCCCCATCAGCTTTCACCTGGGGAGACCTGGGAGGGCTGGAGGACCAGGAACGTTCAAGAAGGCCACATCAGGAAAGCCACCGCTGAGGGACCTGGGGGAGGTGCAGGAGGCGAGGGGGCCAGGCAGAGAAAAGCCCAAGAGTCAGGGCCCACGTAGAAGAGATGTGGGAAGAAAAGAGGAACATGGGGGCGGCCCAGAGCCAGAGGTGGAGCATGTGACCTGGATCCACAGACCTCCCACCCATCTGGCGGGGGTGGGGCTGGTGATGGGCCCTGGAGCAGCTCCCAGGAAGGGGCCAGGGCCAGGGCTCTGGGGGGTAGGTCGGGGGTCGGATGAGGGACTTGGATTCTGATTTGAGGAGAGGGTGGGCCCCTAAGCAAGGTGGGGCAGATTCCCTGCGATAGAGTTGGCCTGAGGGTTGGTTTCTTGCTCTGTGTGGGGGGCTCCCACTGAGGTGGCTCATGACTCCCTGGTGCTGGTGCAACATCTGGGAGATGACCCCCTCCACAGCTGAGAAGCTTCTGCCATGAGGAAAAGTGCTGGGGCCGGTGGGGTTTGAGAGGGGAAGGGGCCAGGCCCTGTCGGCATGTGCAGGTGCGTGTGGACGCGGCCTCTGCGGACACACACATGTTCCTGTGAGTGCCCAGCACAGAATGTGTGGACGTGCGCGGCGCGGGTGGAGGTGTCCCTGGGGTTAGTGGACGAACACGGTGAGTGCCTCTCGAGGTCTCGGCAGCTGTGTGGACACAGGGACCCGCGGCCCGGGGGGCGAGCGGGCTAGGCCCTGACCTTCCCTTCTCCTGGCGCACCCCCAGCATGCCGAGGAATGCTGTGTGGCTTCGGCGCCGTGTGCCAGCCCAGCGCAGAGGGCTCTGGCCGAGCCTCCTGCGTGTGCAGGAAGAGCGCCTGCCCCGCCCTGGTGGCCCCCGTGTGCGGTTCCGACGCCTCCACCTACAGCAGCGAGTGTGAGCTGCGACGGGCGCAGTGTAGCCGGCAGCGCCGCATCCGCCTACTCAGCCGTGGGCCCTGCGGTGAGTGCGGGTACAGGCGGGCACCCGGAGGGCGGGGGGACGGCTTTGTGACCCCAGTCTGCCCCCCCAGGGTCCCGGGACCCCTGCTCCAACGTGACGTGCAGCTTCGGCAGCACCTGTGTGCGCTCAGCAGACGGGCACACAGCCACGTGCCTGTGCCCGGCCGCCTGCCAGGGGCCCCCCGAGGGCCCCGTGTGTGGCAGCGACGGGGCGGACTACCCCAGCGAGTGCCAGCTTCTGCGCCACGCATGCGCCCGCCAGGAGAACGTCTTCAAGAAGTTCGATGGCCCTTGTGGTAAGCCCTGCCCCCTGCCCATAGCACGGCCTCTGCGTGTGCGTGCCCGCCTGGCCCCGCGGCCTGACCTCTGCCCTCCGGCTTCCAGACCCCTGCCAGGGTGCCCGTGGTGACCTGAGCCGTGTTTGCCGCGTGAACCCACGCACGCGGCGCCCCGAGATGCTCCTGCGGCCTGAGAGCTGTCCCCCTCGGCACGCACCCGTGTGTGGGGATGACGGGGTCACCTATGACAATGACTGCATAATGGGCCGCACGGGCGCTGCCCGTGGCCTTCTCCTCCAGAAAGTGCGCTCTGGCCGGTGCCAGCCTCAAGGTGGGTGGCTCCTGGGGGAGGCCCAGCCCGGCCACGCGGTGTGAGCTCCAGGCCTGCCTGTGCCCACACTGTTCTGCGCTCCTCCCCGGCGCCCACTCGGCCACCTCGTGTGCTCGTGGATGCCCTGCACGCCCCGAGGTGGGGGCTGGCGGGGCTCCCCGGGCTGTCTGATTTCCTTGCTTCGCCCTCCCAGACCAGTGTGCAGACGTGTGCAGGTTCGGTGCCGTGTGCCTGTCCCGCCGAGGCCGTGCCCGCTGCTCCTGTGACCGCGTCGTCTGTGACGGGGCTTACCGACCCGTGTGCGCGCTTGACGGGCACACGTATGACAGTGACTGCTGGCGCCGCCAGGCTGAGTGTCAGCAGCAGCATGCCATCCCCGCCAAGCACCAGGGCCCGTGTGGTGAGCACCGGAGGGGGGCCTGTGCTGGCCGTGGGCCAGCCCTGCATCGCCCCTGCTGCCTGTCATCACTTACCATCTCCATCCCGACTCATACTGCTCCCGGGGGTGCCGCAGGGCTGCTGTGCATCCGCAGGCTCTGGGGCAGTGGGTTCTGTTAGGGGGGTGCCTGCAGCACCGGGGGGGCCTGGCAGAGACGGGGGTCCTTGTGCAGGCTCCCCGGTGCCCGCGTGAGGCCATCTTGCCCCGTCACCCTCCAGGCCCCCAGGCCCCCCACTCTGGGGACGCCAGGGCCCCCACAGAGGCAAAGTCTCAGTCAGGCTCAGTACGGGGATGGGGCGTGCAGTGGCTCTGCCAGCCCCCCACTCTGTGTCCGTCAGTCGGTCTGTCCTTCCACGCTCTCTGTGCGTCTGTATTCTCTCCTCTGTCCTTCCTTCCCTCTCTGCTCCGCCTCTTGTGTCTTCCAGCCTGACCTGCTGGCAGGATGAGGTACCGCGCCTGCCGCCAGGAGCCCACGGCCCGAGGTCTGCCTCCGGCACAGCGGGGGGCGGGGGTGGCTCGCTGCTGCCTGGCCTTGCAGTCCTCAGAGCAAGTGGACAGACACCTCCTCCCCTTGGTGGCCCTGGGTGTGACCACGGGCCACGACTCCTCCCCCCCATGGGGAGAGAGCCCCCCCTACACGTACGGGTGTCCCAGGGCTGCTGGTGGCCAGTGGTCAGTGGCCTGGATGGCTGCAGAAGCCTGGCCCTCCCTCAGCCCACTGTGGGCAGCCAGGAAGTTCCTGTGTCGTGGGGGCAGCCCCTCCCCGCACTCAGGCAGGGGGCTGAGGCTGTTTGGGTCTGTGTCCCTGTCTGCATGCGTCGTGTGTCTGTCCCTTTCTCTGCTGTGTCCTGAGCATTCGGCTCTTCTCCCCGTCCACTTTCCCTCCGCTGCCCCCACCCTGGGAGAGGGTCTGCTGCGTGGAGCTGGGGGCTTTGTGCGTGAGCCTGGGGGAGCAGGAAGAGCCCACTGAGTGCCCCTGTTCTCCCCAGACCAGCCCCTGTCCCCATGCCTCGGGGTGCAGTGCCCGTTTGGGGCGTCATGTGCTGTGAAGAACGGGGAAGCGGAGTGTGTGTGCCGGCAGGCGTGTTCGGGCATCTATGATCCTGTGTGTGGTAGTGACGGTGTCACGTACGGCAGCGCGTGCGAGCTGGAGGCCACGGCCTGCGCCCTTGGACGGGAGATCCGGGTGGCCCGCAGAGGACCCTGTGGTCAGTGGTGGGCAAGTGAGTCTTGCTAGGGGGTGGCGAGTCCTGATTGCCGTGTTGATGGAGCCTCTTCCGCAGACCGCTGCGGGCAGTGCCGCTTTGGAGCTCTGTGTGAGGCCGAGAGTGGGCGCTGCGTGTGCCCCTCCGAGTGCGTGGCCTCGGCTCAGCCCGTGTGTGGTTCTGACGGGCACACGTATGCCAGCGAGTGTGAGCTGCATGTCCACGCCTGCACACAGCAGATCAGCCTGCACGTGGTCTCAGCCGGGCACTGCCGTGAGTGGGGCTGTGGGGCGGGGCAGGTGGGGTCCTGCGCCTCCCTCGGCTGGGGCTGCCCTGACCCCTGCCTCGCTCCGCCCTCCAGAGGCCTGCGGAGACGCGGTGTGCGCCTTCGGGGCAGTGTGCTCGGCTGGGCGTTGTGTGTGTCCCCGGTGTGAGCAGCCCCCACCCGGCCCCGTGTGCGGCAGCGACGGTGTCACCTACGACAGTGCATGTCACCTCCGGGAGGCAGCCTGCCGGCGGCAGACACACATCCAGGAAGCCCGGGCGGGGCCCTGTGAGCAGGGTAGGCTTGGGGCCGGCCGGCCTGGGCTGCTGCGCGCCAGCCTCGCACAGGACCCTGCAAGTGACCCAGCCCCCTCCCCTCAGCTGAGTGCGGCTCTGGGGGTTCCGGCTCTGGAGAGGACGGTGAGTGTGAGCAGGAGCTGTGCCGGCAGCGCGACGGTGTCTGGGACGAGGACTCGGAGGATGGGCCATGCGTCTGTGACTTCAGCTGCCATGGCGTCCTGCGGAGCCCGGTGAGCCCCCCGCCCTCCCCCCCCCGCCTCCCCCCGGCTCTGGGCCGGCGGCAAGGAAGTGGCTGTGGCCACCCACACTGACACCGCCCCTCCAGGTGTGTGGCTCGGATGGGGTCACCTATGGCACCGAGTGTGAGCTGAAGAAGGCCAGGTGTGAGTCGCGGCGAGAACTGTATGTCACAGCTCAGGGAGCCTGCCGTGGTGAGTGGGCCTGTGCATGGCTGCCGTTGTGTGCCTGTGTGCACAGGTGTGCAGCCTATGTGTGCACGTCTCTTCTTCACGGGGGTCCGTGTGTGCCGTGGGGGGCATGGAGCACGTGGGGTTCAAGGAGTGCGGTGCATGTCCATGCGGTTGCAGCCTGTGGGTACGAGTGCCTCCAAGCAGCAGGGGTGCGCGACGCACCAGCCTGTGGTGCCCCGGACCGGGCTTCGTGCACTAGCGAGGCCTACCCTCTGGACGGTCTTTCTTCTGGGGGGACCCGGGTGGTGGTCCAGTAGATACGCCACATTTACTCTACTTCCATGTGTGCACGGGTGCTCGTGTGGGTATGTGGACTTATGCGTGCACGCACACGTGTATCTGTGGGTGTGTTTGACGTGTGCGGTTTGGGAGGAACGTGGGTAAATGTGTCTACGTGTGTTTTGTATGTGTGTGTGCCAGCTTGTAAAAACATACTAACCAAGCACACTGGGTTCTGGTTGTTCGTGTATGTACGTGGCAGCGTGTTCACGATCTTTGGGTGTTCTGCATGTTTTCAGTACTACGTGAACAGATGTGTTTTTGTAAGTGGTGTGGGGTCCTCACCTGTGACCCAAGCTCCAGGTACCAGGTCCCGACAGCCAGGGGAGGTTGTGGTGCAGTGGCCAGGCCCAAGGTGGACATGTGGCACTGCGTGTCGCCCCTCCCTGCAGGCCCCACCTTGGCCCCGCTGCCACCTGCAGCCCCCCCGCACTGCACCCAGACCCCCTACGGCTGCTGCCAGGACAACATCACTGCGGCCCGGGGTGTGGGCCTGGCCGGCTGCCCCAGTGAGTACTCAGGCCCAGCCCCAGCCCCAGCCCGGTGGGGCCGTGTGGCTGCAGTGACCCTATCCTGCCCTGGCCTTGCAGGCTCCTGCCATTGCAACCCACACGGCTCCTACAGTGGAACCTGTGACCCAGCCACGGGTCAGTGCTCCTGCCGCCCAGGTGTCGGGGGCCTCAAGTGTGACCGCTGTGAGCCTGGCTTCTGGAACTTCCGTGGCATTGTCACTGATGGCCGGAGCGGCTGCACCCGTGAGTGACAGGGGCCATGGTCAGTCCCCAGCCGAGCACTCTCACCTGTCCATCTTGTCACTGTGCTCCTTGTCTCACCTGCTCAGACCCTGGCCTGACCCACACCAGGCAGGAACTGGGCCGGGCCCTGGAGCCCGTGGGGAAGCCAGGCGCAGAGCTCAGGTTCTTCCCCCTGCCTCCCAGCCTGCAGCTGTGACCCCCGGGGCGCGGTGCGGGACGACTGTGAGCAGATGACTGGGCTGTGCTCATGTAAGCCCGGGGTGGCCGGGCCCAAGTGCGGGCAGTGTCCAGAAGGCCACGCCCTGGGCCCCGGAGGCTGTGAAACAGGTGAGAGCCAAGCCTGGCGCTGACCTTGGCTCCCCATGCCAGGGGTGGGGCCGTCATAGGAGTGAGGCCTCCGGAGCCAGCAGGGTCTTCCGTGTGTGCCCCAGATTCCTTGGTGCCTGAGACGTGTGCTGAGATGCGCTGTGAGTTTGGGGCATCCTGCGTGGAGGAGGCTGGCTCCGCACACTGCGTGTGCCCAACATCCACCTGTCCGGAGGCCAATGCTACCAAGGTGAGGGCTGGGGCATGTGGAGGGTAGTGGGGTGGGGAGGGGCCCCCCGGGGAGGGGCCCCCCCCCCAGCAACCTTGCCCTGTGCCCAGGTCTGTGGGTCGGATGGAGTGACCTACGGCAACGAGTGCCAGCTGAGGACCATTGCCTGCCGCCAGGGCTTGGACATCTCCATCCAGAGCCTTGGCCCGTGCCGGGGTGAGGCCCCACCCACCGCCGGAGAGCTGACGGAGAGGGCCTGACTCTGGGCTGACTGCCTGACCTGGCCCTCTGCTCAGACTCTGTTCCTCCCGCAGAGGCTGCTGGTCCTGGTGCCCCCCCAACATCTGGACCCGTGGCCACATCAGGGCTCAGCATGAGCAAGGCGCTGCCACCCTCCCCCAGCGCCCTGCCCCGGGCTCCCAGCAGTACCCCTCCCAGCCAGCCCACGCCTCAACCCTCACCGGGGCCGTGGACCACTGCCGGCATCCCCAGGACAACCCCGGGGCCCGTGCTGACCATGCCCCCCACGGCCGCTACCGCGGCCAGCCTCGCCACGTCGGCCTTTGGCGAATCTGGCAGTGCCGACGGGAGCGGTGATGAGGGACTGAGCGGTGACCTGGAGGCCAGTGGGACTGGCTCAGGGGGTGAGCGTGGGCTCAGGGATGTGGGGGACGGGGCCCAGGAAGGTTACCTCTGGGGCCAGGCTTAGACTGCACCTCCCCAGGACTCGAGCCCCCCGGAGGTGGCAGTGCTGCGACCCCTGGGCCACCCGTGGAGAGGGCTTCTTGCTACAATGCGCCTTTGGGCTGCTGCTCGGACGGCAAGACGCCCTCGCTGGACACACAGGGTTCCAACTGTCCTGGTGAGTGCGTAGCCGGTGGCTGGGGTGGCACGTGAACCGTGGCCTGGACACGCCAGGAACGCTGTCTCCCCTCCTAGGCAGGAGGCCTGCCTGGCAGGTGGGCGCTCAGGGCTTACGGTTTTCTGATTTGGCACGCACACGTGCGTGGTCTGCGTGGTCTTGGGCATTCAGCATGGGCGTGCACACGTGTGGGTGCCCAGGACCCTGCGGCTAACTTGTCTTTCCTGTTGCAAGCCGGCCTGGAGCTCTGCTCCAAGATGTTTGGTAACTGATACCAGCCCTGCCCCGAGACCCCACTAACCTCATGACCATCTGACTAACCTGCCCTGCACCCCGTGTGGCTTGCTGCTGGGGCCTGTGCCTGTGGCAGGTGCCAGGCAGGGCCTCACTGCCCCCTCCCCCACAGCCACCAAGGCATTCCAGGGTGTACTGGAGCTCGAGGGGGTCGAGGGGCAAGAGCTGTTCTACACACCGGAGATGGCCGACCCCAAGTCAGAGCTTTTTGGGGAGACCGCTAGGAGCATCGAGAGCGCAGTACGTGCAGGGCCCACAGGGCAGGGGTGCGGCCCCGCTCAGCCACTAGCTTCCCTCCCAGGACAGACCCAGAGAGGCGCTGGAGAGGGAGGGCCTGACAGCCTGGCCTGGGCAGCTCCCCAGAGCCCTCACCCACTGCCCACCCACAGCTGGATGACCTCTTCCGGAACTCGGATGTTAAGAAGGACTTCCGAAGTGTCCGCCTGCGGGACTTGGGGCCTGGCAGCTCAGTCCGAGCCATTGTGGACGTGCACTTCGACCCTGGTGAGTCCCCTATCCCGGGCCCTCCCAGGAGGCAGTAGGCGTCTGTGCGGGGCTCCCCCATGCTCCATGTCCCTTCCTTCTCAGCCACAACCTTTAGGGCGTCTGATGTGGGCCAGGCCCTGCTCCGGCAGATACAGGCGTCCCGGCGCCGGTCCCTGGGGGTACGGCGGCCCCTGCAGGAGCACATACGCTTTATGGACTTTGGTGAGTGCACAGTCTGGCCAAGTGCTGCTTGCCTGTCCCCTCCCCTGCTACCCACAGCACCCCTGCCCCGGCTGGCCCTCCCTGTGCTCTGCTTTCTGTGGGTCCTGACTGTCCCTCTGCCCTCAGACTGGTTTCCCGCATTCTTCATGGGAGCCACCACAGGAGCCACACCTGCCGTAGCCACGGCCAGAGCCACCACTGTGGCCCACGTGCCTTCTGCTGTGACCCAGCGGGCCCTCTACCCCAGTCACACAAGCCGGCCTGTTGGCAGGACCACGGCCCTGCCCACCACACGCCAGCCCCCCACCACTGCCCCCCGTCGCGTGCCTGGACGCCGGCCCTTGCCCTCAGGCCCCCAGCAGCCACCAAAGCCCTGTGACTCCCAGCCCTGCCTCCACGGGGGAACCTGCCAGGACCAGGACTCAGCTGGAGGCTTCACCTGCAGCTGCCCAGTGGGCAGGAGGGGTGCTGTCTGCGAGAAGGGTAAAGGTCATCCATGCCAGAGAGAGGCGGGGAAGCAGATGGGGGGGGGCGCGGTGGGCTAGGGTTGGGGCCAGGCCAGGCCAAGCCACGGTGGAGAGCTGGGGACCAGGCAGAGGGGGCCCAGGTTGGGGTGAGGGGCAGGTTGGATTCCCTGCCCCAGAGCTGGGGCCAGGGCCCGCTTGGGGATTCAGGGCTGGGGCTTTCAGGGTAGAGGAGAACCCCGAGCGGGGCCGGGCTCCTCTGCGCCCCTCCAGCGGTTCCCTCCCTGTCTCCCTGTAGCACTGCATCCCTCTGTGCCAGCCTTCGGGGGCCACTCCTTCCTGGCCTTCCCCACCCTCCGTGCCTACCATACACTGCGCCTGGCACTGGAGTTTCGGGCGCTAGAGCCCCAGGGACTCCTGCTCTATAACGGCAACGCCCGGGGCAAGGACTTCCTGGCACTGACTCTGCTGGGGGGCCGTGTGCAGCTCCGGTGAGTGGCCAGGGCAGGCCAGGCGGAGGGGGCTGTAGGGGTGGGGGCGGTCAGGAACGGAGCCAAGGCGGGTGAGAAGTGAGGGCGGAGGCTGAGGTTGGGCGGTGGTCCTGGGCCCCTCCGGCTGTCCTGAGTGCCTGCTCCCATCCCCCAGGTTTGACACCGGCTCAGGGCCTGCAGTACTGACCAGCTCAGTGCCTGTAGAGCCCGGCCGCTGGTACCGCTTGGAGCTGTCTAGGCACTGGCGCCGGGGTTCGCTCTCAGTGGATGGGGAGACCCCTGTTCTGGGCCACAGCCCCAGTGGGACTGATGGTCTCAACCTGGACACAGACCTCTTTGTGGGCGGCGTCCCGGCGGACCAGGCTGCTGTGTGAGCACCAAGGAGGGTGGGGCACCCCAGACCCTGGGCCCCTGACCTTGGTCCTGACCCCTGACTCTTGTGGGCGGCATCCAGGAGGCCCCAGCGACTTGTGAATAGCAGAGTGGGTGCAAGGATGAGTGTGGATGATGGCATTGACCCTGATTTGATCCCAATCCTGATTCTGTCTCCTGGGTGGCATCTCTCAGCCCCAGGCTGCCGTGTTACCCCCAAGGAGGGGCTGGGCTGGCCCTGACCTTCAGTCCTGAGCCTTGACCCTCAACCCACTTCTTGGTTCTGTCCTGTTTGTGGGGCTGGACATCCTGGGAGCACCAAAAGCGGGGAGCAGCCCTGATCCTGGCTGGTTGGGGGCGTGCAGTGTTAGAGCTGGCTGTGAGAGGGGGCCTGTGGTTTCTTGGCCTCCGGTGTCTGACCCTCCTCCTGGTGGCAGGGTGCTCGAAAGGACCTCCATCCGTGTTGGCCTCAGGGGCTGCATCCGCCTGCTGGACGTCAATAATCAGCGGTTGGAGCTCAGCAGCTGGCAGGGGGCTGTAACCCGAAGCTCTGGTGTGGGCGAGTGCGGGGACCACCCCTGCCTGCCCAACCCCTGCCTCGGCGGGGCCCCATGCCAGGCCCTGGAGGCTGGCATGTTCCACTGTCAGTGCCCACCCGGCCGCTTTGGTGAGGGTGGAGCCTGGGCTGGGTGTGGGGGTTGGGGGCATGCCTGTGTGTCTGTGGGCATGGGACCCCATCGTGTCTCCTTCCAGGTCCAACGTGTAGTGATGACAAGAACCCCTGTGAGCCCAACCCCTGCCATGGGGCAGCCCCCTGCCGCGTGTTGCCTGAGGGAGAGGCCAAGTGCGAATGCCCCCAGGGACGGGGGGGCACCATCTGCCAGACAGGTGGGGGCATTGGGCTGCCAGTACAGGGGGAGGGTGGGGATGAGGAAGTCAGGGTTAAGCGTTAGGGTGTGGGTTCTGGTTGGGGTTAGGGTCGGGGTTGAGGTTAGGGCTTGAGTTCGGCCTGGGGCTGGCAGGTCAGTGGAGTTACGGGGAACCCCAGGGGTCAGGGCCCGGCCCCTCCGTGTGACTGCTTTCTTACCCTCCACAGTCTCTGAGCGGGATTATTCTCAGCCCTTCCTGGCTGACTTCAGCGGCTTCTCCTACCTGGAGCTGAAAGGCTTGCATACCTTTGAGCGGGACCTGGGGTCAGTAGGGCGGAAGGGGGGGTGAGCGGAAGCATCCCCCCAACCCCTGTCCAGCCTGTGGGGTGGGGGGC
Organism: Eumetopias jubatus; assembly: GCF_037043125.1. Classification (NCBI taxonomy): domain Eukaryota; kingdom Metazoa; phylum Chordata; class Mammalia; order Carnivora; family Otariidae; genus Eumetopias; species Eumetopias jubatus. The sequence goes on along the minus strand of NW_028274810.1, from coordinate 106,938,119 downwards.
CGGTGAGAGGTCCCACCTGACCCCACTGGACCCCCAGGGAGAAGATGGTACTGGAGGTGGTGTTCTTGGCGCGTGGCCCCAGCGGCTTGCTCTTCTACAATGGGCAGAAGACAGACGGCAAGGGGGACTTCGTGTCCCTCGCCTTGCGAGACCGCTTCCTGGAGTTCCGCTATGACCTGGGCAAGGGGGTGGCGGTCATCAGGTGCACCCTCACCCGTGGGCATGGGGGTGGGGCTGGGGGCACTCGGCTGTGTCACTCAGGCTCTGGGGTGGGCCCAGAGCCTGCTCACGGTACCCCCTGCTCCCCAGGAGCAAGGAGCCCGTGGCCCTGGACACCTGGACCAGGGTCTTCCTGGAGCGCAATGGCCGCAAGGGCGCCATGCGGGTCAGTGACGGGCCGCGCGTGCTGGGGGAGTCCCCGGTGAGTGTCCCCAGGGCCGAGGGCCTCGCACCAGCTCCCCTGCCTCCTTCCTCCCCCGTCTCCCCCGGGGGGGCGCGGCAGCCCCCCCACGGCCGGCTCTCACTGAAGTGTTCTCCCCCACCTGTCCTGTGCCCTCTGTCTGTGTGTCTTCTCTCTGCCCCCACTGCTCTCTGGCCCTTGCTCTGCAACCCCCACCCTGCTCTTCGGACGTCAGAAATCCCGCAAGGTACTGGTCTCTGCTCTCATCCTACTCGTTCATCTTCTAGAGTAGCTGCTGCCCCCACTAAGTCTCCACCTCGGCCACGTCTGTGTGATTAACTCTGCCTCCTAGATATAGGCTGGTGGGCGAGGGGGTGGGTCCCTGCTGGCCCGTGGGGCCGCTGATCTGGGGCCCAGTGCCCTTGTCTCCGACTGGGGGGCAGGCTCCACAGCCCCCTCACCCGGCCTCTCCCCCCAGGTGCCACACACTGTCCTCAACCTGAAGGAGCCGCTCTATGTGGGAGGGGCCCCTGACTTCAGCAAGCTGGCCCGGGCAGCCGCAGTGTCCTCCGGCTTCGACGGCGTCATCCAGCAGGTACCTGGGGTGGGGGTGGGGGTGGGGGTGGGGGTGGGGGTGGGGCCCATCCCAGCCAGGGGCTCTCTGCAGTGTCAGGGGTGGTAGAGCCTCGAGGGAGGGCCCATCCCAGAGGGGCCTCTGTCCTGGAGTGGGGGTTACTGTGGCAGGGAGGACAGCAGGCCCGACAAAGGTTCTCTACCTCTCATGCCCCCAGGTCTCCTTGAAAGGCCAGCAGCTGCTGACCCAGGAGCACGTGGTTCGGTCCGTGGATGTCTCGTCTTTTGCCCACCACCCTTGTACCCAGGCCTCAGGCCACCCGTGCCTCAATGGGGCCTCCTGCCTCCCTCGGGAGGCCTCCTACGAGTGCCTGTGTCCCGGGGGCTTCTCGGGGCTTCACTGCGAGAAGGGTAAGGACGGTGAGCGGTGCCCAGCACCTGGCTGAGGCTGGCTGGGGTGGAGCCCCAGCCGAGGCCGCCCTCACCCCGACTATCTCTCAGGGCTGATTGAGAAGTCGGCAGGGGACGTGGACGCCCTGGCCTTTGACGGACAAACCTACATCGAATACCTCAATGCTGTGACGGAGAGGTAACATGCCACCTGGGAGCTGGGCGCCCCCCGCCCCCTCCGCCTGTCTGGCCCTATCTGCGTGCTGTGCAGGGTGAGACGCCGGACCCTCCACGCCCGCCTTCCGCTTTGTGGCCGGGAGGGGAAGGCCCAGTGTCCACCCAGCTCGGGCCGCCCCCCACCTTCCTCCACCCTCCTTCCTTCTCACCACCTCTGTCTCTTTGTTTCCAAGCGAACTGACCAATGAGATCCCAGCGTAAGTAGCACCTCGGCCCCCACCCCCACCTTCACTCTCCGCCATTCTCAGCGCCTCATCCACAGCAGCACATCCCGAGCCTCACCCCCACCCCCACGGAGGGCGAAACTCTCCACCCCGGTGGAGGAGAATGGGGTTGGGGGGTGTCTGTGCTGTGTAAGGCTTAGTTCCCTAGCTTGGAAGCGGGGAGCCGTCACCCCATCCCCCCCGGAGCCCCTGCCTCGACACAAAGCACCAGCATAGCGTGTGTGCGTGCAGGCGTGCATTAGAGTGCATGCGTGTCTGAGTGTGATGCACATGCTCTGTGTGCGTGTACCTCACGTGCACACGTGTGTTCAGACATCCAGGGGCCGCTCCCAGGCAGGTGAGCCCTCAGCTTCGCCTCTTGATCTCTGCACTTGGCCTGGGTCATGCCCACCAGCCCTGTGTGTACACACAGGTCGTTGCCCCGGCTCCGCCCCGGGGTCCTGTGTCTCTTCTCCGGGTGCTTGCTCTCTCACTCTCCATTGCTGGAAAGGGGACATGGGGAAGGGCTGCTGGGTACCCCCCCCTCTGACCCTACACTACAGCCTGTCTGTCCCCTGCTCACCTGCTTCCCCTCTCTTCCGGCTTCTAAGTCCTGATGCTCCGGATTCCGGGGCCCTTCCCAGGTGAGCAGTGGCACCCAACCCCCGCTGTCTGTCTGCCTCATTCGTCTGCTGTGTGTCCGCCTGTCTGGTCCCACCTCCTGCCATCCATCTCTCGGCCTGTCTGTCCCATGTGGGTGTCCACCCACCGGTCCATCCAGTCTCCCCGGGTCTCATCACAGCTGCCGTCATGGCCCTTGCCCTCCCGCCTCCCGCACGCCGTCCCTGGCCGCCCTCCTGGAGGCCCTGACTGGCTCTCTACCCCGCAGTGAGAAGGCCCTGCAGGGCAACCACTTTGAGCTGAGTCTGCGCACGGAGTCCACACAGGGGCTGGTGCTGTGGAGCGGCAAGGCCACGGAGCGGGCGGACTACGTCGCACTGGCCATTGTGGATGGGCGCCTGCAGCTGACCTACGACTTGGGCTCCCAGCCTGTGGTGCTGCACTCCACCGTGCCAGTCAACACCAACCGCTGGTTGCGGGTCAGGGCACATAGGTCAGCGGGGAGCCCAGGGCACGCCAAGAATAGTGGCGGGTGGTGCCTGGACTTGCCCAGCCAGGGCACGCCCGGTCACTTGTAGCTAGGGCCCAGGGCGAAGTGCCCGACTCCAGGCCACTGCCAGTGAGGGGGCGGGGCCAGAGGACAAAGGAGAAGCAGTTACGGCCAGGGACTTCCTGATCTGAAAAGGGAGGCCTTGCTCTGCCCGCACACTGTTTGGAGACCTGCCCATGGGGTCTGAGCCTGGTCATCCCCTGCAGCAAAGTTTAACCCACATGAGTTCCCCCTGCCCTAGCCACTGGGTGCTCTCCTGGGGATCAGTGCCACCTCATTCTGGCCCCCAGGCATGATGGTGGTGGGCCCCAGGATGGGACTTCTGGGAGGGATGTGGAGCTCAGGATCTGGGGGTGGCAGGAGTGCCTCTGGAGCCACCTGATGATGGCTTCACCCCACCCCACCCCCAGGGAACAGAGGGAAGGTTCCCTTCAGGTGGGCAACGAGGCCCCCGTGACTGGCTCTTCCCCGCTGGGTGCCACACAGCTAGACACAGACGGAGCCCTATGGCTGGGTGAGTGTTTGGGGGAAGGCCAGGGGAGGAGTACCCAAGGGTCTCAGAATCTCTGAGGGACAGACCCTATCCCCTGGGGCTGCAAACTGGGAATGCCACCTGAGTCACCCCGTCCAGGACAGCAGACCAACTGGCCAGGGTAGGGCCCTGACCCTCCTGTCTTAGGCCCTGCTCTTCCCTGGGTGACTGTGGGGCCAGGAGGCCGGAGCATGTCTCCTGGTCAGGTGGTCTCCCCCTCCCGATAGGGCACTGACAGGCCTCGGGTAACTCACTTGGTCTTTCAAGTACCTGTGGGTCTCTCTGCTGGCTAGTGCCCCAGATTGCCCATCCCTGAGTCACAACCGGGTGGCCTTCTGTCTTCCTGCAGGTGGCCTGGAGAAGCTGCCCATGGGCCAGGCCCTGCCCAAGGCCTACAGCACAGGCTTTGTGGGCTGCCTACGGGACGTGGTGGTGGGTCAGCGCCCGCTGCACCTGCTGGAGGATGCTGTCACCAAGCCGGAGCTTCGGCCCTGCGCCACCCCATGAGACACACCACAGCCCACCACCCACCCTGCTGTCATTATTTTCTATTTTTGTAAACTCATTGCTTTTTTGATATGGTTTTCTTGCCTATGTGTTGGCCAGAGGGACTGCTGGACCAGCCTCCCTACCGTCCAAGCAGACAAGCTGCAGAGACAAACTCTGTGTCACGGGACTTGCAGGGGGAGATGACGCAGGCAGCATGGAGGGCTTGACTCCAGCGGCAGCCTCAGGATGTGTCCCTCTGCCTTGGGCCACTGTGTCTTGGCCCCTCGTGCTCTGTCTCCCCGTGTGTCCACCCGTGCAGGAAGGCGCTGCTGGGGCTTGAGGGGGCCCTTGCTCCATGCAAGCCCTAAGGGGCCTTCCTGGGCTCCCACTTGAGCTGCTGCTCCTCCCTGCCTGTGCTGTAGGCCAGGGCTAGCCTCGAGTCCAGACCGGCCCCTCCCAGGCCTCCCGTGCCAATACTGTGACTTCGCAGCAATGTTACTGCTGGGGTTATACTGTACCCCTCCCTTCAACCATGTCCACCAGTCCCAGAGTGCTGGGGGACAGAGGCCAGGTCCAGACCTGGTCAGCACACCTTGGCCCTTCGCTAGCCCTGCCTGTCTACCCAGCCACCCTGGACATAGCTGTGCCCCCCCCAGATACCCCAGCTCTCATTAGCCGTCCTGAGAGGGAGCAGGGCTGCTGTGTGCTGTGCTTGATGCCCACTGCCTCCTTGCTTGGGTAGCTGGCATCCCCCCTCTCAAGGATGGGTGTCCGGGCCTGACCACCAACCTTTATGCATTGATTTTAGTTGATACCTGGGGTGACAGGGCCATCATCCTTCCTGTCCCGGCAGCTGAGCACACCATTCAGCAAACTCTCTCTCTGGTTCTGGTGTGAGGGGTGTCATTGCCCAAGACCAAGGCCAAGGGGTGGGTGTAGAGGCAGCAGAGAAAACTGCAATATTACGCCCCATCCCACCTGCCCCCCCACACACACACCCTGCCCTCCTGTGGGGGTGGCAGCCCTAACCCTCCCACAGCTGGGAATGGGCCATTGAGCCCAAAGGCTGAAGGGAACCCCATATGTCATGTTACTAACTCCGGTCTGTGTCTGTGTCTGTGTCAATCACCATGAAATAAAGTCTGAACACTTTAAAAGAGGTGCTGGCATCTGTCTACACCATCCCTGAGCCCTGCCTGGCCCAGGGACCACCCACCTGGCTGGCTCCTTTCCTGTGGCTTCTTGTTCAAGTTTGTGATACAGCACAGGCTTCAAGCTCCCTTAGGAAGCCCTGGATGGAGAAAAGGGCCTTGCACTGGGGTGTAGGGCTGCTTTTTTGCAGAGTGCACACTGTTATGCATGGGGGTAAGGCGCATGGAGGCAGCACACCAGGTGGCCTTGGAGGTGACCAGTCTTGCAGGCAGCAACCCCCTATGAGTGCATGTGCATGTGTGTGCTTGCACACATGTCTTCTACATCAGTACGTGAGCACAGGGTGGGAAGGGGGGCTGTGAGGAGAGTGGGAAGATTGTACTAAGGGCAGGGTAGGTGGGGGGTAGGAGGGCCTGGGGGTGCAGCCAGGGTGAGTGGGGCAGGCAGCCTTTTTCATTGGCCCAGGTAGGAGGGCAACTGTTGACTCTGCTGGGAGACCCGAAGCAGGAAGCCCTGAGATGGGTTGGCCCCGTGGAGCTGGAAGGAACAGGGGGAGAAGGGAGAGTGAGTGGCTCCTCCCTGGAACTCCTGACTTTTATAAAGGATAACTGTTCTTTGTTTGTTTGTTTGTTAATAGAAAAAAAGCAGAAAATGAATATAAGAAAACAAAAATACCCAGACTCTCAGCACCCGGGGGACCTGTTGGCCCATGGGCATTCACACTTTCATCCATTATTCTTTAACTTGTTTGTTCAGGAGATGTGGAATGGATGCTGTCAGCTGTCAGGTGCTGTGGATGGGGGAGCAGCATGGCCCTAAACCCCAAGGTGCTAAGGAGAGAGAAACAGGTGCTGATGCAGGGTACAAGCGGCAGGACTAGCCTGAGGCTCCAGGAATACCTGGTACTCGACCGAGACCTGAGGGTAAGCAAGTTGCTGGAGCAAGGGTGTGAAGGCCTGAGGTGGGGCAGGAGGCATCTACATCAGTGCAAGTACCCTGCGGCTGGAAGGTGCTCTGAGCAGAAAGAGGAAGTGCAGGCCCAGCCCAAACAGCTGGAGGCCCAGCAGGAGCAGGCAAAGATGGGCAGGACGGATCCTGTGGGACCTGGCTAAGCTGGGGATCTGTCTGAAGAGCTGCAGGAAGCTCCTGGAGGGGTTTGAGCCAGAGTCGGTCAGACTTCACGAGATGTCCTGCTGTATAGGACAGAGTGCTGGGGCCCAAGTACTAATAAAGAGAAGAGAGGATTTGGGAGCAGAGTGGATAGGCCCCGTGCGGGGCTGGGCAGTGGGGCCCTGATGAAGGCACTGGAGCACCTGGGTGTACCACCCTGATGCATCTGGAGGGGCTGGGCTTGAGGAGCTGAGAGCCAACTCACCAGAGACCAGGAAGCCATGTAGTACCAGGCGGAGGGGATGCTGAACATAAGGGAGCAAGTGGGGGGCTCTGGGAGTCAAGTGAGGGGAGGAGAGGCTCTCGCACCAGGAGGTCAGGGAGAAGGTGGGCCAGTGGGGCCAGGAGGGCCTGGGAGCTGATGCTTCCCGAAGGAGGGGGCTCTCAGGGCAATTGCTGCTGCGGCTCAGGACCTGCAGGTGGCTAGTGAGGTGAGCCGGGTGAGTGGGAGAGGAAGGAAGCAGGGCAGTCAGTCAGCACGGACCCACTCTCCACAGCGGTGCGTGGGGATCTGGGCTCCAGGGCTGGAAGCTTCAGGAGAAGTTTCCATGCCTTAGTGTACCACTCCTGGAAAGGTGGTGGAGAGAAGTTGGACGGGGGAGGGCCCTGAAGTTCCTAACCCGGGATCTCAAGGTTGAGAGCCCAGATGAATTAGGGTGCTGCTCCCCAGAAACTGGCCTATGAAAGGTGGTTTGGCCAGTGGGGGGCAGGAAGCAAGCAGATGGGGGGGCAGCTGTAGCAGGAGCAAAGCTGAAGGGGGGACAGCATCACTTAGGAAGGGAGGGCACTGTCCAGTGTGGGTGGCAGAGGTGGGGCGGAAAGGAGGGAGGCCCCCAATGTAGAAAGAGTAAGAGGTGGTTACCTGGTCATCGCATCGCAAGGGCAACACATCCTCCCACCTCCTCCCCCCAGGGGTCTCCTCCTGTAGCTCCGAATCCCCCCACCTCCCCGTGAAGGGAGCGCAGCCCCTCGCCGCCCCCCTCCCATTAAGGAGGCAATGCGGAAAGGCCGGCGGGCTCTGGGACACGCGCGCGGTGGGACTGATGCGCAGTTTATCACCTTCGGGCGCCGCTGTGCGGAGGCGGCCGGCCAGGCTGGGGGCCGCTCGGTCCCGGCTGCCCCGCGCCCTCGCCCTCCGAGGCCGGGACGCCCGCGTGAATCTCTTGGTTCTGAAGTTTGGCGCCCTCGAAAACTGTTATTTTTATCGCAGCTTCTCGTACGCGGTGGTGAGACGTGTGGACACGGCGCCTTTAAGGAAGCTCCCGGACTACGCTCTGGGTGGGCGGGGCCCTGAGTGGGCGGGGCCCTCGGGGGCGGGGCCTTCTCGAAGTGGCCCGAGGGCGCGGCCGCCTGGACCCGCCAAGCGCCCAGCGCGGAGCAGACATGACCTCACGCAGGTGAGCCAGGGCCGCTAGGTGGCTGGACTCCGCGACCCCTGGAGATGTGCTTCGGGCCCCATGGGCACCGACGGATAGCGCCGAGACATGGCCCCAGGCCTGACCTCCTGGCACAGACCTCTCTCCACAGCTAGGGCCTGATGCCCGGGGTCCCAGGCCTACAGGCCGGGCCTCACCCAGGCGGTGGAATCTTTCTAATGGGGGTGGGAGATGCCACGGTGGAGGTCAGAGGTACCCTAGCCCTAAGGAACAGAATATGCCCTGCAGGTGGTGGGTGGCAGTGGTTGGAGCCTAGAATGGGCAGCAGGTGTCAGGACAGAGCCAGACCCTCCCACTCTCCCTCCCCTGGACTCCTTGCCCTGCCCCAGGCTCCCTTCTGGCCACTGGATTTGTGTTCTGCCAGGTGCGGGGTAACTCTTGCTTCCCTAGGACCCCTCAGGGCAGGCTCTAGTCTCCTCTGCTCTAGTCTTGGTCCCTAGACCCTAACTACAAGGACCAGCCCTCTCTAGATGGGCTCCTCTTTCCTCCAGACCCTCTTAAGGGCCAGGTTTAGGGGACAAGCTCCCTGGTACGGATGTGAGGGCCTCGGCAGCTGCAGGTCAAACCAGCTTCCTGCCTCCATGGGGAGGGAAAATGGGAAGTGTGACAGGAACTGGGCCCTTCCTGCCCTTTCTGCTGGACCCCTGCTCTCTGGGCATGAGCGCACACACGTGTGAGCTCAGACTGTGGCATGCATGTGGATGTCCACGGGGGGTCATACAGGTGTGAGACACATATCCCTGGGGGCTTGGTGAGGCAGGAGTTCACAGGAGGGGTCATGCTATGACCCTGAGTGACTTTCTAGATCAGTGAGGGGCTGGACAAGGTCTGATCTTCAGGGTCCCCAGGGTGTCTCTGGACCCAAGGAGCAAGGTCCTTAGCCCCAGGCAGAGACCGCTGCTTCCCCCCGTCTCCCACCAGCAACACCTCAGTGATGAGGGTCCCAGGATCCCTAGGAGGGATGTAGTGAGGAAGCAGCTAGGCACAGTGGCCTCCGTCAAGGTCACAGGCCCTCTTAGCTCAGGAACAGTGGAAATCAGTTGGATCTCAGGAACTTCTCTGCGATAACAGTCCAAATTCAGGGAGGAGGGGGTTTTGAGGTTTGGTTGGATGACGCCTCAGACTCCCCTCAGCTTCGCTCTCAACTGTCCCCCAGGCAAGTTCTGGTCCTCAGAGAAGGCCATGTCTGTGCCATGTGCACGTGACCTTGCTCCAGCCTGGGAAAGCCCCTGGTGAGGCTCTGCCCTGCCCTGTGCTGACCATCTGGACTGTCACCCCTCTGGCCTACACCCCATGAGGCCTGGGCAGTGAAGTTCATCCCCGTGCCCATCCCCACCTCAAGTCCCCTTCCTGTGGCCCTGTGGTTTGTGGGCCAATGGGCACTTCCATCGGCACCGTCTCCCAGGGGCCTGCGGCACTGTGGGGCAGGGCTGGCTGTAGGTGCACTGATACTGATGCCTGGGAGGGGGCTGGGTCCCATGGTGGGCTGGTGGGCATGCAGAGCCCCCTCAGGCTCACGCTCTATTCCAGGGGTCGGAGAGGACAGTGTATCTCTGGTTAATTTGGTTCTATATAGACAGGTGGCCCTTGGTTTAGCTTCTTCTTGGGCCAGAAGGGTCAGGGCCTGGGGCCTGGGGGCAGGGAGATGGAGAAGGACACTGCCTATGCTCTGGGGTCCTCAGGCCTGGAATTCCAACCAGGAACCCTTCTCCACTGGCCTGTGGATTCCCCACCATCACAACAGTGTCTGCCCTGCAGGAGTCTCCAGCCCCCGTATCACGGGTATAGGTGTGTTGACTCCCAGGTTCCAGGGTTGGAGCAAGGCCACACAGGGAGCTAGGCCAGCCAGTGGCCAGTATGGGTTCAGGCTGATTGGTTAGGTGGGCTGTTCCTGGGCTCCTGAGCACTGACTGGGTTCAGTTGGGCCTCGAAGGGCCGAGGCCATGAGACCTGTTGGGAGCCCAGTATGCCCTGTTCACCCTACCTGTCTTCCTTCCCTGGGACTGCAAGGCCATGTCGCCAAGGCAGAGCTGAGTCATTGACCCATCACAGAGCAGGGAGCTCTTTGGCACAGAGGTGACCCTGGGCCCTGGCACAGAGGGGTATGGGGATTGGAGATGGGGATCTGTAGCCTCCCTACCTCCTCCCACCCCCCCCCCCAGCCAGGGGCAGGAAGCCTCACTGGCCTGCTGGGCTCTCAGCTCCACCCTCAGGCCTGGGTTGGAGGGTAGTGAGGCCCTGCGTCAGCCTGGGATTCTGGAGGGTGGTGGTGTGAGTGGCTGCAACCTCTCAGGATGCCCCACCCCTGGAGATTTCCACCTGATAGACCCAGTGGCAGTTTGTGGGGAGGAGAGGGGGATGGAAAGTATGATTGAGAGTCCCTGAAAGGACAACAAGGTGCCCTTCACCCCTCTCTGTGGCTTTGATTCTGGGCCTCCACCCTCCACCCCTGCCCCCACACTCTGGGCATTGCCCATCTTGAACTGGAATCTGAGACTACTGTGGCTGGGGGGCGGGGAGGGGGCATCTGGGCACAGGATGTGGTTCAGCGGAGTAGGTGGCCCATGGTGGAGGGGGAGTTGGAAGCTTTCTTCTGGGTTCCACTCCCCGCCCCCCCCCCCCCCGCCCCTGCCCCACACTGTCTCAGCATGGGTCCAAGGACAGCATGAAGCCATTGCCCTGTTCCTGGTGGCCTCGCCTACTCTCCTGTGATTGGCTCTGGAGGTCACCATGTGGCATCTCCTCCTCTAGGAAACTGGCAACCTTACCTGCTGGACCACTTGACCAAAAATTGCCCCCAGATCTGGCTCCCCTACAAGCCAGCATGGGAGAGGGCTCAAAACACTAGGCTCAGAACATGCCCAGGAAGGGCCTGGATGACGGTAACCCCGATTCCCCCGGGGGAAAGTGTGAGCAGGCAAGTTGCTCAGGCTGGGTGGCCCCGGGGAGGTCATTTGAGCTTCCAGGCCTCTCTGGACCAACACATGGACCCTGGGGAGCCATCAGGGTCAGATCTGAGCCTGCCCTCAGTGAAGACACAGGGTGACAAACACAAAAGTATGTGTGTGTCTATGGGCTGTTAACACGGTAGGGGCAGCAGTGGGGTTGCTGGGAAATGCAGGGAATGTGAACCATGCCCAGCAAAAGGGGTTGGTTCTGGGTGCATTTGGAAGGTAGGACCCGAGGTTGCTGGAAAAGAGAGTGCCGAGGGGCTGCAGGCTGGTGACCTGAGCTATGCCTGAGCAGTGGCCCCCTTCACGGGGCGGGGACCGGGTAAAAGAGCAGGGCTTTTGGAGTGTGTCCAGCAGTTCTAAATTTTGCAAATGTTAAGATAGAAATGTTGTTACCTTTCCAAATGGAGGTGCCAAGAAGAGAAGTATCTGTGAGTTTGAAGCTCAGATCCCAGGTGAGGCTAGAGGTGTAAAAGGCACATGGCCGTGTAAACACATGGCCAGCACAGGTGAGGAGCTCTGACATTGAGAGGTCAGAAAGAGGAGGGCCCAGCAAAGGATCCTGGCCAGGTGAGGCAGAAAAGCAGGGGAGTGTGGAATTCTGGAGAAGGGCCGAGTGGAGGCCTGGGTCAGTCCGATGCTGCTGAAGAGTGAGGCCTGGCCACGGGCCCCGGAGACGGATGAGCACCCTGAGAGCAGAGGTCTGGAGGGCAGAGGGAAACAGATCTGCGAGGACTCAGGCAAGGATGGGCAGCGTAGGCCAGTGCAGACCAGAACTTGCCGTGGTGATGGAAATGTTTCCTACCTGCACTGTCAGCAGACTGCTAGCCTCACGTGGCTCTCAGCAGTAAAACATGGCAGTGTGGCCAAGGAACTGGGCTTTGATTTTGTTGAATGTTAATTCATTTACATTCACATTTCACACATGTTATAGGCTGCTGTGCTGGGCACGCAGGTATAGACTAGGAGCACAGATGGTCCTTGGAGGAGGAAGGACAGGCTGAAGGCCTGGGGCAAAAGGAGGCCTGGAGGGAGAAGCGTCCAGGTGGCGTTAGACACGTGATCTGATTTCCATTCTAGAAAGAGCTCCACAGGGCGGGATCATCCTTCCTCCTATCTCTTGGTCAGATTTAAACCTGGGCCAGAAATTCCTGCCCTAGTAGAGGAAGCAAAAGCTACCAGGGGAAAGAACCCAGCAGTTATGATCTTGGACATGGGCTCATGCACAGCCCTGAGTGAGGGCCCTCCTGGCCAGTCCCTCTGGGAACCTGGGGCTGTCCCCCACCTCATGGGGGAGGCTGTGAAGAGGGACAGTCCCAGGGAGGCAAGGCTGGGGACAGAGGCAGGGTTGCAGTCCCTCTTAGCTTGCAGCCCCCCCTCTAGTCCTTCAGCAATAGGATCAGCCTGTATCAAGCCCTACAGTTGGCAGAACCTGCCAGCCACCCTGGCCGTCCCCTCAGGGGCAGCCCATCCATCCACCTGTACCCCAACCATCCATTTACTTATTCATCCGCTTCTTCTTCTTTTGTTTTTTCTAAAGATTTTTTGTATTTATTTTAGAGAGCGTGAGCACAAGTGGGGGGAGGGGCAGAGGGACAGAGAAAAATCTCAAGCGGACTCTGCCCTGAGCACCGAGCCCAACGCTGGGCTCAGTCTCACAAACCTGAGATCATGACCTGAGCCGAAATCAAGAGTGAGAAGCTTAACAAACTGAGCCGCCCAGGTGCCCCCTTATTCATTCACTTCTTAACTAATACCCAGGCACTGTTTTCGTCCCTGGGATACTGCATTACACAGAACAGGTTCTGCCCTTGGGAGCTTAAATCCTTGAGTGGGAGATAGTCAGCTTATATCATATATGCCAAGGAGGCAAATACTATGAAGAAAAATAAAGCCGAATAAGGGATAAAGAATGAGAAGTGCGAGGTGTCTCCCAGCCCTATGAGTGTGGGCCAGGGGGCCAGAGCTCAGCTCGTACGACGACTCTGTGGTGAGTGAGCTCATGTGGGTGTGGAGCCAGGGCCGGGGAGAGTGGTCCAGGTGGGGCGGAGAGCTGAACCTGAAGATGTGCTCTTGCCCTGGGAGGGCTAAGTGCCTGACACGTTATGGGGGCGGGGCAGTCCCTGGGCTTGCGGCACATGCCCCATGAGAGGAGGTGGTGGCCAACACCACACCAGGAGGGGTAGAACGGGGTCTGCTGACGGGGCTCTGCGGGCAGGAAGGAGGCCCTGGGTGACACTAGGGCACCCCGAGTGCTTTTGGCCAAGCTGCGATGCCCTGCGATGCAGGGCCAGAGGGACCAGGCACAGAGTGTGAGGTGAGGTTCCTGATGGTGGCTGTGTGGGGGTGCTGGAGGCTGTCTGTCCCCCTCACCCCCACCCACCCCCCCAGCGGCAGGAAGGTTTCTGTTCATCTGTGTCCCTGGGGCCTTACAGCCCCACCTCCTTCCCCACAGACCTCAGACCCAGTGGTCACTGCCCATGGCAGCTTGTAAGCATGGGGCCCACCACAGGCCCCATCGGTGGAGGCTGGGTGTGGGCCAGGACTTCAGGGGGGGAGCCCAGAGTATGCTCAGTGTCACCCCAGCTCTCTGGGATTGCCAGCTTGTGGTCCTCGTTCCAGATGGTTGCACCCCAACATGAGCGGAGCTGAGGCCGAGAAGCTGCTCCCGTCCAGGGGCCAGCATGGGAGCTTCCTGGCAAGACCCAGCAAGAGTTGCCCAAGGGGCTTCACACTGTCTGTCAGGTGGGTGAAGGGGGGGTGGGTGCTGCGGCCAGGTGTGGACAGGCCTGAGGCTCCACCCTAGGCTGGGGGACAGGTGGGGATCGGTCTTCTCCGTCTTCCCAGAGGGGTGTAGGACATTGGGAAGTGAGGATCCCTGCTGGGGGCTGGACATCTAAGAATCTGGGTTTTGTGAGGAGTGGGGAGCCACCAGGTTGGCAAGGGTGGGTGGAAATCTGGCATTCCTGACCAAGTGGCTTCTGGACAGGAGGGAATCATTTAGAAGGGCTCAGTGAGGTAGGGAGTTGGCAGGACCTCCCCCCTGCCCTCTGAGGAGTCTGGTGTGGTGGACAGGGGGCCTCAATGGCTGTCATTAGGATCCCATCTCCTGGGGATGCTGCCCACTGGGGGTCCGGCCCGAGGGCATGACAGGGCCATTGTGTAGGGAGGAGGGATGGGGAAGCGCTGCAACCAGCACAGTGGACAGCCAGATCCGTGTGGGCCCAGATGGGAAGGGGCCAGCCTGTGAGAAAGAGTGGTGATCTGGGGAGCGGGCTTTCAGAAGGCCTCTAGGTCTTTCCAGTCTCTGCTAAAGCTGAGGCAGCAGGTGGGACTGAGGTTAGCCCTCAGGATGGACTTCTCTCCCTTTGGAGAGGCTGAGGTCCTCCCCTGGGGCTTTCCTGATAGCTTCCCATGCTGTGAGGCCTGGGGAAGCTATCCTGAGGGCCCTGCTGCTGGTCGTCAGGAGCTCCCAGGCAGGTCGTCTGCGGTGCGGCGGAGCCCATCACGGAGGGCTGCTTCGGTGTCCGCCTCCAGGCCGATGGAGAGTCAGGCCTGTGGTCTGCAAGTCCAGTCCTGACCTCACAGGGGGAGCAGTGGGGGGGGATGCCCATCGCCCAGGGTGGGACTCTCACACTGGCTGATGGGGCAGGGCCTTGGCTGTTCTTGGCAGGGGAAGGGCAGGGGCAGAGACATCAGGGCAGGAAAAGCTCTGGGACTGCTCTGGAACCTGAGGGTGGTGATGGGAAGAAGGGGTTGGTGGGAGCAGCACCCCCCACAACAGTGCCTGGTGCACCTGCCTTCCAGGCGCCACGATGAGGTGACCCACATCAAGATCCAAAACACAGGCGGCGACTACTACTACGATCTCTACGGAGGGGAGAGTTCGCAACGCTCGCCGAGCTGGTGCAGCACGACACGGGCCAGCAGGGGGCGCTGCTCCGCGAGCGCAGCGGGGCCCCAGTTGAGCTCCGGCACCCGCCGGGCTGCCAGGACCCCGTATCCGAGCGGTGAGCTGCAGACGCCTGCATGTGTGTGACCATGTGCATGCCAGGGTCCGTGGCTCAGGGTCAGGCTTGGGCACAGCTAGAGCAAAGTTGAGGGAGTGTCCTGCATGCCCCCTACCCGGGGCTTGGGGCCTCCTTTCCTCTAGGTCTGGGGCACTGGCCACAAGGGTGAAAGTGTGCAGCAGGAGCCCTGCAGCCAGCCTTATACCTACCCTCCTGCCTGGTGACTCCGGTGAGCAGTTTTCTCCAGCCTCAGTTTCCCTGCCTGCACTGCCGAGACCCGAAAAAGCTGCATGGGCCAGGGAGGGGTTGTGGGGCTCTTCTGAGAAGGGGGCCCTGTTCCTCCTTTCTGGGGACCAGACTGCCACCTGGTGGCCACCCTCGGCCCTGCAGGGCCCGCCTGTCTTGCTTCCAGCCTGCCCGCTCCTGGGCAGGGGGAGAATCAGAGAGTCGGGCAAGGCCGACTGAGGCTGGCCTGGGTGAGGGCACTGCCCGGACCCTTGAGATCTGGGTGGGTCCGTCTGTTTCTCTCTGTGTCTGTGTCTTGTCTTGGAGCCTTCTGGCTGCATGTGGGTTTGTGTCCCCTCACCCGGCCAGGCCATGGCCCCCAGGCTCACCTGGGCTCCCCCACCCCACCCCCACCACGCTGGGCCAGGTGGTACCATGGGCACCTGTCTGGCAAGGAGGCCGAGCAGCTGCTGATGGAAAAAGGACGTCCGGGTACCTTCCTGGTGCGGGAGAGTCGGAGCAAACCGGGGGACTTGGTTCTGTCTGTGCTCACACAGCAGCCAGACAAGGCTGACCGCCGGCCGCGGGTCACACACGTCATGGTCCACTTCCAGGTGGGAGGTGGCAGCAGGTGTAGGGTGTGACTCAGGGGAGGCAGGCAGTGGCCAGGCGCCTCATTGTGGCCCCCACAGCCGGATGGGAAGTATGACGTGGGAGGTGGGGAGCAGTTCGACACCCTCACAGACCTGGTGGAGCAGTCAGGGATCGTGGTGCATCTCAAGCAGGTATGCCCAGAGGCATGTGACCCTTGGGATCCAGAGGGAGCTTCGCGCCTGGGGTGGGGACGGCCTAAGGGACATCGGGACCCAGGGAAAAGGGGCTAGGCAGTGCTGGGGTGGGGTGGCCTAGGGAAACCCCCTGGGGGAAGGCGCCGCGGCGTCTGCTGGACCCTGTCAAGTGTGGACGCAGACCTCTCCCGGCCAGCCCCTCAAGGCCACGAGGATCAATGCCGCAAGCATCGAGAGCCGAGTACAAGAGCTCAGCAGGGCCACTGAAGCCAGCGAGAAGGCCAAGCAGGACTTCTGGGAAGAATTCGAGGTGCCCGCCCCCCTCGCCACTGTTCACTCTCCCACAGACTCCCGTCCTTAGGGGCTTGCGCGAGGCCCAGCAGAGGGGTGAGGTTTAGGGGAGGTAGGATGGTCACTGAAGGCTCTGGGAAAGTGTGGGACAACAGGCTGAAGCTCCCCACCCCCAACCAGATGCTGCAGCAGCAGGAATGTCGGCTCCTGTATCCACGGAAGGAGGGGCAGCGGTTGGAGAACAAGCCCAAGAATCGCTACAAGAACATCCTTCCCTGTGAGGGCCAGGCGGGGGGGCCGTGTTGGGGAGCCAGGGCTCCATCCGCTACATGTGGGGGCCCATCTGGCAAGGAGGGGCCTGTGGAGGTTGAGGCAGGGTGCTGTGTCCCACCACTGGGGTGACTTCCCCTTTTGCGCATTCAGGGCCCCTTCCTCCCTCATCTTGCTCACCATGGGGTCTGCGGGCAAGGAGACGGGTGAGGTCCATTTTTTCCTCCCTCTCCCCTCGAGACCTGAGCAGCATCTTCGCTTCCCAGTTGATACCACCCGTGTCACTCTGCATGATGTGGACGACAGTGTGCCTGGTGCCAACTACATCAACGCCAACTATATCAGGGTGGGTGTGTGAGAGACGGGTGTGGTCAGCTGCTTGTGTAGCCTAGCATGGACACCTCGAGCCTGGCCACATACCAGTCACCCTATCTCCCGTTATGAACTTGGAGCTCCTGCTGGCAGGCCCGGGAAGATCCAGGTGCCCCAATGATCCATGGGCCCTGGCAGGACAGTACACATTGTTGGGGGAGAGGGGCTGTGGAGGTTTCCAAGGAGCCCTCAGAGTGGGCTGCACTAAATATTGGTCCTAAGCTCCTCCCTAGCCTAGGGCAGGAGGGGCTGTGTGTGAGCCACCTGGTGCTGCTTTGCACATCATTTGTTTGTGAGCCACCTGGTGCTACGTTGTATGTCATCTGCATAGACTTGCATTGTCCTCTGGCATTTTAAATCCTGGAAACAATGGACCCCCGGCCCCCACCCCCTTACAGAGTGATCCAGAGGAGAAGCCAGGTCATGGACTGGGCAAGGTGTACATCGCCACCCAGGGCTGTCTGCAAACCACAGTAGCTGCCTTCTGGGCGATGGTGCACCAGGAGAACACGCGGGTCATTATCATGGCCACAAGAGAGGTGGAGCGAGGCCGGGTAGGAGCTTGGGCTTGACAGCCCCCTCCCCACCATGTGCTCATGTGGATTTGTGCTGGTGGCTGGCCCAGCCTTGCTTTTTCTTTAGCCTTCGGGATGCTAGGCGGGGAAGTGTGTGTGTGTGTGTGTGTGTGTGTGTGTGTGTGTGTGTGCCTGTGTGTGTTGTGGGAGGGGGAGGGACTCTGGAAAGCCCCTGTGTATGCATGTGCATGTGTGAGTCCCCACGGGGCACAGGGGCAAGGGTGCTGGTGGTCTTCCAGCACAACTGATGCAATGCACCCTCCCTCCCAGAACAAATGTTTCCGGTACTGGCCAGAGCGACATGGCAGCCAAGAATATGGCCGTGTACTTATTTGCAACTTGGCTGAGTACCAGGCCCAGGGCTACTGTGTGCGGGAACTGCAGGTGTGGCGGCCAGATCAGGTGAGCCCAGAGGGCCACAAGACATGGAGGGCCAGAGTCACAGTAGTCAGGAAGTCCCCAGGTCTGTGCTGGGGGTGAGGAAGTCCTGTGCTGCCCCCTGCCTCGTGGCTCCACCCAATCCCATTGGCCTCAGTGGTATATTCATGTCCCTTAACCCAGTGGGCACAGTCCCGGCCTGGGCTCTGCTGGGCCGTGCTCACAGGCAGGCCACATTCTCAACCCCAGGCCCCAGGTCCCATCTGCCTGGCTCCAGGGTGGCCTCACACCCACATGGCCTCTCCTTCCCTAGTCTCTCCCTGGGCCACCTCAGCAGATTCAAGGTCCTTCGTAGGCCAGTGGTACCTGTTTCTGTGGCAGGAACAGATCCCTTCCCATGTCCCCCACCCCCACCCTGTCTCTTATGTCTCACCACCTGGGGGGCCCTGCAGGGCCCTCACACTTGAATCTTCCCAAATAGAGGCCATTGTCCCTGAAACCTGCCCCCTCACCCCATTGCTCCCTCTTCCTTTCCCCAGGGGTCTGAGCCACCTGGGGCTATCTGAGAGCCCCCAAGCTCTGGATCCCGTATTTCCCTCCCATCCCCTTCCCGGCCTTGACCCTGCTGGTCACAACTTCTGGCAAACTCTGCCTGCCTCCTCCCGGTTCATGCCCCCTGCCCCTCTTACCGTGGGGCTCACAGCAGCTCCACTGTGACCCTGCGGCCTGGCCCCACCTGGGAACTGCCCAGACTGGCCCGGCTCACGCTCACCAACCCACCCTGCCCAGGAGGAGCCACCGCGCACAGTGAAGCACTACCAGTACTTCAGCTGGCCAGACCACCGGGTCCCGGCCGAGCCGTCCGGCGTCCTCGGCTTCCTGGAGGAGGTGAACAGGGCCCAGAGCAGCATGCCAGGGGCCGGACCCATGGTGGTGCACTGCAGGTGCGATCGGGGACGGGGTGGGCGGGCAGTGCAGGTGCAACCCCGGGCAGGGCCACGGCCTCCTCGCCTAACCTCGCCACAGGCCTCCTTCCTGGTCGGTCCCCACAGCGCCGGCATCGGACGCACTGGCACGATCATCGTGATTGACATCCTGGTGGACCTCCTCCGCCGGCAGGGTGAGCCGCCCGGGCCCCTCCCTGCCGGCCCCGCCCCTCCCGTCTAGCCCCGGCCCCCGCCCGGCCCTGAGCGCGCTCGTGCCCAGGTCTGGACTGCGACATCGACGTTCCCAAGACGATCCAGCTGGTGCGGCGGCAGCGCTCGGGGATGGTGCAGACCGAGGCGCAGTACAAGTCCGTGTACCTGGCGCTGCAGCGGTACATCCAGGGCGAGCAGCAGCGTCTGCGCCAGCAGGTGGGGGCGGGGCCGGGCTGGGGCGGGGGGCTCGCGCGGACGCCACATGGTGACCGACAGGTCCTCCTCCCAGCGCGAGCCGCGGGAGGGGCGCGACTATCTAGACGTGGGCATCGGGTCGGCGGACCCCGGCCGCAACGCTGGACCCCTGTCGTCTCGGGCGCCGGCGGCGTGAGTAGGGTCGTCGGGGAGCGGGACCGGGCCGGGGTCCCCGTCGGGAGCGGGCAGCGTATGGGGCGGGATCCCGCGTGGGCGCCCGCCTAACCCTGTCTCCGCCCGCAGGACCCCGGAGGCCTCCGGCGGCGAGTACGAGAACCTGCGGGGCCTCGCGCGGTGGGGGACCCCGCGCAGTGCGGGGGCTCCGCGTGCGCGCGCCCCGGGTGGGGCCGGAGCCACACTGGAGGCTGGGAGCCCGAAAGGCGGGCCGTGGCGTTCCTCAGGACTGTGTTTAGGACATACAGGCTGGAGCTTGTCCCTGAGTGCCGGGGGAGGGGTCCCTCCTGACCTGGCCTGGACGCCTAGAAATGGGGAGGGGCAGTCGGGAGACCCGACTGTCCCTGCCCCTTCTGGGGCTCCCAGGTGACGGAGGAGCGGGAAGGCAGGGCTTCAGGGCTGTGGTTTGTCTCTCGGTATGGGAGGCCACCAGTCATGGCCCGCACAATACAGTGACCACGTATGTCATGAGTGGCCAGTCTGTGCTTGACCTGACTGTAGCCACCATCAGTGTTTGCCTGCCCCACCCCCATCCTAGGCACCCACCCCTGCTTTGGAGCTGCCCACAGGGCAGGTGCATGTGAGATGCTCCTGCGAACACGTGAGCGACCCCGTGTGCCTGGGTGAGGCTCACGTGTGTGCATGACTGGTGTGTGACGGGTGTTCCGTCACTGGCATGTAGTCTGTGCCCCTCCCATCGCGGATGGCCCTGTGGCTTTGTGGTACCCTCAATAAAATGACTCGTTCTCAGTTCTGTGTCTTTGTTGGGGTCTGGGGCCCAGCTTCCCAAGGGTCTCCCTGAGCACCCTCCCCATCCCAGCCCAGCCAGAGGCCCAGCCATCCCACCCACCTCGAGGTGAGGGGTGAGGAGTCTGGGGAGCCAGAACCAGCCTGGCCTCGCTTCACCATGCTAACTGGTGGTGCAAGATTCCTGGGATCGATAGCAGAAGCCAGTGGGGGTTGGCAGGACTCCTGCCCATCCCTCGAGCCGCTGCACTTGGCCCTGCGAGGATCTGCTGGAGGTCTGCAGGATCTTCAGGACACACTGGCTGTCACCACTTCTGCTTCTGTGCGTCCTTAGGCCTTGGTTCGCAGAGAGTCAGTCCTGGGGTTCTGTGGCCCTCTTGTCAGGACTCTCAGCAGGGCTGTGGAATCATGACTTCTTGGGGGGTCCAGCTCGGGCGTGTTGGAGGAGGGGTCTGGACCGGGCCAAGGCCCCACCCCTTCCTGCCCACCCCACCCTGCTCCAGCTGCCCTCCCCATCTTCCTGGGGGAGGGGGGCAGGACTGCTCCAGCCTATCCACAGCCCACAGGGAACAGGAGCTGGACACCCTAGAACCTGGGGGCTATCTGCCCTAGAGGCTGCTGGGATTTCAATCCAGTGGGAGTGAGACAGGGGCAGACCGTGGCTTTTCGGGAGGGAGAGGCTCAGTGGCGTGGCGAGGAGGGCACACAGGCAGAGGACCCCTTATCAAATGTGGCTACAAAAGAATTTATTTTAAAATGTGCAGCTCAGGCTGGGCACTGGAGGACTGGGCCTCCTGCTGCTGCCCTTTGTCCCCCTAGTCAGAGGGCAGGATTAGCACCCCGACCCGATGGAAGGGGCCAGCCCTGCCTGGGGAAGGGGCCTGGGGAAGGAGCCGTGGGTGAAATGTGAAAATAAAATGAAGATGGTGAGTGCCATCCCTTCCCAGCAAAGGGCTGCTAATGCAGGTAATTCACAGTGAATACAGAGGGGGCCTCATCAGGGCTGTCTCTCCGTGATGGGGGGTTAGGGAGGTGGTCTCTGGGACCCATGGGAGCCTGTGATTCTTGGAAGCTTCAGGGACCCTTCTGTCCGTGCCATCAGGATCCAGCCCCCCAGAGTAGGGGGAAGGCTAGCTGAATGGGTATATGGGGTCCTCAGAGATGTTGGGGCCCCTCTGGGGTTGCCACACCTGTGACCCAAACTGTGGGCCAGGGACCCACACCTGGAGCTGGGGCAGGGGTGACTGAGCCTAGCGGTCGGCCAAGGGCCCAGGAGAGAAGGCAGCGGCGCTGGTGATGGTGGCAGAGGGCGGGGGGACGCAGTGCAGGTTCCCAGTCTTCAGCGCGCACTGCACGGGCCAGAGCACCACACAGGAGAGCACCAGTAGCAGGGCCGTGACCAGCGCCACGCGCCTCCAGTCCCTGCAGCGCGCCCAGCAGCGGGCCAGACGGCCCTGGCGGCGGGCAGGGCGCGGGGCGGGTGTGGGTGCAGTGGGCTCCGCAGGCTTGCTCAGGCCCACATCCACACACACGAAGCCAGGCGCTGGAAGGCCGGGTGTGGAGGGCGGCGGGCGGCAGCACAGCTTAGTGCCCTCCAGCCACACGGGCTCCTCCCGACGCAGGTGTGCCGGCATCCTGGCCTGCAGCTGGCGGCTGGTGCGCAGGGCGGGGGCCCCGGCAGCCGGCACAGCCGTGGGCTTCCGGCAGAACGGGCAGGGCACAGCCTCGCTGCCGGGCCGGCCTGTTGGCTGGGCGGCCGCCAGCCGTGCCAGGCACTCCAGGCAGAAGACGTGTGTGCAGGAGAGCTCCTTGGGCGTCTTGAAGATGTTGTCGTAGCCTGAGAAGCAGATGGAGCACTCCAGTGGGGAGGCCACCTTCTCTGAGCCGGGGGTGCTGGGGGACCTGGGCACCGTGGCTGTAGGGCTGGGCCGACCGGGGGCCGGCGTGGCTGTATGCCACACCTGCTGGCCTGACGACATGACTCTGAGCTGTGGGACAAATGGAGAGCCCTGTGAGTGACCGCAGGCTGCCCCTTTTCTGCACAGTCTGCTGTTCTCACCCTGTGTCTCTTTTGCGCAGCACCAGCCCCAAAGATCTCTGGAAGGACACTGCCCACCTGTGGGCACCTCGGGAAAGTCCCATCTATACCAGAGTCAAGGTCTTTCTGTTCAAGTTGTAAGCCTGCCCCCCCCCCCACCTCCTCACATGCCAAGACAGGGGTGAGCATCCCGGGGGTGCTCTAAGGAGGGTCTAAGAACGGAGGCCATGTGCACCAGGGTGTCGTGCTGACCGTTCAGTGGACACCTCCTGCTGGGCCTGTCCTACCCGGCAGTGCCACCTGGGCATAAATAAAGTCGACGACAACAGCCCACAATAGTTGCTATTGACGTCCGGGCTCTGCCAGGCCGGGCCCAGGTCACGGGACACACAAGAGCCACAGCACAGAAAAGGCAGCTCAGAGGGTGGGGTGACCAGCTGGGGTCACCTGGCCAAGAGATCAGCAGGACCTGGGCTCTCCCTGGAGGAGTGTGACTCTGGGTCGGGTGAAGTGGGTTTGGACATGGATCCCAGCATGGGCACCTGATGTGGTTGGTACACACCCAGTTTTCAGGCAGCTGAATGAGGGTGGGGTGCCAGGCCTGGCTGGGTGAGGGTCAGGACTCCGTCTGGGGGCCAGGGTGAGCTGGCAGGCTGCGGGAAGTCGAGGAGGGCCTGAACAGGGGTGGGGGCCGGTGTCCCAAGGAGGCTTTGTTTCCCAGCCTCGCCCGTACCGGTAGGGCCAGCTTGTCTGGCTGGTGATGCGGGCTTGCTGCTGGCCCTCAGGACCTAGAAGTGCACCTCAGCCTGAGGAGCCCCAGCCATCCTCCGGGACGACCACCACCCTGCAGGGTCACACGGCTGCCGTCCTCCTGACCCACTCCCATTTCCACAGGAGACCCTGCCTTTGTCTCCCTGGCAAGGCTCACGGGACCTGCCTGCTGACCAGGGCCCTGTCCGGCCCTGCCCCTTGCCCTGCCACATGGGTCTCGCCTGGGGGAGGACAGGTAAGGAGGACAGTGGACAGACCCCATGGAGCCCAGAAGGACCCCCCAGAGGTGACCCTGACCCTATCTTGCTGGTTAGTCCCGGTGGGCGAGTGCAATGACTTTGTGGTGATGTGTCGTGAAGGTCTGGGTGTTGCTGCATGATGACTCTGACCACCGTGAGTCACAGTGACACCACTGTGATGTCACGGGTGCTCCCAGCATTGCAACATGAGATGTCACCACATTTGGGGACAATGGTGGCCGCAGGCTAGGCAGCAGCCTCAGCATAGTCTGGGGGCGACCACAGGCTAGCCTCCTCCGGGCCCGTATGCCCCACACCATCAGTCCCTTGGCACTGAGGTCCCAGCCCTCCTCAGAGGCACCCCACCCTGAGCTTATACAAGTGAGAGGGGAGTGCCTGAGCTGGCCTTACCTGGTGGCCGGGGGTCGTCAGCAAGGCCTGAGCATGGTCCTCTTGGCTAGCCACCACCAGGCTGTGAGGCTCCGAGCTCTCCTGTCCAGCTGTGTTCGCTCCCTCTTCTCTGGGCTGGGCCCACCTGTGCTTCACCTGGCAGGTGTCCCTCCACGGGGCTGACTACCAGCAGCTGTCCTTCCTGGGGGCACTGGTCTGGCAGGCGTGCCCTCTGCTCTGTCTCAGGCAAGCGGGGCTCAGGGGGATGCGTGCGCTCTTCCAAACGCGGAGCCCTGTCCGGAGCAGGTGTGAGTTCTCTGGGTGTCAGCTTTCGGCAGGTGTATTTATATACTCGAAGTCATATAGGCCGGGGGCGTGGCCTGGGGCCTTCGGGACTGGCTGGCCTCCCGTCCTCACCCTGGCAGGCTGGGCAGCGGAGGGCAGGAAGTCAGAGGTGAGACATCAGAGCCTGGGGTGAGGCTGGGGGGTCAGTGTGGGTTTCCACAGCCTGGGCAGGTCTGGGGTGCTGGAGTCCTGGGTAAAACCTCCCCCTGGCAGCCCCTGGGCTGCTGGGGCAGCCATTCCAGAAACAGATCCGCTCACTAACCCTATTTAAGGCCCCAGTGGCACCTGAGTGCTCAGGTGGGCCTCCCAGAAGGGCCCCTCCGAGGAGCACCCCCAGTCTCAGCCTAGCTTGTCACCCCCCACCTCATCCACACAGCCTGTTTACATGCGTGTGCCACCCCAAAGTCCACCACACGAGGGAACTTCCTGCTCTGGGTCTAGGGAGTCGGGTGAGAGGTCAGGGCTGGGCACCCCCAAGGGGTGGAGTCGGGGTGAGAGTGAGTCAGGGATCAGACCAGCCACAGGACTTGTTTTGGGTGAGTGTCTGCTGGGGGCACCCTCAGTTACACACATGGGGCAGGGGCACTGAAGCCCAAGGAAGCCCCCGACACAGCCAGGGGGTCCGGAAATCTTCCTGGGCAAAGGGGTAACGGCTCCCGCCAGTCAGTGTGGGATCCTTGCAAGCCCCAGGAGCAGCCTATGCAAAGGCCTGGGGCTAAGGCAGGGGGTCTGGACGGAGGATGTGGGGGCTGAGGCTGGGGCTTGTGCCCCTCACAGCCATGTTGCCGCTGTTCCGACAGTGGGAAGCCTACCAGAGAATCCAGCTCACGGCCAGGGGAGGGGGTGCTCAAAGAGGTGGTGGGGACCCAGAAAGGGGGCTGGGTGCTCAGTGTGGGGAGCTGCCTTGTGGGCCAGGCCCAGCTTGTGCGTGATAGGGTTCTGGTTCCCAAGGGGATCGTGACTCGGGGTCACATGCTGCCTCCAGGAAGTGTTGTCTGTGCCTCTGCTGTGAGAACACCCTCCCGAGGGCTCCTGGGAATATCCAAGTTCTGAGGTCACTTGACCTCCTCAGTGGACAAGTCAGTGCCCAGAGGCACAGGGAAGACTTGAGGAATGTGCTGTCTGGGGCGGCAGCCAGGCCTCCTGCACGGGAGCAGCGCCCAGCCCCCGGCACTGGGATCTTGGCGGCTCTGGACCCGGCGACCCACCTGCCCCCACACACCAGCTCATCCTCCCTCCTGGCGGTGGGCAGCCGTGCTGTGTGGGTGCACACGTACCCCGTGTAAGAGGCTGTCGCGCACCAGCAGGTTAACCTGTGCTTGAGCATGAACGTGTCCACTCAGGTGCAGGTGCACACACACGTGTGAGGGGAGCATGGCTTTCAGTGTGTGACCCCACAGCCCTGGGACTTGGCTGCAGAGAACACAAGGTCCCCAGTGAGCACCCCACCCCTGTCCGTTCATGGCTCTGAGATGTGGGGGTCCTGAGTCCCCCAGACACCCAGGAGTTCTGGGCTGGACACAGAAGTTGTCCTTGGCCAGGTGAGAGGACTGTGTCCCCAAGGCCCACTCTGGCTATGCCCACCCCAGGACTGGGCAGAACGGGTTTCAAACCCCGAGTGCTGCCAAGGACACACAGGATGGCCACTGCATGAAGAGGCCCTTCAGGGCTCGCCTGGGGCCCAGGTGGCCTGGGGGTGTGAGGGCTGAGCCCCCCACCTGTGCTTGCCCCGTGCTGGGTGACCTGTCAGCTGTTCTGCTGCCCCCCCTGTCAGCCGGGGACGATGACACGGGAGAGACGGGGACACATGCAGGCTGTGAACCCGGCGCGGGCAGAGACCGGGCCCCGGGCTCTGGACAGGCTCAGCATTGCCCTACGGGCGTGAGGCAGCCCTGCCGCGACACCCAGTGCACTCAGCCAGTCCTGCCCCTCCCATGCCCAGGACGGAAAGCCAGGTCCCCTAAGGTCAACTGGTGTCCCCTCCCCATCTCGCTGTGGCCAGCTCCTTCTGCGGTCTTGTGCCCAAGCTCCTGGCCAGGACATCTGCCCTCACATCGCCTCCTCAGGCCCCACGCGGCCCTCCGCTGTGCGCCCGCCTCCTGAGGCCGCCGTTCTTCCTCTTGCTGACTTCCGACCTCTGCTCTCGGTGCTTCTCCTAGTGCTGAGTGAATGAATGAATGAACGAATGAACTGCCGGCTGTGAGCCCAGGACTGTGCCAACCGCCCATCCCCCATAGCACGCTCCCCTCCGAGGGTGTGGGGGAGCCCCACAGCAGTTGACATGGTGGGGGTCAGAAGGGGACAGGTGCCCCACCTGCCTGTTTGGGCCTAAGCCGATGGCCCCCTAAATTGGTCTCAGTTTGGCCTCCTACGTGAGGGCTGGAGTGCGGGTAAGAGGGTGGCTGAGGATGGAGCTCGGGATGGAGCCCCACTGTAGATGCCTGACACTACCAGCCGCCCCACAACGGCTCAGGTGCCCCTGTGCCCCACTGCACCCACTCACATGCTTTCTAGCCTGAAGGCCCATCAGGGTCCCGGGGCTGGGAAGTCCCGTGACCCTACTCCCCACTACCTGGGGGCCTAAAGGACAGTGGCACCCAGGCCCAGGGGGTGCCCAGTGGCAGGGGGAAGCCTGGCGGGCTGAGGGCCCCAAAGACCAGGCCCCCCCCCCAGGCCTGAAGGTCAGGGGAAGCACATCTCGAGTGGGGGAGCCAGAGGTGGCTGCAGGGTCAAAATCAGAGTTGTCTTTGCTGCCAGAAGTGGGGCAAAGCTGAGGCTGGGGGCTGGGGGAGTCTGGGGGAGGGGCAGGGAGATGTTGGAATAACCCCAGGGTTCCAGGTTGTACCTCAGGGTGGGAGGAGATGGAGAAGGCCTGGGGTGCGGGGGCCCCCATCTGGGCCTGGCCTGGGCCTCCAGGGCCTGACTGGCTGGACCCGCTCTCCTGGTCAAACATGGCTCTGCATTTTGTTTTGTTCCCCAGATTAGCAGCCAGGCTTGGTGCAAAGTGGGAACAGGGGCAAGGGAGTCTCCTCCCATGTGTGCTTCCCTCCCCACGAGGATCCACAGGGTGGGAGAGGCTCCCCTGACCTCGGGGAATACAGAAACCAAGGGGACCTGGAGGGTCCTGCACATTCTGCCCTGGCTCCCAAGCCCAGCCTCCCAGATGGGCACAGCTCGGCAGCGGAGTGCCCTCTCCCTTTCCCCGTGGCCCCTGAAGCTGGTGGGGACCCTGGTCTCCCCACCTCCCCTTTGGTCCCCTTCCCCTCCGACCGAGGGGACAGACGAACGAGAGACGGTACCCACGAGGGCGCATCACTGCTCCTGGTGAGGTGACCGAGCCCACGTCAGCCTGGCTGACGGGGCCGCCCCCACGGCAGGGCAGGTGGGGCTTCACCTTTCCCGAGGAACAGACGAACCTTGGAGCGGGGAGGTTGGGGGAGGAAAGCCCTGAATAGTTTATTGACACCGATTTGAAGCTGATGCGCCCCTCTCCGCTGCTGGACCAGCTGTGGGTTCAAGTGTGCGCAGACTGTGAATGCTTGGGACAGGCACCACGGTGTGGAAGGGGCACGGGGCCTGCCTCGGGCCCCTGGGATGTGGACGCTGAAGGAGAGACACCAGTCCCGACTGAGAACCTGGGAAGGCCAGTGTCGGGCCCAGTGCGTGAGAGGTGGCCACGAGTGCTCCTTTCTCTTGGGGACCCCCGTCTGTCTGTAACCAGCCAGGGCCAGCGATGCGTCTCCAGGCCTGCGGGAGCTGGGACAGGACCACGGGCAGCACAGCCTCCACAGGTCCGTGGAGACCAGGCTAGCCGGGCAGGAGTCACAGGCGAATGGGATCCTGGACGGCCACGGCCCTGATCTCCAACAGCTTCAGGCCAGCGTCCGTTCCTCGGGTGGACGAGAACCTGCAGCACCTGGACCCAACGTGGGGAGCGGGTCAGGGGCAGGCGACAGAGGAGGGAAGCAGTGTCTCTCTGGCTTTTCTGCTTAAAACTGACGGAAGTCAGTAAGAAACCAGGAACCTCGCCTCTGCAGCTCCTGGAAATGTGTGGTCTTGGGCTTGGGGGAGTGAGGGTGGGGGGTCTTGGCTACAGGACAGCCCTGTGGGCCCCTCACCCTCGGAGGGGCCGGTGCTCATGCCACGCCTCCCCTTGTCTGGACACCGTCCCGGAGGGGATGCCAGGAGGCCAACCGGCCTGGTGGTGGGGGATGTCTGCCCACCGCGGGCTCGGAAAGGCGGAGGGGCATGGAGCAGCCCGGCAGTCCTTGTAGGCTCTTGGCCGCTGGGAGCGGTCTCTCCCGAGGGGCCCAGACCCCACCTGGCCACACTCCCGAGCCTGGCTCAAGGACGCGGCTCCCAGTCCATCACACTGAGCAGCTGTGGGGAGGGAAGAAGCACCCTCGGGCAGCACCTGCTGCTGGGAGATAGTCACGCTGAGTCAGGGGCTGTGTCCAGACCTGTCCTGAGGCCTTGCTGGGCAGTGCCTGTCCTTTGTGTGCTGGGTTCTCTCCAAGGCGGTGTGCAGAGTTGTGGGTGGGTCCCCGGGTCAGACGTTGCTGACCCGGGCCTCCACCGAGGAGATGGCAGTGGGGCCCGTGTCCCTGTCCAAGGGCCGCTCGCGCCTGACATAGCGCGGCTTCCGCACTGAAACAGGGTCAGAGACAGGCAGGGTCAGAGTGGGGCCGGGGACAGGCGCGATGGCCCCAGGGCCCAGCCCTCCCCAGAGCTCCTGGGAGTGGGGTGTGGAGCAGTCCGGGGGAGGAGATCCCACTGAGCCCCAGCTTGTGCACAGAGAGTGTCTGATGAATGCTCCACTCATTGCAGACACTCGGTGCCCCTGCACCCCAAGCACCTTGGCCTGGGTGAGGGCCTTGCTCTCAAGAGACACAGAGGCAACAGGTCCCATGATGCACAGCAGAGCTGGATGGTGGCCCCCAAATGAGTCCATGTCTGAAGCCCCAGAGCCAGCAGATGCGACCTTACTTGGAAAAAGGGTATTTGCAGATGTGATTAAGGATCCTCCTGGATTATCTGGGGGGCCCTAAATCCAGTGACCAGCGTCCTCACAAGAGGGAGCCAGAGAGAGGAGACCCGGGAGAAGCCACGTGAAGATGGGGGCAGAGACTGGGGTGGTGTGGTCACGAGCCCACCAGAGGCCGGAGGAGGCAGGAAGGACCCTCCCCTAGAGACTCTGGAGGGAGTGCCCCCCAACCCCCACCTTGACTTCTGACTTCTGGCCTCCTGGACTGTGAGAGAATACACTTCTGTTGTTTTCAAGCCCCCAGTTTGTGGTCATTTGTTACGGCGGCCCTCGGAGACCAATGCAGGGAAATTCAAGATGCTTGTAGATGGTACTGCTTTAGAGACATCAGAGACAAGTATTCTACAGAACAGAGCAGATCCAGCCTCGGCCAATAAGCTCTTTGTCCCCAAAGAAGAGGGACATGTTCCCCTGTCCCCACTCCAGACCTCTGCACAGTGGCAACAACACAGACTGGGGAGGCCAGGAGGCTCCTGCTCCAAGGCCTGTAGCTGTGTAACCATGGGCCAGTCACTTAACCTCTCTGTGCTCATGGTGTCATCTGTAACGGGGTTGATATGGGCGCCTATTCCTGGAATCATCTGAGGTGGGGCACGCCTGACCTAGCAAAACTGAAGTGCCAGCCACTCAGGAGGGACCACGGGAAGGCCGTATGCCTGGGCCAGCCTGCTCCCCACACCCACCACCCAGGTAGAGCTGGGACTTGGTGAGGGCCAAGCGAAGGCTTCAGGGGTGGCCCCAGACGCTGTGCTGGGGGGATTCTCATTCTCCCCCAAAAGACTCAACATGTCAGGAATAAAATGTCAGGAACAGAAAGGAATAAATGGGAAAAGGCAGGAGAGCTGTGGTTGACTGGGGGAGGACCTGGCCCATGTCCCAAGAGCTGCAGGGCCAGGTGCCCGCAGAGCCCAGCCCTGCAGTGTCGCTGGAGAGTGGCCGATCCCACGGGCAAGATCATTTTGAAATTTTCACCCTGAGATGAGGGCTGACATACCTGAGGGCTGTGGCGGGGGAATCATGGCAGCCTTGAAAAGGAGAAAAGGCACAGTGAGAACAGCGGGCGGCCCCCAGCACAGAGGCCCACGACACGGGGGCACTTGGCCCATCCTTCCAGGTTACTTACGGCTTCGCCAGGCTGCAGGGCAGGGGCTGCGGGCAAACACGGGTGTCACCTGGGGCAGGGGTCCCTCGCCTGGGGAGGGGGTCCACGGGGCCTGCAGAGGCTCTTCCCCCACTCCAGGCTCAGCCCAGTCCCACCTCCCCGACTGCCCAGCAGTGCCCGGGGCCCAGCTGTCTGTCCTGCCACATTTCCCACCTGCTCTTGGGGTGGTGGGCCCCCAAGCACCCCAGGGGGAGCCGCCGTCCTAGGCCCTTTGGCAGAGCGACAAGCCAGCCCTCAGAAGGTACAGTGCTGTTGGGTCTCCAGCACCACCAGGAAAACAGGCAAGAGCATGCCTTCAGCCCCAGGGGAGGCCCAGCATTGGGGGCAGGCCTCAGGGAGACCTCCACTGGGGAGGTTGCTATGCACCCCTGCACTCTTGGTGGCCACCTAGGCTGACCAAGCCCAGCTCTGGGGGTGTTCGGGAGGAGACACTGAGTGGGTCTGCCCCAGCCCCTGCACTGACACACCAGGACCCCTGTGGCCACTGCTGAGGAGCAGCCCCCCACAGCTGACCCGGAAGGGCCCACCCTGACTGGCGTGGGTCAGGATCTGGGAGCTCTAACAACCCCACCGAGGCACCCAGCATTGGCTCCGGGTGGGTGGACAGGGGTCTCACAGAGGCCAGGTGAGGAGGCTCTGGCTAATCACCCACTAGCTCGGTCCACGGATGGGTCCGATCTGGTGGCCGGACCACCTGCCTGGCACACCCGAGGGCACAGCAGGGGTGATGCCCGTCTCTTCCGGAGGGGGGCGGATCCGGCATCCAGGCCCAGGGTAAGCCGGGGTGGCCAGGGGCCCCACGGTCCCTGCACCAGCCTGCCTACCCCCACTCCCAGGGGGGCAGGGGAGCTGCGGGCAGGCGGCCACAAGACCAGGGGTGTCATCTCCTCCCCACCCCCCTCCCACCCGTCATCAGCAACCCCGCCAGGATGCCCCACGATGGAGTCACACCAGCACCTTTACTCTGAGAGCCCCACAGAATCCACACGGGAGCTTCCCTAGGACGTGGCCGCCCCTCTT
Organism: Eumetopias jubatus; assembly: GCF_037043125.1. Classification (NCBI taxonomy): domain Eukaryota; kingdom Metazoa; phylum Chordata; class Mammalia; order Carnivora; family Otariidae; genus Eumetopias; species Eumetopias jubatus. The sequence continues at coordinate 106,907,182 of NW_028274810.1, read as the reverse complement.
ACTCTTGACACGAGAGCCACATGGCAACCCAGTCCCCTTCCTGTTGTTTTGTGAGGAGTCTTCACGGCTGCACAGCCTGCGTCTTGCACCCCAGCCCCAGCCCCCATTGCCCCCCAGGCAGTCCCCGTGGCTCCCCGGGGGTGTGCACTGGCCGGCACCCTTCTGGCCGGAATACCTTTGTTTCTCCCGTAGAAGACCTTGGGGAGTTTGCTGGTGCGCTTCAGGTAGAAGAACCCAGCCACAGACAGGATGAGGCCAGAGCTGACGAAGAGCGTCCCCAGGAAGAGGGAGGCTGCCACCTGAGGGCTCCCTGTGAGCAGAGTGCATGGCAGCCAGTGGCAAGCCTGGGCGGGCCTCAGAGGACCTCCCAGGCCCCTGCTCCCCGAACATGCCTGGGCCCTCACGGGGTTCCACACTCAGGGCTCGGGTGCCCCGCAGACCCAGAACCTGGCTGTGGGGTCTGAGGTGCTCGAGTTTCCTAGGCCTCCGGCTTGTCACAGGAAGGTGGGGCACCGAGGGGGCTCAAGATTCCAGCCCCTAAGAACAGCAGGCCCTGGGGTCCCCATCTCCCTCCTGAAGGCTCAGCACAGACTATGGGGTCCCATATCCCTGGCATGCCAGGTCAGACCTTCAACTCAGAGGCAGGGGTTGCCACTACACCCTCACCTCGTGGGAGCTCGTTCCTTGCCCCTAGATGGCCTTCCTAGCACCATGATGCTTGCCCATCTTTACCTACACGGGGTCAGGATGGGCTGGCGGGCCCATGGCTGGGGGCTCTGGATGGTGATTGTGGGGAAAGTGCTCTTAGATACCTGTGGGGAGATGGCTTTCTGACCCTGAGACACAGGCAGGAGGTGTGGCCATGGCTACGTTGGAACCTAGAGGGGGGGATGAATTCCGGCTAATTTGGCGTGTCCTGACCCAAGTTTGCCACAATGAAAATGGGCTCTAGAGCCAGACTAGCCGGTCTTCCTCCATCGGTACCCCCACTGCCAGACCCAGCATGGTGTCACAGGAGGTCGGGGCCGTCTGTGCTGACCCCACCCTAAAACTCTGCTGCTCTGGTGGCCGGCCTTGGTGCTCCAGGTCAGCACAAGGCCACATGCTTCTGGTCCTGAAACTTGTGCAGAAAGCAGGAGCCCTCAGTCCAGGTCCAACATGCCCTCTGCTGAAGGCCCAGTGTCTGGGGGACACACAACCCCCATCACAACCTGGTCACCTGACAGGAGGTGACCACTCCTGGGGTCGGTCCTGCTCCCTGACTGCAGTGGCCCCTGTGGCGGAGCTAAGCCTCCGTGGCTGGCGGACCACATCTCAGATAGGATGGGATGCAAGCTGAGGACAGAGTCCACAGGAGGTGGGCCCTGTGTCTTCCCCATGAGGACCAGGCGGTGTGGTGGGCTCTTCTGCCTGGCAAGCAGTGTTTGCAGTCTGAGCCCTATATCCTCAGAAGAGCCTCAGGGGATGGGGGCCAGGGGGCCTCAGGGCACCCTCCCATCTCCAGACAACCGTACGTCCCAAGTTCCCGTGCACCGAGGTGCTGGGTGGGCCAGGACTGCGGCAAGGGGTGAGCTGTGCAGCTGTGAGCATTTCCACTCACTAGAACTGCTCAGGGGCATGTGCGAGGGCCTCCTGCCTGTGCCCAGTAAGCCCCGGCCTGGGGGCCACCGACTCCACCAGCCCTGCTCTGCGGTCAGGCTGGGTCCCTGTCCATGCATCTCTTGCCTGGGGTGCAGTGTGACCTTGGCCGTGGCTATGGCCCTACTGAGGCCAGCATAAGTGGTTGTGTGCACTGGGAATGGCAGATGATAGCCCCCTCCTCCACCAGGACCTGGGCAGAGGCCCTGCTCCCAACTGGTGAGCCAGAGACTCACCGAGATTTGGCTGCCCGGGCGTTCCTGTGCTCCTGTTCAGTGGGAACTGTGCGCCCCAGCCAGCGACTGTGGGGAAGCAGAGACGTCAGTGCGGCCGGCTCCCCGGGCAGGTCTGGACCACGCGCGGGGACGCCGCTGAGACTCCCAGGGAGCCAGAGACGCAGCCCAGTGGGGAATCACGGGCCAGAAACCAGAAAGGGAGGAGGCCTGGAGACAAGAGCCGCCCTCACCCCACAGCCGTCCACATGGACACCAGGACTCAGGGAGAGAGGGGGCCGGGTGTGGGGGGGTATCCCCTCGACGGACGGTGGTCCAGGGAACCGTGGGCCGCCCGCTGCTGTGGGGACAAGAAGGGCAACTCCCACCCGTTCCTCCTGAACTTGGAGACGTGGCCCCTGGGTGGGAAGCGGGCCAGGTGGGCCTGGCGGGCGGGGCCACGGGGCGGCCGCGGCAGTGGGGGCTGAAGGTGCTGTTCCTGCAGCGGACGCAGCTGACGCTCCCGTTCTCGTTCCGGTGCCTGTAGCAGCCTGTGCGGGAGACAGTGACTCAGCTCTGCCTTCGGGGGGCTTTTCCATATCCTGAGTTTGTGAAATTGAGAATTCGCTCAAGAATGCTAATTAGCTCGTTCTGGAAGTCTGGACGGAAGGGCAGGTTTGATTTCAGAAAAAGACACAAACTTGGCGGGAGCCGCAGCGAGCTCTCACCCAGGGGCTCTGTGGGATCCTTTCTTGGACGTCTTGTAAAACAGTCGGAGAGGCAGGGAACCCGAGGCAGGCAGGTGCCGTGCGCGGCCCCATGCTCCGGGGAGGACCCCAGCAGCCTGACCACCGGACCCTCACCCTGCCTCCACAGGTGCCACAGGGACACGGCCACCCCCTTCAGGGGCACTACTCTCCAGCCCAGCTGTGACCCTTGCCCTCTGCCGTCCCCTTCCCTGGGGAGGTCCCAGACTGACGCCACTGCCCAAAGCCCCAGGCTCCCCCGGCGCTGGGAGCAGTGCAGCTCCCACTGGCCAGTGGTTTGCAGACGGTCCGTTTTGCCAACAAGCCAGGGCACCCCTTAAGGGCAGGAATTGTGTGTTATAACCTTTATTGCTTCTTCACATCCCCAACATAGAGCACAGCGGCTGAGCAAACACATGCTCGATCAATACTGAGTGCAGGTACTGAGCTGGCCCTGAATGCTAGCGCTGGCCCCTGGGGCAGTGTCCAGGGACACGTCCTTCATGATGAATTGTACTGATGTTTAATCCACACACAATGTCACTGTGAGGTGAAGGCCTTTCTGCAGGGACACCAAGGGGACGGCAGGGCCCGAAGACTGACCAGTGACAGTGCCTGTGACGCTGTGGGCAGACAGGCCTAGCACCACACCAGGGGGCCTGGGAACCGGGGGGCCTGGCATGCACCCGGCGCCCGCGCAGCAGTTCTCCCGAAAAGCACCCCTCTGGCTGGCTCCAAGGTAACTGGGAGGCCCCGGGCTGGGCTGTTGTGTGCGGGGACAAGGGACAGCTAGAGAGCCAGGACCAGTGACCAGAAAGACTAAGGAGCTAAGGTTGACTTTATGAAGCCCCTTTGAAAAACCACCTGACACCTGGCTTACTGGCTTCCCAGCCTCACAGGTGAGCAAGGAAGGTCACTTATGGGGAAGTCCAGGAAATGAGGGTATTCGGACCTTGAGAAGAGAGGGATTCACCAAAATCTGCACGTATTAGGGTTAGGGCTGATGGCGAGTCCTTGGCTTGGCTTCCTGGCCTCGGGAGTCCAATCTAAGATTCCTTGTGGAAAGGTCCAGCAAGGCAGACTTAAAAAGAGTCTGAATGGTCAATCACTATTCTTGCTGCACTATGTAGATGATCAGGCCACATTTAGTGAGGCTAGACTTATTTTAAAAGCCAATTCACGTCTCGCTGTGATCGTCTTTGGTAGAAGTGGGGGTGACGGTGTCTGTAACGCATCTATGTGGGTATCAGACTCCACTCCTGTTCGTGTCTGAGGTTTTGTTACCTACCTGTAAGCTGCACCGGCCCCTGAAACCTTCCAGTCTCTTCCAATATTTGGCTATGACTCTTCAAACTAACATTTCCACTTTCCTCCCTCCCACCCTCCTGACTTGGAATCACTAAGAACTAAAACTGCCCTTTCCCCAAAGCCCTGCAAGTGGAGGCTGGATGTGTGGGTATGAACTTCGGAGAAATCACCTCGACGCCTCACGTGTGGACACAGCCTCACGCCTGTTCCCGTGTGGGCCTCTCAGAAAGTTCACAAGCAGCCCCACGGCCTCAGCAGGCACATTCGCAGCACAACCCCGGAATTTGTCAGACACCGCCTCTGCCATCCTCACTCCACCTAAATGGGCGTTGAGTCCAACATCTAGAAGGGTACTTAGCTGACTGCCCTCTAGATTGAGAAACTAGACTTAAAATTTGCTGCAACCATTAACATTTGTTTTTCTTTTGTTTCCATAGAAATGCCTCTTACTAAATACCCGACTGCTCCCACCACAGAGGCGTCACTCTCGGGGAGGCCCACCTGCCACAACGGCTCCTGACACCTGCACATCAGCTTCACCGGACTGACCACCGCCAGGACTACAGGCCCCTCCGGTGAGGCGCAGGACAGCGTGCTCAGACCTGTTCTTTTCTTCTGGTTCCATCTACGCCTCTCTCCCCCTTTGCCGGTCCCTTATCTCACAACTTCCAACCCAATTCTCTTTGCAGCTTGGCTTTTAATATGTAAAACTTTCTGAGGGTAAAGTTTCAAATGGGGGACCGAGGGAAACCAGAATATGCCTCTTCACACAAAAAAATATTTCCAGCTAAAGACTCTTAAAAAACAGCAGGAGCAAGAAGGGCCTGGACCTCCCTTTTTCTCCCTGAGAAGCAGGACACAAAGGCCCCACATGGAGATCACCCACACAGCAGGAGGAAAGAAACACTCACTGCCAGAGACCGACGGCCAGGTGGACTTACCCACCTCCACCCAAGAAGAGGCGGACAGGCTGCCAGCCGGGAGGGAGGCTCAGATGGGGTTCTGTCACTTTCCTGCTGCTTCTGCCCATTCTTCCAGCCCCTCGCCTACCTCCCAGGCATCTCCAGCATCCTTCCCGAGGGGCCTGTGTGCCCGCCTGCTCACACCAGCTATGTTGACCCCCACAGGGTTCGCAAGAGCACTGTCCTCATCACCAAGGCTGGTCAAGGTTGGCTGGTGCCAAAGCAGCTTACCTGGACCACACAGGCTTGTGCTCCCGCAGGTGGTGTTGACATCCACCACGTCCACACAACATTCAGGCTGCTGGCCCTAGAGGGGAGAGGGCAGTGAGTTTGCAGACCCCACAGCTGGGGCTCGGGCAGGACAAGCAGGCCAGGCTGAGAATGGCATCCGCAGAAGGGGTACCTCACAAGCTTGACCCAACGCCCATGGCCCTGGCCTCTTCTAAATTCCGAATCAAAAAAAAAACAAAATTCCGAATCAGGTGACCATCTCTTGCTTACCCAGAGCGAGGTGAGGACACAGTCACACCACATGAACACTTCCCGGGACAGAACTTCATGTGCCCAGTGAGTGTTTGATGACTGAATAAACACAAGCATGTTCCTAAGCACTCAGATTCCCAAAAGCCAGGAAGGGGGATCCCTTGGGGGCCCACCCAGAGATTCTGACCAGGGGACTGGGCTGGGGCAGCCTGGTGGGGGAGGGAGTGGTCCTGGGGACACTTGCCAGCCTGTGGGTGCTCGGCGGTCTATGCAGCCACTTCCCTCCCCTGCCTGCCTGCCTGCCTGACCACTCAGCCTCGCCTGGGAGCTAGTAGGAGCTGTGGCGCTTTCCGAAGGTGGGTCTCTTGGGTTCGGGGCAGAGCTACTGCTGCTCAGCCCCATGGACACAAGTGGATATAGGGTGGGGCACTTCAATCCAAAAAATTATTTATAGGCATACCTCAGTGATACTGTGGATTCGGTTCCAGTACACGATAAAGTTAATCAAGTGAATTTTTTGTTTTCCAGTGTATGTAAAAGTTACGCTTATACTATAGTCTCTGAAGTGTATAATTGCATTGTGTCTAAAATACAATGTACGTGCCTTAATTTAAAATACTTTACCACTACAAAATGCTGACCATCACCTGAGCTTTCAGCGGGTCATAATCACTGATCAGAGGTCACCATTAACAAATAGGATAGTCATGAAAAAGTCTGAAATGTTGCGAAGATTACCAACACGTGGCACAGAGGCTGTGAGAACGACGTGTGCCTGTATGTTGCTCACCACTTGCCAGTGGCTTTGAAAATTAAACAATTACAGGTGCTAAACCCTACCCCAGCGCCACAAGTGGACTCCTTCCCAGGAAAAGGAAACACGTTTTTCTAGACTGTAATAAAATATGAAGATAAACCCAGACATCCATGGCCTCCCCGGTGAGGCGTGTCTGCCCTTTGTGCCCCAGAAAACAGTCACCCCACGGGTCCTGCCTGGTTGCTCTTCTCAGCGTTCTGTGGCTGCCCTCCACAAGGGGTTTCTAGCAGGGCCCCTGCAGAGGAAGTGCCCAGAGCAGGGCAGGTTGTGGGGCAGGAACTCACGCCTGCTGTGTGCATATGCGGGGGGGGGGGGGGGGGGGGCACTGAGTGGGGAACAGATGTGCCAAGTGCTGGCATTTACAGGACCAAACTCGAGGGGCTTCCCATGGGAGCTTGGCTCAGTGTGTGTTTATCACAGCCGAGCTTTTGTTTCTTGTGCCGAGAACACAGTGAACAGTGAGGGGTGTCTAAGGAACTGCATGGACACTCTGTGCCACCACAGGAGGGGTCCAAGGCCAGTTCGTGGCTGAGGTCAAGCCCACGAGGGACACTCCAGCCATCCCATCCCAACCCTGGCAGAGGCAGAGCGGCTGGAAGGCCTCACCCTCTGGAAGGCCTGGATGATGTGCAGCTGGGTGCATGTGGGCATGGCCGGGGCACAGCATACCCGTGTCAGCGGCCTGGGAGAGCCAGGGTACCTGGCCACAGGAGGCCTGCGGCAGACCCTGCCTAATGCTGCTGCTTGCCTGGACACGCAGTCTCCATCCACCCCAAGTTGGGCAGGCAGCTTGCAGGCTCCCCTCGGTGCCAGTGGGGGCAATTGTGCGGAGACCCTTTTCCAGCTACAGTAACAGGTTCAGTTTGGCAAAGAGAAGAAGCAGCTTCTAGGGGACGTCACAGAGCAGGTGCCAGTTGGGGGGCATGTGTTTGCTTTTCTCCGTGAGGCACAGGTTTCCCTGACCCCAACAGCAGGCACAGTTGGTTGTCCCTGGGGCCAGGGCAAGGGTGACCCCCGAAGGTTGCCAGGTGAAGGGCCCACTGCCTCCATGAGGGGCTGGGAAGAGAGGGTTTTGACTTTACTTCCTGGCACCCACGCCGCTGTGTGACCGGACACCTACCACACTTTCTGAGGATTTGCTGGCAACTTCCACCAGAAGGCCTGCCAGGAGGACGGCACGCTGGAGCGCCATGTTCCAGAACACAGGGTCTGCAACAGATAGGGGCACTGTGCAGATGTGGGCGCCTCCTTCCAGGGCACCAGGTGGGGGCCGAGGTGCAGGACCCTTACCTGGCCCTCTGGGATGGGAGCTGCAGACATCCAGAGGCGGAGCCCAGGGCTTAGCTGGCAGGGCGGGGCTGCTAAGAAACCGCAGATCCCTGGTCCCAGGCCTGCAAATCAAGGCAGTTGGTGAGGCCCATTGTTGGTAGGCTCAACTGACTTACCATAAGGAGCCCCCAGAGCTGAGGGACTGGAGGGTCTGTGCTCAACCCATCTGGATCTGGATCTGGATCTAGATGGACTACTCCTTCCTCCAAAGCTTTCAGCCATTCATTGCCTCCTGAAAGGACGAAGCAGAAGGGGGTTCTGCTCATGAGCTTGGACGGGACTTGTCCATCTGCCATCTTGCTCTGTCCTAGGAAAACCCCAATTCAAGCATTTTCACCAAGAGACAGAACACCTAGGCAGTGAAACACCTCTGGGGCCAACACAGGCCAGTCAGGGACCCTCAGCCTTATAATTTTCTACTATTCACCCTGCTCTTGTCATGGAAACTGCAGGAACAATGTCATCTTGGGTGATAAAAGTACCATCTAAAGCCTCGACTGAGGAAAACCCCAGAGCAGAGGACTTCTGATGGAGTAACAGGCAGAAGGAACAGCAGACAGCGCCACACATTGCAAGTGCATTTCCTGACACTAGCAAACTCAAAACTCGGCAGCCCATGTGATTTAGGACTTAAGCTGTCACATTTCCAGTGTGACCAGAGAAAACTAACCTGCACAAACCCTGCAGTAAATTGTTAAAGTTTTAAACAAATTTCTGTTAACATGCAACATGGTAACCATAATTATCTGTCCGAAATGCAGCTGGCTAAATATTTTGACATATAAAAGTCACCTCTATAAAGACTTCTTACTGGACAAAAAGAGCTGTTACTCAGGGAACCTGTTCAGGTTCCTGGAGATGAAGCTTCCATGGTGGCAAGGTGGGTCAGCAAGGAACACATTTTGGGCTGGGGAATGAGAAACCACTCCTTCATCTGGCCTCAGGACCAGCAGGACCAGGTGGTGGGAGAGTTCCAGCCTGGGGGTCCTGGGGATGAGCCCCACTGCCGAGGATGTCAGACAGCCTCCTTAGGCTGTGGGCCCCAGACTTCCGAGCATGGGGAGGGGACACATGCATGACAGCAATATTGGGACAGGGGCTGGGGCTTTGTCCTGTTATACACTTCATGCTAGGAGCCCTGCAGAAGCAGGAACAACTTATGAGGCCTTGTTATGAGCCCCCTCCCCACCCCTTATTCATGCCATCCCATTTGAAATGCATGCTTTATTCAAAACGCACCTTCTCCTTTCTAGGACAGCAACTGCGGACGTCATAGACACGCTGACCCTCACCTACAGGGTGTGATCAAAACTTTTCCCTTTTGTGTATTCCATGTGTGCTCAGCAGAGCCCATCTCTCTCTGCCTTGTGGAAACCCTAAAAGTCACGGACCCTTCAGCTCACTCTGTGTTAAGAGGCATCCCCACGGTCACATTAAGTCATAAATTACCCTTTCAATTCAGGAATCAGAAATCCAAGATTTTTTTTTAAAGATTTTATTTATTTGCGACAGAGGGAGGGAGGGAGGGAGAAGAGAGAGCATGAGCACAAGTCTGGGGAGGGGCAGAGAGGGAGGGGGGCAGACTCTCCACCGAGCAGGGAGCCCAACATGGGGCTTGATCCCAGGACCCTGAGCAGAAGCAGATGCTTAGCAGACTGAGCCACCCAGGCGCCCCTCAGAAGTCCCAGATTTTAAGCAACACTTTCATCTGCCAGTTAGGCGATGTTATTGGGGTATAATTTACACACAATAAACTGCATCCATGTAAAGCACACATTCAGTGAATTCAGACACTGTGCGGGATGTCTCTGTCACCCGCAGAGGAAGCTTGAGCCCCTCTGCAGTCCTCTCAAGCCTGGTTTCATGCATCCACAGGCTCTTTATCACTGCAGATCAGCCTGCATTGTCTACAATTTTACGTAAATGAACCATACAGTATATACACTTTTGTGCCTGGCTCCTTCTACTTGAACTAATGATCCTTAGATTCATCTGCACTTCATTCCTTTTATGGCTGAATGATAATTCCATGGTGAGGGTGTACAACATTGCTTTTACCCACCCACCTGCTGATGGACGCCTGGATTGTTTCTGGATTTTAATGGCTATAAATAAACCTGCTGTGGACATTTGTTTATGTGTCTTTGTTTGGACATTTGTTTAATTTCTCTTGGGTAGGTACTTAGGACTGGAACGACTGGGTCAAAGTCAGTGTGTACTTACCTTTCTAACCTGCGATCTGTCCCCCACAGCGGTGATCCCAAGCACGCCCCCACCGGCACTTGGCATGGCATCCGTGGGTGCGCGGTGGTAACCCACTGTTGCTTTAATTTGCATTTCCCTGATGATCAATGATGGCTCTTAGCTCTCATGTGTTTATATGTCTTCTTCAATCATTTGCCCATTTTGTTTAATTGGCTTTCTATTATTGAGTTGTAATAGTTCTTCACATGTTCTTTGTCAGATATATGCATTTTTCAGATATAAATATTTTGCAAATATTTTCTCCCATCTGTGACTTGCCTTTCCATTTTCACATGAGTATCCAGAAGAGTAAGTGTTTTCACTTGATAAAATCAAACCCATCAATTTTTTCTTTTATGATTCTTGCTTTTTTGTGTCCTAGGGTTAATCTCTGCCTTGACCTCATGGTCATTCCTATGTTTTATTCTAGAAGTTTTAGAGTTTTAGCTTTTACACTTTGAGTTACTTTTGTATATGGTATGAAGTAAAGATCAAAGTTTATTTTTTCCATATGCATGTCCAGGAGTTGTAGCACTGTTAAGACTTTCCTTTTCGTGTTATCATGACATCTTTGTTGAAAATCAACTGAGTGTATGTGTGTGGGTCTATTTCCAGACTTTCTGTTCTGCTCCACTCACCTATGTGTCTACCCTTCACCAACATCACAGTCTCAATTACTAAAGCTTTACTGAAATCTTGAAAACTGGTAGCATAAGCTTTGCTTTGTTTAATTGCTGTCAAGTCTAGGTTATGTGCATTTCCATATTTTAGAACCACTTTCCCAGTTTCTACAAAAGAGCCTGCCGGGCTGGGGCTCCTGGGTGGCTCAGTCGGTTGAGTATCTGCCTTCGGCTCAGTTCGTGATCCCAGGGTCCTGGGATCGAGCCCCGCATCAGGCTCCCTGCTCAGCGGGAAGCCTGCTTCTCCCTCTCCCACTCCGGGCCGCTCTGCCTGCTTGTGCTCTCTCTCTCTCTCTCTCTGTCTCTCTGTCAAATAAATAAATAAAATCTTTAAAAAAAAAAAAAAGCCTGCTGGAATTTTGGCTGGGATAATCAACATTTTAACAATATTGAGTCTTCCAATCTATGAATGTGCTATCACTTCCCATTTCTTCAAGTTTTCCCTTCAGCTGTCTTCTGAAGTTTGCAGTGAAGAGGTGGTCCCGAGCAGAAAGGGGTTCTGCACAAGCCAGTCCTATACACAAGCTCAGACTACTCAACAAATAAGTTTGTTAAACTTATTACTAAATATTTTATTTTTTGGTATTATTGTAAATAGAACTGAATTTCTAATTTCATTTTCCAATAGTCTGCTGCCAGTACATAAAAATACAATTAAAATTTGTCTATTAGTCTTAGTTTCTGAAATTTTATGAAATTCACTTGATAGTTCTAGCACTTTTTGTAGATTTCTTAGGATATTCTACATAAATAATTATGTCATCTGCAAAAAAATCCGGCTTTACTTCTTTAGTTTTTTTTGAAACTTGTTTTAGGGCACAGCACTTGGTCTATGTTAGAGAATGTACAATATGCACTTAGTAGGAATTTGTATTCTGCTTTGATGGGTGTAGCTTTCTACAAATAGCAATTAGGTCAGGATGCCTGAGAGTAGTGTTCAGATCCTCTATGTCTTTACTAATTTCTTTTGGGGTTTTGTTCTAATATTTGGTGGGAGAAAGAGATGTTAAAATCTCTTATTATAATTGTGGAACTGCCTAATTATCTCTCTAGTTCTGTCAATTTTGCTTCATTTATTTCGAGGCTCTGTTATTAGACACATTTATAATTGATAAGTCTTCTTGATGAAACGAGCCTTTTATCATTAGACATTTCCTCTTTATCTTTGGTAATACTCAACCTCCTGAAATCTATTTTATCTGATATAAATACAGCTACTCCAATCTTCTTATGTTCACTGTTTGCAAGATAGATAGATGGATAGATCTTAGATCTACAGATATATTTTGCATCTATATATCTTATTTTCAACCTGTGTTTTTTATATTTAAAGTGAATCTCCTATATACAGTATGCAGTAGGTCTTATTTATTCATTGTGACAATCTCTGTCTTTTAATTGGAGAGTTTGGTCCATTAACATTTATGTAATTATCACTATGGTTAGACTTAGGTCTACCATTTTATTACTTGTTTTCTACTTGTCCCTCTGTTTTGTTTTGTCTTAATATATACAATATTTTTATATTTTTTAAAGATTTATTTATTTACTTGAGAGAGAGTGAGCAAGCAAGCACAGGGGGAAGGGCAGAGGGAGAGGGAGAGAATCTTCAAGCAGACTCCCCACTGAGCACAGAGCCCAACTCAGGGCTTGACCCCAGGACCCTGAGATCATGACCTGAGCTGAAACCAAGTTGGATGCTCAACTGACTGAGCCATCCAGGTGCTTATAATATACAAAATATTTTTAGAGCAGTTTCAGGTTCACAGCAAAACTGAGCAGGAAGTAAGAGTTCCCATACCCCCCCACACAAGCAGAGCCCCCTCCAACATCCTGTACGTTTGTTATAATCAGTGAACCTATAGTGACACACCACTGTCACCCAAAGTCCATATTTACACTATGGTCACCCTTGACGTTGTATAGATGGGCTTTGGCAAATGTCCAAGGGCACTATGGGTGGATTTAGGGCTACTATTGTTTTCTTTTGGCCTCTCTGGTATTTTGGCCCTCTGTTCTCTCTTTCCTGCTTTATTTTATATTATTTATTTTAAAAATTCCCTTTCAATTTATCTTTTGGTTCTTTGGTTATACTTCTTTGCATATTTTTATAACTGTTGCTCTAGAGATTGCAATATACACCCTCTCTTTTTCATAGCCTACTTAGAATATGGCACTGCTTCTTCTAACATGTAGAAGCCTTGAAACTCTATAGTTTCATGTCTCCTTTACTATTCTTTGTGCTACAATGGTCATACCTATTACATCTGCATACATTACATACACAAGAAATGTTTGAATTTTTCAAAACACAAGCACTTGAAAGAAAACATCTCCCCCAGATACGTACTGTTCTTGATGATCGTCACTCATTCATAAAATCTGAATTTCACTTCGGTACTCACCTGCAGTCTACAAAAACTTCTTTAGCATTTTTAGCAGTGCGCACTTGATGGCAACAAATTTTATCAGTTTCTCTTTCTCTGAAAACACTTTTACTTAGCATTCACTCTAAGAGGGTACAGGATTCGTTTAGTATTTTAGGGTGCAGCCCCGCTCGCCTCTCACCTCCATGGTCCCCGATTCACAGACTTTACAATGCTATACTGTACGTGATCCATTGCTTTTCGCTGCTTTCAAGATTTTCAAAGTTAATCTTGAGTTTTCATTAATTTGAAAATGATGTGTCTAAGTATGACTTTATTCATATTTACCCTATATGTCTTTCACCAAATTTGGAAAGGTTTTAGTCATTATTTCTTCATGTATTTCTTCTGCCCCACTATGTGTCTCTCCTCTCCTTCTGGAGTCTATAATTACCCATGTGCTAGACATTTACCCCAATCAATCCCCCTTTTTCCTTTAGACTAGATCATTTCTATTAATCTTTGATGTCACCAACTATTTCCTGTCACTCCCACTATGACCATTCAGTAAAGTTCTCATTTCAGATGCTATGTTTTTCAGTTCTCAAATTTCCATCTGGCTAATTAAAAGTATGTGTGTGGGGGCACCTGGGTGGCTCAGTCTGTTAAGCGGCTGCCTTCGGCTCAGGTCATGATCCTGGGATCTTGGGATCGAGCCCCACATCCGGCTCCCTGCTCAGCGGAGAGCCTGTTTCTCCCTCTCCATCTGCCTGCCACTCTGCCTACTTGTGCTCTCTCTCTCTGTCAAAAAAATAAATAAAATCTTTAAAAAAAAAAGTGTGTGTGTGTGTGCGCACGTGCACGTGTGTATATATATATTATCTCCTCACAGAGATTTCCTATATTTTTGTTCATGATGAGTGTATTTTCCTTTACCTCACTGAATATAGTTATTAAGTCTGCTTTAAAGTGTTTGACCAAAATCTATAAAGAACTTAATCAAACTCAACACCCCAAAAACAAAGAATCCAGTTAAGAAATGGGCAGAAGACATGAACACACATTTTTCCAAAGAAGACACCCAGATGGCCAACAGACACATGAAAATACTCAACATCACTCATCATCAGGGAAATACAAATCAAAACCACAATGAGATCCCACCTCACACCAGTCAGAATGGCTAAAATTAACGTCAAGAAACAACAGATGTTGGCGAGGATGCAGAGAAAGGGGAACCCTCCTACACTGTTGGTGGGAATGCAAGCTGGTGCAACCACTCTGGAAAACAGTATGGAGGTTCCTCAAAAAGTTAAAAATAGCGGGAGGCCTGGGTGGCTCAGCTGGTTAAGCATCTGACTTGTAGTTTTGGCTCAGGTCATGATCTCATGGGTCATGAGATCGAGCCCCGTGTTGGGCTTAATGCTCAGGGGGGTCTGCTTGAGATTCTCTCTCTCCCTCTGCCCCTCTCCCCCTTGAATAAATAAATAAATCTTTTTTTAAAAAGTTAAAAATAGAACTGCCCTATGACCTAGAAATTGGACGACTATTTACCCAAAGCATACAAAAATACAGATTCAAAGGGATACATGCACTCTGATATTATAGCAGCATTATCAACAATAGACAAACTATGAAAAGAGCCCAAACATCCATCAGCTGATGAATGGATAAAGATGTGGTGTATATACAATAGGATATTACTCAGCCATCAAAAAGAATGAAATTTTGCCATTCGCAATGACATGGATGGAGCTAGAATGTATTATGCTAAGCAAAATAAGTCAGTCAGAGGAAAGACAAATACCATATGATTTTACCCGTGTGGAATTTAAGAAACAAAACATAGAAACATATGGGAGAGGGGAAAAAAGAGAGAGAAACAAACCATAAGAGACTCTTAACGAGAGAACAAACTGAGGGTTGGTGGAGGGAGGTGGGTGGGGAATGGGCTAGATGGGGAATGGGTATTAAGGAGGGCACTTGTTACGATGAGCACTGGGTGCTGTATTTGGTGATGAGCCACCAAATTCTACTCCTGAAACCAATATTGTACTGTATGTTAACTAACTAGAATGTAAATAAAAAATTGAAAAAAAAAAAGTGTGTGTTTGATCATCCAGCACCTGGGTCATAATATAATTAGCATCTACTGATTATCTTTTCCCTTGAGAATGGCTCATATTATTGTGGTTCTTCATGTGTTCAGTAATTTTGGGTTGTATCCTATAAACTGCAAATGTTATGTTGTGGAGACTCTAGATTTGATTATATTCCTCTGAAGAAAGTTAATGCTAAAAACTCTCAGCAAACTAAAAATAGAAGGAAATACAGCAAACCTGATAAAAGACATCTATAAAAAAATCTGTGGCTAGGGGCACCTGGGTGGCTCAGTTGGTTAAGTGACCGCCTTCGGCTCAGGTCATGATCCTGGAGTCCCTGGATCAAGTCCCGCATCGGGCTCCCTGCTCAGCAGGGAGTCTGCTTCTCCCTCTGACCCTCCCCCCTTCTCATGTGCTTTCTCTCTCTCTTTCTCTCTGTCTCTCAAATAAATAAATAAAATCTTTAAAAAAAAAAAAACCTGTGGCTAACATCATACTAACAATGAAGTATAGAACATTTCCCCCTAAAGATTGAAGAAATCAAGGCTATCCAATCTTAGCATTTCTATTCAATGTTGTCCTATAGGTGCTAGCCAATGCAATAAGGAGAGAAAACCAAGAAACTGTCTCTGTGCAGATGGCATGACTATTTACATGGAGAATCCTAAGAAACCTACAGGAAAAAACTAGTATAATTTATGAGTGAATTTAGCAATGTTCCAAGAATATAAAGTCAATATACAAATCAATTGTTATTTCTACTAATTGTAACAACTAATTGGAAAATGAAACTTAAATATTTACAGTGGCATTCAAAAACATAATTTGCTAGTTCCTGGGGATAAGTTTATTTTAAAATATGTAAGACCTGGGGCGCCTGGGTGGCTCAGTCAGTTAAGCATTTGCCTTTGGCTCAGGTCGTGATCTCATGGTCCTGGGGTCGAGTCTCGTGAGTCCTACGTTGGGCTCCCTGCTCAGCAGGGAGTCAGCTTCTCCCTTCCCCTCTGCCCCTCCCCTTCTCCCCTGCTTTAAAAAAATATATATATGTAAGACCTGTATACTGAACACTATAAAACACTACTGAAATTCAAGATCTAAATAAGGGAAAGACATACCATAATGGCATATATTACATACACCATTTTATATGTAATGGAAATATCCATTAATCCATGTCAGTAGACTAGAGAATTCAATATTATTAAGATGTAAATTGTCCCTACATGATCTTATACTTAACTCAATACCAATCAAAATTACAGAAGCCTTTTGTTTTGAGAAATTCACAAGCTGATTCTTTTTATTTTTTCACAAGCTGTTTCTAAAATGTATAAGAAAATGCTCAGAACCTAGGAGAGCCAAAGCAGTTTTTAAAAAGAAGATGGAGGATTTACATGACCTTACTTGAAGACTTATAAAGTCACAAGACAGTTGGATTGATGAGAGTATAAACAGATCTATGTAACAAAACAGAGAATCCAGAAATAACATAGATGATTTTTGACAAGATGCCAAAGCAATTCAATGGAGAAAAATAGTTTTTCAACAAATGGTGCCAGACAACTGGCTACTCACATGGAATAAAAACTAGACTCAGATCATACGAAAAAATTAGAGATGGATCATGAAGCTAAATGCAAAAACAAAATCTATAAAGCTTCTGGAAGAAAATACAGGAGAATATCTTTGTGACTTGCTTAGGCAAAGACTTTTAGAAAGGACACTGAAAGCATGAACTGAAAAAGAAAACCAATTCATAAATTAAACTTTATCAATATCAAAAACGTCTCATCAAAATATACCATTATGGTGGATACACGACTATGCATTTTTCAAAACCCATAGAAGCATATAGCACAGAGAATAAAGTATAATGTATGCAAAAAAAAATTAAACAGAATGTCAGGGATCTCAAGATGAAACACAGACTGTGACCACTAATTTTAACTGTGTCAGAAGTGTATGACATGAACACACTGAAGGGGGTGGGAAAGAAGGAGCTGACCTCAGCACCTCTGGAAAATGATGTTTGGGAGGCTAAAGATAGAAAGAACCACACATAAACACTGTACTCTAGTTGATAAATTTGTCTCTTGTGGGGATGGAATGTGGGCGAACAATTCTGAAACTGCTTTATGTGCACACTGGGGCTGGGCTGGACAGATATGAAAATGGATAGTGGGGGGGGGGTGCCTCGGTGGTACAGTTGGTTAAGCATCCAACCTTGGTTTCCCAGGCCGTGGTCTCAGAGTCCTGGAATCAAGCCCCGTGTGGGGTGTAGAGCCTGCTTGGGATTCTCTCCCTCCCTCTGCCTCCTACCCCCCACCGCTCTCTCCCTCAGTTAAAAAAAAAAGGAAAGGAAAGGAAAGGAAGAAAAAAAGAAAGAAAAGAAAAGAAAATGGACAGTGGATGGTGGGAAGTAGGTTCTGACAGGAAGGTTACAAATAAGCATGTTACAGATTACAGGTTACAGACACACACGTCATCTAGCCCCGCCCACCGGGAGGACCTCAGGCCCGGACACCAGTGCCCAGATCCCAGCTCCTAAACACCATCCTCCAATGAAAGAAACCAGGGCTCCTTGGAGAAATGGCTGATTTCAGGGCGGAGGCAGGCACACAAGATGAACCTGGAGCATCTGGAAGCGCCAACAAGAAAGGAAGTGCCCCCAAAACAAACAAATGAAAGAGCTCCCAACAGTGTGCGCAGCAAAACCACGCAGGGCTGGATCGGACCCAAAGTACACGACCAACATCCAGGAGCCCCAGCTGACGGAAGGAAACGACCGACAAATCCACACATGGGGGACAGAGAAAGCCTCCTTACAGAATTCCAAACCATACAGTGGACCTCCCCTGCCACCCCCACACCGCGGGGGGCCCCGCTCATTCCCACCCCCTGCAGGGCGACTGCCTCACTGAGCGGCCACCAGAGAAGCAGGAGGGAGCGAGGAGACACCTGGCACGCACCACCTGGACCAGGTGGCCAGGCCCACGTGCCCCGTGCTGTCTTACAGAGGCCAGCACCCCCGACAGCATGTGATGAGAGGGCCACCTCACCACCGCTGGGCTGTTCTCTCCCAAGCCCACGACACCACCGGAAGCACCAGAAAACACAGCAGACAAACCCAAAAGGAGGGACATGCGACACAACAGCTCTGCAGTCCTCCTCAAAACAGTCAGGGTCATGAAAAAGTAAGAGAGTCCGAGACAGCAGGCCACCCCACAGGGAACAAAGGAGCTGTGACACTCAGCGCGGTGTGGGACCTGGACAGGGATGTTGGCAAACCGAGTGAAATCTCACATCTGCAGTGTAGACAGCAGGAACACAGCACTGCTGTTTCTCAGTTTCCACAAATGCACCGTGGTTACCTAAATGTCGGTATGAGGGAAAACCGGCCATCTCTGCCACTTTTCTGTAACTCTAATACTACTCCAAAAAATTTTAAGTGCATTTCTAAAATATACCATTAATAAAATGAATAAGCAAGTCAAAGAATGGGAGATAATATTTGCAATATGTATCTGACAAGCCATGTATCCAGAAGATAAAAAGGGCTTTTACAACTTGATAATTTTAAAAAAGGACAAAAGACTTGATTGGACATTTCAGAAAAGAGGTATGAATGGTGACAGGTGGAAAAGTGCTCAGCATCACTAAGCTCTAGGAAATGCAAATTAAAGCCACCATGAAAACACTGCTCTGCAGGGTCACTCTCAGGGATTTTCCCAAGAGAAAGGAAAACACACCCACAGAAAATGTGTACAAGACTGTCCATAACCTCTTTAGTCACACAAACCAAACCCAAGAAACCCCACCAAGTGCCATCACAGGACTTATAAGCGCACGGTGGCACATCCCAGGAGTGCCAACACAGCAACACCCAGGGTCTGAGGCCAAGACGTCCAGGTGCGGGGAGATTCCAGAGACTCTGTCTGGCGTGGGCTGCTCCCGGCTTGCAGGTGGTGCCTGCTTGCTGCGTCCCATAGCCCTTCCCTGGGCCTGTGAGCAGACTGCTCTCTCTCTTCTCATAAAGGCACTAATCCCACCATGTGGCCCATCCTCATGACCTCATGTAACCATAACCACCTCCCAAAGACTCCTCCAAAGATCAAAACACTGGGAGTTAGGGTTCCAACCTACGGATTTGGGGGACACGACCATTCAGCCCACAACACAAGGGACCTTTCAGGGATGACAGAAATGTTTTCTATCATGACAGGTGTGCAGGTTACATAGCTGGATGCATTTGTCAAAATTGGCCAAACTGGACCTATGCATTTCACTGCATGTGAATCACACCTCAATAACTGAATAGGTGGGATTCATTTTGAAAATCGTCCTGGAGCCAAAAAGTTAAATAATTGGGTAAAAATATTCCTACATGGTAATGAAAAATTTGGTGAGAATTTAAATTGTACTATATGTTGTCTCACAATTCCTTTTTCCTTAGAATTGGTTTCAATGAAGAAATAAAGCCTCCAGGTTGCTGTGATTCTAAACAAGTAATGCATCCTGGTTACCCGGGTGGAATTTTTTTTTTTTTTAAGATTTTATTTATTTATGTGACAGAGAGAGACACAGCGAGAGAGGGAACACAAGCAGGGGGAGTGGGAGACGGAGAAGCAGGCTTCCCGCCGAGCAGGGAGCCCGATGTGGGGCTCGATCCCAGGACCCTGGGACCATGACCCGAGCCGAAGGCAGACGCCCAACGACTGAGTCACCCAGGCGCCCCGTACCTGGGTGGAATTATGTGTGGTGGGTAAATAAGGGGTTACTGCTGACAGGACAACCTTGTAAACAGGCCCTCCAGCCGGAAGCCTTGCCCGAGTGACCACACAAACATTCACTGCAGCCCTGGCCCCCAGCCTTCAGGCAGCTGTGGCTGGACAGGAGAGCGGGGGACGGCTGGTCCTCAGCTCTGGGTCTGACGCACTGATGGGAGCACGACACAGGCCCACTGGACCTCCCCCCATCAAAGGAGGTACTGCTGGTTATTTTCTCAGCAAGCAAAGGAAGCAGACATGGAATCTGACTCTCAGGAAAAAAATAGGAACATGCTTCTCGATCTAAAAATCCCATCTCATGCTGGGATGGAAAATAAATGGTGATGACTTGACTGGACGTAAAGGAAACATCCCAGCCAGCTGACATGTATGGCAGATGCCAGGAACGGCACGTGGGCACCCACTGCCCACCACCGTGTGGCCTCCACACACCTGAGAGGGGTGTGCACCCCCGGAGCCTACCTGAGGGGTCTGCATGCTGGAAAACCACTCAAAGGCATCCTTGGCCTTGGGGATGCGGAATTCTCAGTGCTACGGTGACTAAAGTCATTCTTCCAATGAGTCAGATGACAAATCACAGCTCACCTTGAAGTACAAGAGTAAGTGAAGGGTTGGGAGGTGCCTTTGGGGTGCCGGGGCGCTGCCTGTGCACCAGCCCACTCAGGTGATCACCCACCAAGACATCTGTTCGCTCTGCTTTGGGGAGGAATATACCAGGACCGGGGTGGGAGTGTGTATGTGCCAGGAAAACAAACTTTCCGGATAATTCAGATTTTATTTCCTTTTAGGAACTTCTGAAGACAATGTGGCCATTAAGATTCTGGCTGAACACAGACTACTCCCCAGTGGCTCTCAGCCGGGAGTGGGACGGGAACAATCCAGGTGCGCTATTAAACCCCCCCAGCCCGGGCCTCTTCCAGGGCTCCCCGGGGTTAAAAACCACGAGAAGGACGGAGCCCCAAGTCAGCCTTCTCCGCAGAGCGCAGTCGTACTACGAAAAACAAAACAAAAAACGGGGCCAAGTTTGACACCTTCGAATTTAACAGGACGAAGCGGTTAAGAAGGATCACAAAACAGTTCTTTGGGGGAGAAGTTGCATTTGCCAAAATGCTATTCCTTGAAACCCTTGAAAAGCCATATCCAAATGCATCCAAACGCCCTGGTCTTAAATTCTACCGGAACTAACATAGCAGACAGTTACGGTGACGACACGCTCCTTGAAAACCCACGTTACGCCTCAACCTTGACTACTTCACGGCGATAAACGGACTCATAAGCCGACACCCCAAGGGAGAGGGCTTCCAGGGCATCCGGGGGCCTCCCGCTCGCCCCGCCCGGGCTCGGGCCTGAGGGCGAGGCCTCCGGGCTCCGCGGCTTCGGGGACGCGGGGGCGTTCCTGGGCCTGGCGACCGACGGGCTCTCCCAGCGGCTGCGCCTGCGGGACGTTCGGTGGCCCGAGGCGAGCCGGGTCCCCGCGGACCTTTGTGCCGGCTCCGAGCCCCGCGCCGCGTCCGAGACCGCCCGGCCCCGGCGTCCGCGCCCCCAAGGCCGCCCCGCGAGGCCCTGCCCCCGCCCCCGGTCCGCCCCCGGTCCGCCCCCGGCCCCGGCCGCCCGCGCGCCCGCCCCCGGCCCCTCACTCACCCCGGCGCCCTTCGCGTTCCTCTTTCGTACCCCCCGCCCTCCGGGCGGTCGCGCCGCGCTCCCTGGGATTTGTAGTCTCTCTGCCACCTCAACCCCGGTACCAGGCCGCGCGACTCCCAGCTTCAAACTACAACTCCCGGCGGTCCCCGCGAGAAAAAAACCCTCTCTCCAGAGGAGTTCCGGCACAGGGTTCTCGCGAGGCCGTGGGAGGCGCGCGCGGAGCAACCTAGGAAGTGTAGGCGAGGGCGCCTCGGCCCTGAGAGCGGGGCCGCAGACCAAGCTGGGGAGGGGAAGAGCCACGCTCCCCAGGAGCCCACGCGCGCCGGCCGGCCTTGGCGTTGCTGGGAGCCCGGGAAGCCGGGGCGCGCTGGCCAGCAGGGGGCGGCGCCCGAAAGGCGGTGTTCCCGGCCGCGCGGCGTCAGCCCGGACGGGCGCCCGGAGTCAGGGACGGCGCGCTGCCCGGCGCGGGGCGGGGGTGCCCCGGATATAACCGGGGCTTCAGCCTGGGAAAGAAGAGCGCAGGCCCGCGCCGAGGCCACGGCGTTTATCGCGTTCTGCTGGCTGTAGGCGCGGGTGGAAAGTCCCCGTTTGCGGCGGTGCGAGGTCTCCCTCTCGGTGTTAGAGGACGGGGCCGCTTCACCATGTGCCTGGGGAGGAAGCCCCTACCCCCGGCAGAGCGGAAACCCCTCCGGGAGGCGAGGCGTGTCTCAGAAGCCGGCCGCGAAACCTAGCGGCCCGCCTCAGGCCCGGGGCGTCCCCCGGCGACCCCAGACCCTGGCTGCCTGCGCGAGAGGCCAGCGCTGCGTCCCAGCGAGGAGCGCGCAGCGGTCGCTGTTCGCGGAAGCGTCGGTGTGGGGCCCTGGGAAGGAAGCTGCGGCCTTGGCTCCCCTTGCCGACCGGCTCTGCCACTTCGGAGACCCGGGGCAGCTTTTCCCGCGGGGTGGGGTCGGGATGGACTAGGGTGCCCGGTGCCCGGCCCGCAGCAGGGCTGGCCTGTCAGCACCGCGTGGGCGCCAGAGAACGGAGAGTACGACTGCGCACCCCTCCCTGCGTGTCCGGCGCGGGGACACCTTCCCGGGGACGCGCTGGCCCCGCGGAGCTCCGCAGACAGGCACGGGCGCTGGGTGCGCTCAGGGGGTGTCATTGTGAGTAAAGAGCGGCCGCTTTCGGTGCCGTGGGGCTGGCGCTGGCCGTCCTCGAGGGCCTGCAAGTGAGCAGAGAGATCTGTGACCTTGGCCTGAACCAGAAAGGGCAGCCAGAGCCCAGCACAAGGAGGTGCCTGAGCAGACCCTTCAGCACGGGCTTTGACACAGGCTTTTCAGGTCTCACCTGCACTTGGCACTTCCGTATCAATAGGGATGGATGGGAAGGAGACAGGTGTGACCTGGGTTCCTCTGAGCTGGCGGGGCCGGTCAGACGGGTTATCTTCACACGGAACTACGCCCGGAGCCATGAGGCCTCATGGATGGGGAGGGGGCTGTGAATGCTCCCCACAATTAGTTCCAAAGTCCCCGGGGTCTATGTAGGTGACTGAGCTGTCTAGCAACCTAGGCTTGGCTTTGTCCCAACAGGATGACACCGTGGCTCGTGGAATTTCCACGAGTGTGGTCTCAGGCTCTGCTTCTGAGCTGCCCCTGGACAAAAAGAACAGTTGTGTGCATCCTGCAGCATTCATAGTTTTGCGATTATTTAATAAGTCTCTTGTGTTAATAAAAGGGTTTGGAGCCTGTCAGCCTCCCTGGGGGTATCTTGAGTGAGAGGTGAGTGTGGGTTAGGGTTAGGAGTTGCAAGTGTGCTGGGGCGTGGGTACCACTGGCCTCTGGCACCCAGGGCTCCCTAACTCTGGGATGTCCATGTGGCCTCCTTCCCAGCTGGCCTCTGTGCCTGAGTCCTGGGGGTTCTCTTCCCTTTGGCACACACCTGAGGACATCCCTCCCAAGTTTGAACATCCAGAGTCTTCAGTGGAAATAGGGTGCCAGCCTTGCAGCATAGGGATATTTCCAAGAAGAGTATTGGGAACGGCAGGGAGAGTCATGTCTGTGTTTCTATCTTGGAGGACAGCACTCAGCTTCTTTAATGGGAGGTGGGAGTGCTGCCCAGGCTGCCCCTTGGGGGCCTCTGTGGCAGGAGTTGTCACAGGCCTGGCTGTTAGCTAAGCAGGCCAGTGTTCCAGGGAGACTGGGGGACACAGCTTGCCACAAGAGCCCTGGGGGCTGATGGAGCTGGCCAGGGAGGCTGCCATGGGAAAGTTCCTACTGGGCCTAGGGGTGGGCTTCCACCTTTCTGTCCATCTGGTTCTGATTGGTTCCAGGCTTGGGGAGCGAGATCAGGCCCAGGGAGGGCCTAAACCCTTTTAGGCTCACACCTCCAGGAAGCTGCTGCAGGTGTGGGGGGAGGGGTCCCATGCAGGAGCCAGACCCAGGATCCACCTAAGGCTTAGGGCTCTGAGGGAGGATCCCAAGGGCAGGAACTGGCCTTAGGGACCCTGGCAGGGGCTGTGCTGTAAGCCAGGCCGACTCCCAACCAGCCAGCTGGGTCCTGACCTGCAGGAGCCCCCGTCACCCAGCCAACCCCAGCCCCATCACTGCTGGTCCCCACAGGTGCTCCCTTTGCTCACGTGTTCCCAAGAGTGGCAGGACAGAGCTCAGGACTGACTGTTTCTCTGCCCCCACCCCCTCAGCTCATCTCCTAAATTCAGACCCCACCTCCCAACTCAAACCTCCTCCCCAGCCTTCCTGGGCATCCCTTGGGAGCCTGACCCCCAAGAGGGGGTCAACTTACATCTGCCCCTCGCCCCCTGCCCTCTGGCTGGGGTCCTGGGTGACTCTCTTGTCCCCCGTGTGTCCTGGCATGGCCTAGACGTTGCTGTCCAAGTATCTCCTGTCTCCTCCCTCATTCAGGCACTCAGGGAGGTCTTCTCCCCAGTGTCGGGGCTGGGCTACCCCAGGCTGTTGTACCCCTTGCCACGAAACTGCCTGGTGGTGCACAGCTGTCCCCCCCCACCCCCTCCCAGTGCCACTCCCTCTTGTGTACTGTGTGAGGCAGGCAGGGGCAGCCCAACAAGACCTGTGAAGCTGTTGTCAGTGAGGGCACCTAGAAAACACGGAGGAAAAGTCTGCATCAGGTAAATGTTCTGATGGGTGGCCCCCTGTGGCCCAGAAAAGGCTAAGAGAGATGTTCTTAGAACATTCTAAGTAACCCTATGAGCTAGATGGTGCCGAGAAGATGAAAGAACGCAAGATTTTATTAGGTTAAGTGCATAATATAAGGACATCTCTTAAGGAGCCCATCAAGTTAAAATTCTCTAGACTAAAACAAAAAATATATTTACTTGACTATCTCAAGGGCCACAAAAATGCAAAATCCCATTCAGCAGTCATGTGGGGGACGCTCCCTGCAGGCCACAGGGAGCAACACAATATGGGACATGGGCTGGTGCCCATAGAAACCCACCATGGTCAGGGAGGGGATCCCGCCAGCATCCTGCAGAAATCTCGGGGTCGGGGGCACCGCCTTGGCCTGCTGGGCTGGCTATGTCCCTGCATGGACGCCATTCTACCCTGCAGAGATTTCAAATTCAGTATGGGGAAGGTTGGGAGAGTCAATAAGCCACACGAATGTTTGTGGCATTGAAATGGAATCAGGACACATTCTACATTTGTTTTGTTTTGTTTTTACATTCTATGCTTGTAATGCGGAAGAGAACTCATCGGGTGACAGGGTCAGCTTTGCCACCGAGTCATTGTTCACAAGAGGAAACTTCTTAGACTTGGTGTTATAAGGTGAAACCCAACAGTGTTGGAAAAGTTAAGAGACACTTTGGAATAACCCATGTATATGTTGAATACAACTTGGATGGATCTCATGGACATTTGCTGGGTGAAATAAATCCAATCTCAAAAATCCAGTCCAATATGCTGTGATTCCACTTACCTAATATTCTTGAAATGACAGAATTATGGAGGTGGAGAACTGACAAGAGTGGTCGCCAGGGGCTAGGGATGGTGGGGGGTGGCGAGAAGGGGCAGCAAGACGTGTCTCTGTGGGGTGGAACAGCCCGAATCTTGATGGCAGGGTGGTCACAGGAACCACACGGGGATCAAACGGCAGAATACACACACTGTGTGCCAGTGTCACACCCCAGTGGTGATGGTTGGCACCCCAGCTCCTAGGAGCCTCCCTGCTGAAATCTGAAACCGGCCCCAAGTGTGGAGGGCAGGAGAGAGAAGAAAGAGGCAGGACGCTCCAGGTTGGCAGGTGGCAGATTTAATAAACAAAGGAACTTACACATGAGGCTGGTCTTGGGCGGCAGCAAGATGGATGGCCCCCCCGCACCGGTGCACCAGATCTTCCAAAGTTCACGCAGAGGCCTTAAATGGGCTCAGTCACACCTACCCTGCGGCTGTTGTCAACACCTCGCCATCTCTAAGCTGTGTCCTGGAGCCGCCTCTGGGAGCAGGGAAGGCGAGAGCAACCCACACTCCAGGGACGGGGGATGGGGGAGGAGCCTCGGCACTGTGCCTTCTCAACAGTGATGTGCACTACGTCTTTAGGAAGCTATTTCTGTCGGGGGGAACCTGAGTGGCCAGCACGCAGGACTCCGTAAGGTCTGCTGCTCATCTACCCTCTGGGTCTTTGGTTTCTGTCCTGTCTCCTGACACCGAGGGACATTGCTCAGGCTCAGCTTTTTCCTATAACGTGGCTGTTCAGACAAAGGGGGCCTGCAGCTTCTGAAAGAGGAGAAAGCCTCACGGAGCTGCCAACAGAGCCCCAGACTAGCCACACTCTCTGGGGCCAGGATTGTCCCAGAGGAGCCTGAGCAGAACAGCCAGCTTCCCATCTGAGGCCTTTCTGATGTTGCCAGGAAGGCAGGTTCCTGGGCCAGCCTGAGGAAGGAGGGGTGCCTGAGCTCACCGCTCCTCCTCCTGGTGGGTGGGAGCAGGCCTCTCCCCCCCCCCCCCCCCCCCCCCCGCCACCGCATCCTGCCGCCCAGCTCCTCGGCTCCTTTGGGAGTGTTCTCCGCAGTTACTGGGAAGGTGGGAAGGTGCTCTAACTTCCACACAGCTGTTCAGGGACGTGCGCTGATGCAGGCAGGCTCAGGACCCTCAGCCTGCCTGGTGTCCCCATCCACCCCCCACCTGCAGGAGCACAGCACAGGGAGCAGGTGAAGGTCGTTAGCTCTTCCCAAACAACCTAATGCTGGGGGAGGCTCAATTATCAACTAATTAATTGCCTGCAATTAGAAGGAGGCCTTAATTGTCACATTTACAACTCCCCCCACCCCGGCCTCCTCAACCAGGCCCATTTCCCTAGGCTGTGGGATGTGTGGTGGACATCTGTGCAGAGACCCTGGGGGGAAGCCAAGCTGGATGCCCCAGACTGCCCTACCTTATCCTTGCTTTTCAGGTGTGTAAGGGAAGGCCTTGCCAGGGGACCCATGTGTACTCACCTGTGGCCACCAGCAGGCCTGGGACCTGCTGCAGGAACCCAGCACACAGCACACACACACACACACACACACACACACACCCTGGGGTGCTCATAGCCATGGGCTATGAGGACACAGTGTGAATACCTGTCACCTGGCAAAGCACAAAAAGAGGGCTTGAGTTGGCCACAGGGCTGGGTGGGGATGGGCCCTCGAGGGTGCTGGCCTCATGACGCTGTGCCTGCCAGGCTGAGCCCCTGGGCCCTGAACGCTCCCTGCTCACAGCTGAAAGCCAAAGAGCATTTCAGCCTTTACTGGAATGTTCTCGGGACTCCCAAGAAACCAGCCTTGCAGGGAAGCCAGTAATCCTGTTTGTTATCAGCAAACCTCTGTCGCATATGTCCCACCTCCATGGTGGACTAAGACCAAGGTCACGCTGCCTTTAGGGCTTGGTCACCCCCTAGCTGGGGCCTGGGCACATTGCAGGAGAGCCCTGGTGACCTCCATCCTCAGTCTGCAGGGCCCCACCCGGTCACCTGCTGCAAGGCTGAAAGGGGACCACTTCCTCCCCTTGGGCTGGGGCAGCTTTGCGCTTGGGCCATGGGATCGCTGTATAGCCAGCACCCGATTGATTGCCCACTCCCCCGGGAACGGCACATTCTCAAGCCGGCCTGCAGGTGGCATCCCTGTCCAGTGGGCGGCCATCCTAGACCACTGCCCCAGGCCATTCTGTCGTGCCCGTGAGAATCTGGGCCCTTTCCCAGGGAGGTGCTGAAATGCAGTTCTCAGGACCTGAACGTTGGCCCCTCCACATTGAGGAATGTCGGAGTGCTCCCGAGATTGGCGCTGAGGCAGCCCCTCCCCTGGCAGAGAGGAAGGAATCCTGCCTGCAACCTCTAACAGCCTGTGCCTCCCTGCCTTCCCAGGCATCGGAAAGCACCAAATCATGGGTCCCCCAGCTCCCAAAACCCACACCGGCACCTCCGAGGAGACCTGGCAAGCTCGGGGCCGTCACACCTCTCTTTCTTTATTATCAACAAAGCATGTGCGGAGCAGCTCCTTCTCCAGGGAAGCTGTCTTCCTGCTGCTGGAAAGCCTGCTGAGGCCCCTCTCATGACCTCAGAGTCTTACTCCTCTGAGCCACAAGGTGCCCCTCATCCCCCACCCCCACCCCCAGCGGGTCCCTCACCAGCTTCTGGGCCTGAACGGGAGGCCGATGCACGCGTGTACCGCAGCTCACACGCCTCTGACCCGGGGGCCAGCAAGGGTGGGATATAGAGGGCCTGCACCCCTAAGGTGGGAAGACCCACCCACCATCCCCTCGGCTCCATTAGACGAGCTCGATGCCAACCCAAAGTCATTCATTCATGAAAACATATGGTTGAGTATACATGGGTCAGGGGTCTGCAGAGGAACAGAACCAATAGGTTGTACATATACAGAGAAAGGTCCGTTGTAAAGAATTTGCTCACCAGACTGTGGAGGCTGAGAAGTCCCGGGGTCTGCCCTTGGCCGTTTTAGCTCCAGGCCGAGTGCAGAAGACAGACACCCAGTTTGAAGGTCGTCAGGCAGGAGAGATCACCTCCTCGTGGGGGAAGGTGGGCCTTTTTGTTCTATTCGGGCTCTCCAGGGATCAGATGAGGCCCACCTTCACTGGAAAGGACCATCTGCTTTACTCTGTCCACCAATTTACACATTAATCCAAAATCACCCTCACAGAAACACCTGGAATAACCTTTGACCACCTATCTGGGACCCCTTGTGGTCCAGCCAAGTTGACACAAGTTCGGCGCAGACGCTGACTTGCCTTGGAGACTCGCGGCCAAGTCCGAGGCGCTGCAGGGTGATTTAAGTGATAAACGGATGGAATGACCACAAACATGGAGCTGTTCTTATGAAAATTAAGTTTACTGCTTGAAAAGACCAGCTAAGGACAGACAGCACGTGGCAACATTTCTTTGGAACAAGACGTTGTCAGACCCCAGGTAGCAGGGACCTCAGTGTGCAGGTTGGTTCCTGGGCTCTCTGGAGAGAAGGCCTGTCCCCATGAGGGTCATGTGCGCCCATGCATTTGTATGAATTAAGTTAAATGTGTATCTTTTCCAAAACTCCTCCCGCTTTATATTCTTCACCAACCAATCACCAGTCCATCAGTAAACACGAACGAGCAAACCCATAAATGGGATGCATCGCTTCCAGAAAAAAGCAAAACCAAACCAAACCGAGTGGGTGGTGACCCTGACCAGTGGCTGATCTAATCGAAGCACATGTGGACGGCCAGCTGTGAGATCCACAGGCGACCCACTGTGAGGGACTTGTCCTCTGTGCCCCCCCTCCCCTCCCTGACTCCGGACTCGCCTCCAGGTAGACCCGATGCAACAGAAGTTGGAGAACAGCACTTTCCAGACGGGTTCTGAAAAGGCCACAGCTCGTCTCAGGGCTCTCTCCAGGACTGCCTGGTGGGCAGCCCCACGGGAGCCTCCTGTCTGCTCTGAGTTGGTGCGGCCCCGCCCCGTGCCGCAGGGGCAGCCTCCTGCTCCGTCAGCGGCTCTGGGTTCCTGCGCCGCAGGAAGAGAGGACAAAGGCCTGTCATTTCCACGCACAACGTGTGGGTCAGACCCCAGGTAGCAGGGAGTTAGGGTAACTCATATAGCCGCCATGGGAACTCAGTGCTGGTGGTTGACACGGAGCCCTTTGCCTGCACACCGTGGGCCTTTGGGACTTGCCATATTCTGGCTGACTTCTGTGCACCCCACTTTCCCCCAGATTTCCCACTGCCTCTGTTCTGCTCAGCCCCTTGGCTGGCCTTGGCCTTGATGTCGAGTTGGCCGAGGGGCGAGCTCTGCCTTCCCGTCTGGATAGGGAGGCCCAGAATGTGGCATGACAATGGGCCTGTCAGCCCCTGTGCTCCCCTGGCTGCCGGGGCTCTTATACGGCTGCCACCGGATCCTCTGACTTTAGGCCCATTTAATACTTAACCCTGAGCACCAAGCCCCACCCTGCGCAAATATTTATTTGGCAATTAAGGGCTCCCCAGGACGAAGGCCATGAGAAGCTTCTCAGAGCCACCGCGGCAGTACGTGAGCAAACTGCAGCAGAAAGGCGGTCAGGGTGGGGACGGAGGGAGGGTGGGGAGCCAGAGGCCCCCGAGCCACGGGAGAGGAGCTGGGATGTGTCCGGAGGGTTTAGGACTTCATGGAATATAAAGCAAAAGATGTCCTACCTGGCAGGAGGCCACGGTGAGGGGTGCTTGGACATCTATCTTCTCCTGTGCACGATGCGTGGGGTTTTGTGGCGCCGGGAGCTGGTCGGTGGCCTGTCGGGCACAGGACGTGTCCTGGTACTGAGTCTCTGTGTGCTGATGATATGATAGAGGAGGCAAAGGTGACTAAAGAGACCCAGAGCCCTGGAACACCTTCACTGTATGAGGTTTGTGGTCTGGAAAGATGCCTGAAGCTGGCTCTCAGTGAAGGAATGTCCCAGGTGCAGGACAGCCACCCTTGCCCCAGAGCTCAGGAATGGTGGGAAGGGGCTGGTAGGCTGTGTCCAGTCAGAGCCCCTGGGGATGGTGCAGGCCTCTCCTGGTGGCACCACCCCCAGGCCTTGCTTTCCTTGGGAAGGGCTGTTGTGGCTGAGGTGTGTCCTCTAGGAACCCCGGCCAGGTGGACTCAGAACAGCCCCTGTCCTCTCCCTGAGCCCCTGGGGATCTCCTGGGGTCATTCCTCTCTGCTGTCTGGGCACACAGGGGTAACACGGCACCTAGAAGCCTGACTCACATCCTTCTGGGGAGCTGTGCCATCCAGGGAGGCACACTCCCGCTGACAGAAAACCCCCCAGTCCCCTGGTGCAAATATGAAGCACACAGCCACCTTCAAATTAGCAAAAGCCCACTGCAGACCCTAGAGCTGTTCCTTATCCATCAAAACACCCTTACTGCTGTCTTATTTGTGAGACGGATGGAACACCACCTCTCACCAGGGAGGTGGAGGGCGAGGCAGAGGGCACAGCCGAGGAAGGGCCAAGGGAGGCCCCACAGCTCTGGCTGAGAGAAGGGACCCTTGGCCACCCCAGAGTATTGGCCTGCAGGGTGGTCCCAGTGTCCCCAGGGAGCAGCACCAAGGGAGGTGTGGGGCCTGCCCCTCAGTGGGGACCCCAGGATGTGGCCAACCTGCAGAGCGTGGGGCCGGGTTCTCAGTCCCCGCCCCTGGCCAGACCTGGGATGAGCGACTCGGCTTCCAGTGGGTCATGTGAAAGGTGACATAACCCAGCATACTGGCTGCCTGGGGCACTGGTCCTCTGAACTCCTCCCTAGAATTCTAATCAAAAACAAGAGATGAGGCGCTCGCTTGACACTGCAGAAACCATGTTGAGCCAACCCTGTCATGGGCAGGTAATATTATGACATACAGCTACTAAGCCATGTCCAGTGAATGCATAATAACAAAAAGGGAGAAAATACTCACAAGTGACGCCCTGAATGGGAAAAGCATAATTGGTTTTTAGCCATATATTTGTATCAGTGCATAGAAAAAAATTATAAGGAAATGCACCAAAATGTCAGCGACGGTATCTGTTGGATGTGGATCCGCGCTGTTGATGACTTTCTTCGGACAGTTGCATGTATTTTCCACTGAGCAGCTACTTCATTATCGGGGGAAACCCGCCCGTGTGCTGGCACGTGATGCGCGGGTGCGCTCGGCCCATGCTTGCCGGCACTGAGGCTTCCAGCTTCATATGCAAGCGGGAGACCAGTCCCTCTACCACCTGGCTCTCGCCTCGGGGCCCCTTTGGTAAACGTGGGAATTGCTGGCCACTTTCAAGGGCTGGTGCTGTGAGCCTGGGGCCTGCAAATTCCCTCTTGCCAGGGCCAGCTGAGGTCAGGGGGTCTGGGCTGAGCTGGCTCTAAGAACTCATGTTGAACCTCACATGTCGTGCCATTTGTCTGGTTCTGGAGGCGGCTAACGGCTGGGAGCAGATTGTTCCCTTCCTGGCTCCCACAGGCGACCACCTTGCTGCTGATGGCCCCCCAGAAGGTGCCCCTGGGGCCAAGGGCGGCGAGCATTGCCCTCACCTGAGTCTCCCAGCACCTGCGTGGGCTGTGTGCCTCAGCTGCCTTCCTGTTTATTAAATGGAGTCGGGCTGGATTATGGCCATTCCAGCCCACTGGCTCCCGGAGGCCCCACTTCATCCAGAGGGAAACGCTCCTTCATTGGCTCCCAGCGTACCACCGGTGTCCCTCCTGTCTTGGGGGGAGTAGATGGTGGTCAACTGTGAGCCTTTGGCCTTTCGAGGGCGCAGAAACCCGGCACACCCAAGCTTGGCGGGGAAGGCATTCCCACCGCCAGACTCAGCAGCTGCTCTGCCCGGACCTCCCAGACTCCACCTGGCTCGTTTGATCCCTGCGGCTGCCCCCAGCCTGTGGGTTCTCACAGTTCTGACCCTGTGTCCAAGCCCAGGCTCCCTGAACTCCAGACAGCCTTGGACCCGGGCAGACTTCCCAGCCAAGGGTTGGACCTGGTCCTCCATCACCTCCCTGGCAACGTATGCATGTGGGACACACGCCCATGCACGTGCATGTATGCACACACACACCCCTGCAGGACCCTCTCTAGGCAGTGTCTCTGCCCCATACATGCTGGGGGGTGTTGGGAGGTCCATCCCTCCAGTGTCCCCGAAAGTCCCATGGGCTGAAAGAGCCTCACAGCTGACACTGCCCTCCTCTGTTCTGGATATTTGAGAGGTCCCCGCAAGCAGAGGGGATGGTCCCAGAGGCACAGCACAGAAAGCTGATGTGGGCAGCAGGTCACAAGGTGGAGGCTCATGTCAGGGCTGGCTCTGACACCTGGTCCTGTTCCCAGGCCTCAGGGCAGGCCCAGTGCCCCCTGCCTTGGTGCTTGGGGCACATACAACCTCTCTGGCCCCTCGGCTGTCTGGAGACATGGTTGGGGTTCCAGCATGACTTCTCTCTGACCCTCCTGGCTGGACCTGCTGGTCACCCTCATTGTCAGACCTGCTCCCAGGAAAGCATGGTTCCCCCTGGCCTGTTTGCTGTCCCCGCTCGTCACTCCTGCCAGGGCTGGGGACATCTTGTCCCTTGCCAGCCCTGTACATTTGTGGCTTCCCTACAGATCCAACCCTTGACCCCAGCCAGTCAGCAAGGTCCCACCCCGAGCAACACCTGTCCCCCACAAGTAACCGTTTCCCTCAGCTGTACCTGCTCCTTGGCCACACCTGCCTTCCCTGGACATAACTCTTCCCCCAAAGCTGTGCCTGCACCCCTAAGTTGTACCTACCTGCTTTCTCCCCCTGACCCCTGCCCACTCTGTCCACTTTCCCTCACAGGCCATTTCCTTTGCTGGGAAACTTTCCTGAGACCCTCACCCCCTGCCTCCTTTTCTTTGCTCAGTCTACATGTTGCCCCGTGACTAACACACACCCCCCCACAATCTCCCAAGACCAGGTCTGGGTCCTTTACTGACACAGCCTCCGTGCCTGGTACTCACCTGCTGCTGGTCAGAGCTCATGGATACCATCCAGGGGGTGGTTGGCGCCCGCTCTGCTCCGCTGTCCCCTGGGTGGTCTTACATTTGCAGCACTGGTGGGCTTCCCAGAGATGTGGGTATGAAGTTTCCTGACTTGATAGCAATAAGCACACACCCCAGGATGCACCCCACCTGGTTTATGCTTTTTACTTTTCCTCATGCTGCACCGGCACCCATAGCCGTCTTAGTATTTGAGTAAACTTTAACTCACGGGCACTTGATGCTTCTGGGTTTCTCTAACTCTTGGTGCTGATTATTTTCCCAAGTGCAGCCTCCTGCAGGTGCTTCCCTTGTGAAAGCGAGTTATCATGAGAGCCTAAGGATTCTAACTTGTCAGTTCTTTAAATGTCTTATGCGTTGGACAGTAAGCTCTTTTTCTGTTGTGCCTTCCCTTGGAAAGGGTGAGATATGTTCCCTGCATGTGATTTTTTTCCGAAATGTTGTCTGTTCCCTTTGCTGGACTCTCTGAGACCTACATAAACATTTAAATGTCGTTAGAATCCACATCTTACAACAACACAACACCTGCCATGGAGTCCACAGATGGTCCCCCAAGCTCCAAGGGGCTTCGTGATACCCCCAAGATGTGGTTGCACATCATGTGAATATGCTAAGTGCCACTGAAAGAGACACTTTAAAATGGTTAACTTTAGGGGCGCCTGGCTGGCTCAGTTGGTAGAGCATCCAACTCTTAATATAGGGGTCATGAGTTCAAGACCCATGTTGGGTGTGGAGCTTACTTAAAAAAACAAAAAAGAGGTGAATTTTACGTAACGTAAAATTTTTTTTTAGATAGGCTCCATACCCAGTGTGCAGCCTAACGTGGGGTCTGAACTCATGACCCTGAGATCAAGTCCTGAGCTGAAATTAAAAGTCGGTCACTTAGCCGACTGAGCCACCCAGGTGCCCCTCACCTCATTTTTAACAAAGAAAAAAAATCAGTAGTATTCTATATACCAGCATTAACCAATTAGAAGAAAAAAAAGGATTCACAATAGCAAGGAAAATGATAAAATATCCGGGAGCTATAGCTGAAGCAAGAGGATACACAACGTCTACGGAGAGAACTGCGAGCCTCCAGCAAAGCCTGCGGATGCTGGTCTGAGTCAGTGAGAGGCACTCTGTGCTCGTGGGAGGTGAGCACTACACAAATCCCCGTTCTTCGCACGGATCTGCAAAGGCCGGGCAATCCTATTCAAAATTACAGTCGGAGATTTTTCAGGAACTAGGTAAATTTACTCTAAAATTTGTGAGAGGAAAAGGCACAAATAACTAAATAGACATCACAAACAGACAGAAGCGGGGAGCCAGCTCTTCCGGGTGCTACGGGCATAGGGCAAAGCGACAGCTTTACAAACCCGCTGGTTTGGGCAAAGTGAGACACAGACAGGCGGAGCAGCAGAGCCCAGGGATGGACGTGCAGTGGCCGCACCTGGACAAGTCAGCCAGGATGGGGCCAGGGAGACGGGATCATGACACAGAGCAGAACAGAGCTGGACCCCTCCCCCCCCCCACAGCATGTGCAAGACAAGCTGGAGAACTTGCTGATGCCCAACGGCCGGGGGGGGCGGAGGGGGACACCCGAAAAAAACCTCAGGCGTTCAAACCATCAGGCCAACAATGGACGCATTTGATTATATCAAAGTCAGGCATTCAGACAGGACAGAACCTGAGTTTGTTGAGCAGTCCACAGGGACCGTTATCTGGGATATACAAGGAGTTCAGCAATTTAGCAGGAAAAAGAAATCCCACCCAAAAAAGTGAGAAAAGGAGCAAAGGGTATGAATGAGCCTGTTCCAGAGGGGAAGGCCCTGAGCCTGAAGGCCTCATGTAGGAACACGGTCAAGCCCATTAGCTGTTGGAGACATGCAAAGTGAATCACAAGGGTTCACCATCAGACTGTCCAACACGGGGCACCAGTGTGCGGGCGGATGTGGACGAGAGTACAGGAGAGGCAGGCAGGTGTGGACATGGCAGCCTGGCTGGGATGTGGCCAGCTGGGAGGGGGCATCCCCACGGAGCTGTTGGGGGAAGCTGCAAGCATCCCAGCATGGGAGCAGGCAACACACAGAGGGCAGCACACGGGGCTAGGAGCATTTCTGGGAGCTCAGGGGCTAATCGATGCATCTTCAAACCTGATGCAGGTTGGACAAATGGAAGAAGGGCCAGCCAGCTCCGTGCACAAGTGGCTAACTACGCCCACGCCCAGAGCAACCATGTGGCCTGCAGGGAGTGGCGCTGTGGTGGGCGCCTGACCTGCTCCCCTCACCCAAGGTGAGAAGGACTAGGGTCTTCTCGTCCAAGGAGCCCCGGCTACCTGCAGCCCGAGCCCATGCCCCAACAGGTGGCCCTTCAACTGTCAGAGGTCCTGGCCTGCGGCCCTGCCTGAGCTTGCTGTGTCCCCTATTCCTTACGCCTTGACATCCACCGTGTGAGAGGGCGGGTCCTGAGGGGAGCCCCTGCCCTCCATGCACGCTCCTGAGGTTTATTCCCAGCAGAGGCCTGGAATAGTATCCTCCCTGCTTGGACGGAGGGCCTGCAGTGGCCCTGATTCCCCCGAGCTGGGTCATTGCAAAGAGAGCCTTCCGCTGTCCCTGAGCGGGCCTGGGGTGCTCAGGGATCACACAATGCTTTATGAAGAGGTTGGGGAGCCCGGGTGGGGAGGGTGATGGGAGCCAACACCTCCTGACCCACCTGCCCAGGACCCTCTGCTTGGCCCTGCCTCCAGATGCTGGACAAAAGCCCCTCCCAAGCTCAGTCCCTCCTACAGACAGGGTTCCCTATGGTGATTCTCGGGGAGCTGAGCCCGTGACCCACTCGGCAGAACAGAGCTGGGCCACCTGGACGCTTGTCCTCTGCAGTGGATGGTGATGCCCTTCCCATGGCCGCCTGGCGCCCTCCCATGCGGGTCTATAGGCCTCTCCTGGGACACCAACAGGTCAGTGATGCCTGTCCCAGAGCTGGAGAAAGGCGAGGTCTTTTCAAGGAAAACTTTGGTTTCAGGCTATGAGTTTCCTGGCTCACTATATAATGGTTACTCGGCGTGGGGCCAGCCAGGCTGTCCCCTCTCCCATCGTCCATAGACCCCCAAGAGTTCTGTGTGGCCTCTGTCTCGTCCAGCCACAGGATTACAGGTCCAAGCCTCGGATGAGTACAGACCTAACCGCCAGGAGCATGGAAGGCAGGGTCTGCGGGTCGCAGAGGTTTCTGAAATACGAGGCTGTTAAGAGAAATTGAAGTCGTGGGCGTAGGGTTATAGGGCAAGGGAGGTGGGGGGCTGGCGGGTGGGGGAGTGGTCACCAAGCCGGCTTTGTACCCAGAGAAGTGTCGGGAAGGGTTTCTGCCCACACCCTGGGAGTCAGTCCCCCACCTGAGATGCCCGCCGTCCACTCCATTCCGGTAGGGGCAGTAAGACCTGGCCTGTAGCCCAGCTTGATGGCCAGCAAGGTCCCTAAGCCCCCATGACTGCT
This sequence comes from Eumetopias jubatus, assembly GCF_037043125.1. Lineage (NCBI taxonomy): Eukaryota > Metazoa > Chordata > Mammalia > Carnivora > Otariidae > Eumetopias > Eumetopias jubatus. The sequence continues at coordinate 106,870,427 of NW_028274810.1, read as the reverse complement.
TTCTTTTTCTCTTCTTTTTTCTGTTCTTTTCTCTCTTTTTCCCCAAAGCAGGTTTCCTTGTGATTATTGAGGTATTTATTTTTAAGTGAAAGCCGCCTGGCATTCCTATGTAGACAGACACTATATACAACCCTGGTTTTCTCTCAGAGCAGAAGTTAAAAATTATTCAACGCAAAATTCCTGGGCTGTGTTGCAGAGGCCGCTTGTACCAGGCAAAGGTTTCCACCGCATTCCGCCCAGCCAGGCCACGATAAGGCAGCCCCGGGGAGCCTCGCCTGCTGACGCCGTACAGCCACGCTGCTGTCCTCCCAGGGACCAGGTAGGACTGGGGCTTCCGGGAAAGCACCCAGGAGAAGTTTGTCTCGTGGGGTCTGTGGTGACCTCACCACTTCTGATCGGCGCTGGCCTGAAAGACCCCACCAGCTCTGTAGTTTTTCTTTCCGAGCTGTGGTCCAGCCCATGGTCTCTGGGATGTCCTGGTGTGGCCAGCGGCACTGAGGCCCTGGGGACCATGGGGAGGTCCCCAGTCCATGAACCCGTGGGAGAGAGTGGGGGCCTTTGGAAGGGGCTGCTTCAGCTGAAGGGGTCTTACAGAAAGCTGGCGGTGTTTCTGCTATTTGTTGGGGGATGGGAAGGGATTGTGCCCAAGACACACGTTTGGGAGTGTTGGAAAATACCTGGGGAAGCTGGAGGGGGCCGGTGGGCCTGTGCCAGCCAGGCAGGCAGCCTGAGATCCCACAGCACAGTGACCTGTTGGAAATTCAGCAGGATTTCCAACCGGCTGCATGAAAAGGCCACACAGTGACCCATGGGCTCCCTGGCAGAATGGGGGTCTCGGACCTCTGTGATAGGTGTGGGTTTTTGAGTGTCCTCTGGGGAAGGATGATTGTAAGTCCCTAAATTGTTCACTTATGACCCAGCCATCTCTGAAGATGACCGCCAGAACCCTGAGGGCCCAAGGAGGGAGGGAGGAAGACTGAGACCCTTCACATTTCCTAAACATGGCGATAGCCGGGAAAGCACTCGCAAGGAAACCAAATTTATTCCATTTCACAAGACACATGTATACCGTGCCCTACCCTAAAGCTATGGAGTTCGTGACTGGCTGGAGTAGGGCCAGCTTCCTCCATCAAAGCTGAAATTGAACCCTGCCGAGATTTGGGGCCCAGGGTGTCGTGGTAATGTGGGCACACAAAAAAACAAGACATGGCCTGAAACACAGGACAGCTCCACAGCGGGGCTAGGCCTTGAGTGGTCACGTGGCAAAATGGTCAGAATGTGGTGGAGACCATGCCTGCCCAGGAAGGTGGACTCAGGGTTAGGGCGCTAGACTATGTGTGACCTCATCATGGGAAATGGATGTTGTCCCTGCTGTCTATCAAAAGAGGAGGTGGAGAGTGTGACAGTTATGGTAGGATAGCAGATAAGTTCACAGCCAAGTTTTAGCTAGCTTTAATTACAGGTCATTCAAACATTACTGAAGCGATTCCCAGGCTTCACCAGGGAGGGGAGGGTATACCAACTGAATTTTTATTTTATTTTTGATCAAAGTTATATTTGTATGTAGTATGAGTTAGACATTCCTATAAGGCTTGGACAAACACAGCTCCCAGCCACCCCCTACGCCATCCCAGAAGACAATCTCTTCCATATTCCAGACAATTCTTGTGCTATTTACCTGCATCTGTGTAACAACGTGATTAAACAACAGCTTCTTGGTGTTTCAGTTTTAGGTATTAATACTACTGAATTAATTCTATGGAAGACAGCATTTGCTTCTTCCACCTCTCCCCATTCCCACACACACTTGCATCCCCTATATTTTCAACAGAGTTATGTTATAATTTTAGTTAGCTCTGTATTCAGGGGTTAGATTTGTATTCATGCCAGGCCAATGGCATGCCATAGTTATTGTTGCAACCCACACACGTGTTGTTTTCCCTGGAGTTAATAATCGCCTTTCTTTTTTCGTGCTTGCTGAGTTTTCTCAGAACTCATTACTAATTCATCCTCAGATTCTTGCCAGTGGCTTAAATTCAAACACATGGGGGTATTTCTGAGGGGGTACCTCTAGGAGCTAATGCCCTGTTCCAGTACTGGTCAGTCCTCCTGTGTTTGTGGCAAGGGCTGGAATTTCAAAATCTCCCTTGTCTTCATCCTGAAGATTCCCTTTGCTTCTCCCCTGAGTTGGATTTTCCTGGATCTCATGTCTTCCTCTTTCTTAATTAGTCCTTGTTCTGGTGGAGTGTGTCCTTCAGTAGCTTTCTGAAAAAGGATACATGGCAGACACATGACTTTAAAATACCTTTAATCCAGGGGCGCCTGGGTGGCTCAGTCAGTTAAGCGTCTGCCTTCGGCTCATGTCGTGATCCCAGGGTCCTGGGATCGAGCCCCGCATCGGGCTCCCCGCTCGGCGGGAAGCCTGCTTCTCCCTCTCCGACTCCCCCTGCTTGTGTTCCCTCTCTCGCTGTGTCTCTCTCTGTGTGTGTCAAATAAATAAATTTAAAAAAAAACATACCTTTCATCCACTGCCACTTACATGATAGTCTGGTTGTGTACAGAACTCCATTTCTCCTCCAAACTGTGAGTACATTATCCCAGTGTCTCCCAGTTTCTGATGCTGCCGTGGGTAAATGTGGTGCTGGTTTAACTCCTGATCTGTGGTATGAAAACCACTTTTTTTTTCCTTGCTGGAAGTGTTTAGGGGCTTCTTTTTGTCCTCAGTGTTCTGACAGTTCAGGAAAATGACCCTTGTATGGGTTCATTTCCAGGCCCTTTCGCTAAGTGCCTGCGACTCTTTTGGTCTGGGAATTCCTGTCCTTCGGTTCCAAGAAATTTTCTTGAATTATTAATTTTAAATTCTTTCTTCCCTCTGTTTTCTCTGTTCCCTCTTTCTGTGGTAAATACTGGGATCCTGGACCTCAGACTGGCCTCTAATGACCTTTCTTAAGTCCTTTTCCTGATCTTCTGGCTTTACTTTCAAGGAAATGCTTTAATTCTGTGTTCCAACTCCCTTACTGAGCTTTTCACTTATTCTGTAATATTAATTTCCAAGAATTCATTTTGGTTCTCTGAATATTTGTTTCTACAGCACTCGGATCTTTTACTGTGGTCACAATATTTTCTCTTATCTCTTTGAGGATATTAATGATTTTTTTAAGCTTTCCTCTCATACAGACTCTGGAGAAACACAGTAAATATATTTTTCCCCATATTTCCTTATAGTCACACTTACTGTATCAAATTTAAATCAGAGTTGAATCAGAGTTAAGAACTCATAAATTGTCAAGAAAAACACAAGAAACCCTGTGGAAGGATGGGTATGGGCTATGGCCCGGTGAGCCAATGAGCAAATCCATGAGCAATCAGACTTGAGAAAAGTTCAGATTCACTATTTGTCAGGGAGGCAAAATTCAGACACAGGTCCATTTTCTGGAAGCAGAGCCTAGGGCAGGGGACCCTGTGTAAGAGGGGTAACTGGGGGAGGGGTACCTCAGGGAGCAGGGAAGCAAGACTGGGTAAGGAAGGAGCTTCTGGCCTTGGGGAGCAGGCCAAGCTACCCTGCTGAGTATCTGTTATCATTTTGAGGGTAACCACCCCCAGGAGACAGCTGAGAGCCCTGGGCAGTGGGGGCTGTGCACCTGCTGGAAGGGGGCCTGGGTAGGCCCCTGGGCTCATCAGAGGTGAGGGGGACACACTTGCAAAACTGAAGAGTCAAGGCAGCAATAGCTATAGAGGTGGACGCGAGGAAAGCAAGCTCTCGTGTTGTGGGGGAACGCAGGCTCGCTGGCCTTCGGGGCAGGTGGTCTGTTCACATCAGTAGTTCAGGAGCATCTGTAAGGTGCCTGCAAGGAGGCATCCTGAGGCATCCCAAAACCTATGATGGGAGGCAGAGAGAGCACTCCACAAGGGCTGGCTGGGCATGTTGAGTGTGTGTCGTCTGTCCATGGTGCGCTGGTGGGTGCCCTGGTCTGTCTGCAGTGTCCCTGGTGGTGAGCCTGGGTCTCCTGTCTTTGGTTCCTGGTATGCCCTTCCCAAAGGGGGTGACCGTGAGCGTGATGCCATCCGCTGTACTGCTTAGCAAGGCCGTGAGAGAGAAAGGCTGGGAACAGGCAACACACGGTGTCCTGCCCCCGAGCCCAGGGCCTCGGTAGACCCCGGTGTCAGGCTGGCCACACCTGGCAGCGAACTTCTGCATTTGATTCAGAGTCTCTGCTCCCAGGCAGCGGTGGGAAGGCAGCCAGGGGACGACTGGCCTTGCACTTGAATGTCTCACTCCCTGCCCTGCTTGAGTAGCCCTGGGTGGGCTTTAGCTGTTCCTGCGGAAACCTGCCTCTTGGGTCCCCCCAGGGACAGAACAATGGGCTTTCCCTCTAACTGTCAGGTCTGTGCCAGGGTCAGCAGCAGAAAACTGGGGGACACTCACAATGTCTGTATATCCATGAAATGGCTCAAAAGGCTAGGCCGGGGATTCCTGCGTCTGTTTGGACAAGCGCAGTTTTTTGGAGTTTGACCCAGTGGGTCATTGGTCTGGGGAAAGGGAAGTGTCCTGGAATGTAGATTCTGTGGTTTCCCCCGAAAAAGAACAGCTTCATTAATTTGCACATCTTTGTTGTGAGTTCCCTTACTTGGTGCCTATGAAAAGCTAGTGGTTGGGAAGACACTGATGTTTTCTCTCTCTCCTAAGAAACAGACGCCTAATGTAATAGCACAATTGAACTTCAGCTCACTGGGAAATCCCGAGAGCAGGCTTGCCCTCTCCCTGCACAGACCCTTCTGAGGTCTTCTCCTCTCTCCCTACCTCCCCATCCGACTCTGAAAACCAGAACAGATCAGTCCCTTCCCTTCATAAACCCATTCCTCACATCCTGTTAGCACCGATAACAGCATCTGAGACGGGCTCTGCCTGCCTCCCAGGATGTCACTGTGCGGCACCCCAGCAGGTGAGGCGGCCTTGGGGGAGGGAAGGTCCCTACACAAGCAGGCCTGCAACACTGGGGCCCTGGAGCTGTCATCGCACCCCGCGCATCTCTGAGGACTTCTCATGGTCTTGGGGGCGGGTGGTGTCTGCAGGGCTTCCTGGGTCCCCCACAAGATGGGTGCCAACTCTTTCCAGCATCCTGCAAACAGGTGCCCAGAATGTGGTCACACAGAACACCCTGGAGAAGGTATCGGTGTCAGAGGCCCACATTTGTGCTGGCCCCCAAGAAACAGCATTCGGGGGCAGAGTATGGGATTTGGCGGCAGGGTGAAGCCCCACAGAGACTGGCCCCACGAGAAGGACTTGGGGATGACAGGTTCTGTTGAGGAGGGGTCAAATGACCCCCAGGCCCGGAGAAGAGGACACAGGGAGGCTGGGGCGCCTGGTCCGCGGCTGACGCTGACACTGGCTCAAACCCAAGCCTCACTAATGTCCCCTCTGGGGGTGTGTGTGTGTTTTAACCAGGTTCCCTCCAGGCCAGAAGGGAGTGCTGTGGAGGGGGTGAGTGGGCTGCCTGACCATAATCACACTCCCCTCCAGCAGCTCCCCCAGGGGGCCGCGCCAACCTGAGCCCAGACCAACATACCTGTGGTTCAGACGGTTTTAACGTCCAATGTGCTGAATGCCTGGGAGAGCCCTACCCCGTGACCCCACCTTCCAAGGCAGGTGTGTTGCCTATAGGCTCTGACCATCCCCCGGGGCCCTGTGGAAAACCAGGCCCCAAGGCCACTGTCCACTGCTACAGCTGCCCTGCTGATGGGCCCGGGCTGCGCAGGGGCTTTTGGGTCACGGGTACCCTTACACCCCCTCCACACCTTCCTGGGCAGGGACTAGAGGGTCTTCCACCTCCATCCCCAGGGAACGGGATGGTCCCAGGCCATGGTGAGCTAGTAAATGTTTAACAGATGGCCCGCGGTGGGGGGGGGGGGGCACCTGGTTGTGGCATTTGTCCCCTTCCACGGTGTAAACACCCACCACAGATCTCAAGCTGCCAGGGTCCAGCCAGTGAACACTGAGCTGGGAAGAGATGTGAATAATCTACCAGTGGGAGTGTTTCCTGAATGCATCGTATGTCCTCCGCATGTGGTCCTGTGTGGGACGTGTCCCCAGGTCAGAAAGGAGGGCCTCAGGGTTATTGTAGTCGTGGCCACGGGGCAATGGTGCGTGCCCAAGCCTGGGCTGAGGGGCCTGCCATGCCCCCCTTCTAAGCTCAGGGGTGCCTGTAGAGGGGACTCAGGGAATGTGTCCAGATCCGTAGCTTTGTGTCCACACACACCCTCTGAGGCCAAGAGAGTCATTTATTCCCAGGCCCTCTGTGCCCTCGGGAGGTGGGGGGTGGGCGGCTGGTGAGAAACACATGGGCCAGGAATGGTGGGGGTGGAGGAGGCAGCCCTGGAGGGCTCTGGGCTGAGCAGACGCTTGTAGGACACAAGCGTTTGGGGGGCGGTGAGTGGAGAACTGTGGGGCCCCCCTTGCCCTGGGGAAGGTGCCATGGGTCCACAGCAGGTGGGCAGGCTGGGCTGGCAGGTGGTGGGCAGCTGCGGCCACCCTGTGGCAGAATGGGTGGGGTCAGAGGTGTCTGCCCTGGAAAGGCCGCAGGGGAGAAGGGCTGCTGACGGCCTGTGGGGTGTCAGAAGAAATGCCCGAGCCCCAGACAGTCTCTGGTGTGTGGCTGATGCTTGGAGGGCTTTCACCCTGAGAGGTAGCTCTGATCACTCCCAGACAGCAAAGGGGGCACAGAGCCTGGGGGGGGGTCTCAGCTTTTGGGGTACAGGCCTGGACAGCAGCTCCCAAGGGGAGGGTGTGGGGCACAGTGCTGAGGCTGCTTGCTTCCTTGCTTGCCAGTGGAATCCAAATACAGAACTTTAAACGTCTCCGATGTGAGCAGACACCTGCCTTCTGCTGCAGGCTGGAAGGGGGTGGGGGCGGGCTCTGGTCCCCTTGGTGAGGTGTCTCTGCCCAGGCAAGGCCTTGTGAGACAGACAGGAGGGCGGATCCTTTTTCTGGTGGGACTCGTGCAATCTCACCTTCATTTGTCTGGGTTAATTCAAGAGCAGGTGCAGATCTCTTGCAAACAAAGGTGCCACCCAGGCGGGCTTAACCCTTTCCCCGCGGGTCTGCTCTGGAATCTGGGGGCGGGGTAGCAGACCTGTGGGGATAAGAGAGGGCCAGAGGCTGCCTGCCAGGGGGGGTCCGTTTGCCCTGGGTACTTGGCCACAGGCACCTTTGTGGGGATAGCGGACCTCACTCCTGCTGACCAGCTGGGTCCAGTCGAGAGGAGGAGAGGACCGAGGCAGCCCCAGCCCACTCCGTCTGCAAGCGCGCTCGCACCGGGGCCTCTGGAGTCCGCGCACCTGTCCGCGACCCCTGCGCCCCGCCTCTTCTTTGGTTTCCCAGCTAACAATGCGGGCAGGGCGCTTTGTGGTGGCCTCACCCTGGGGACCGTGCTTGTCCTAGGAGGGTGGGAGGGTGCCGATGGGTGGGAAGCTTAGCTTTGCATAAGGAAACCCGAGCCCCACCAGGTGCGGGAGACAAAGGCGTGAGGCCCGCCCGGCCTGGGCCGGCTCTGAGGGGCGGATCCTCCACGCGGGGACTCTGCGCGCCCCCTCCTCGGGTCTGTGCGCAGGACGGGGGAGGGGAAGGGAAGGGATCCAGCCACGTCCCCACCCCCGGCGGAGCCCGCAGAGCCGCGCGGGAGGACGTGCGTGTGGGGTCTAAGAGGCTCAGGGTTGCCCCAGCTGCCTGCCCCACCTCTGGGTGGCCCCCTCCCCAGCCGCACAGGCCGGTCTGTGGACTGAAGGGGAGCCTGGAACAGGGCAGGCAAGCTTACTTGTCACAGCACATCTATCTGTCACTATCACCAAATCAGTCCTTGGAGTTGGTTTCCCAGAAAAAGGACCGGTGCCTTCCATGAGCTCTCCCTCGGCCTCCTTGCTTCCCTTCTGCACCCTATATTGGGTCGGGGTTGGGGGGGTGCATTACAGGACCACAGCCCTATGTTGGGTAGGAGGGGACACCCATGCATCACAGGACCTGGGGCCTGTGGTCCTCTGCTCCCCAGCCCCCTGCAGTGTCTGTTGCTGTGGGTCCTTCTGGGGCCTTGGGTGCACGGGTCGCCCTGAGCCTGAGTGCAGGAGCATTCCCCCTGGGGGCTTTGGGGACCTACAGAGGGAGGGGCTCCTTGGAGAGAGGACTGCACCAACCCCCACCTGGCCCACTTCAGGGGTGTGGCACAGCCTCTGGGCCTATGTTCAAATCCCTGTGACCTTGGGGGAAGGGTTCAGGGTATTTTGTCACAGGAGCTAACAGAGGCTTTTTTCCCAGAAGCATTAGTGGGAAGGAGGCCTGGGGTCTCCCTGGCCTCTCAGGCACAGCCCAGCCCCAGAGGGTCAGGAGCCTGGACCACCTGCACTCCCCTGCTTTCCTGGGGCCCCTCCGACTCCTTCCTCGTCTGGGCCCTACATGCTTGTACATGCACACACATGCTGGTCACACCTGTGTTCGGTAACACGTACACACAGTCACACACTCCCAATCCCACATTACCCGCACAGACGTGCACCCACGCACGCACACACAGGAGTGTGCGCCTGGAGCTGGTGGCCAGCATTAGAGAGCGTTCTCTGGCCCCATCCTGGGTGATCCACCCCTCGTCCCATTCAATTCATTTCCAGACACATCTGCCCCTGTGGCCTTCCTGTCTCCCGCTTGTCGTCTAGGGGGCACTGGGGGGGGGGGGGCGAAGCAGACTGTATCAGACCCACAGAGAAAAAGCTGTAGACTACAGGCTTTGCTTTCTTGGGCCCCATCAGGACTGGAGCGGTCTTGACCTGCCGCCAACCTCACTGGCTGGCCAGGCCAGACTGATCTCACCCACACAGGCTGCACCGGGCTGGATGCCAGGAGCGCCTTCCTGCTTTCCACCTTCTCCAGGAACAGGGTGCGGCCCTTCCTCTCCCTGACCCCGGGGTCTGACCGCTTCCCTGAGCTTCCATCACACTCTGGACATTCAGCAACCTCGTACTCTGGGCCGGCAGTGGGAGGGATCCGCGAGACACAGGGAGGGGAGCGAGACAGAGGGAGGGGAGCGAGACACAGGGAGGGGAGCGAGCCCCACGCCCTGAGCAGTTGGCGGAGCAGGAAGCTGCTCCAAGCACGGAGCCCAGGCCACAGGGAGCACGCAGGAGGGCCCCCGTCAGAACTGAGTCAGCTCCCTCCCCACCAGGGGGGATGGCCCTGACTTTGCTGGTCTGTGCAATGCAATGAATTTTCCAGAAAGCTGAGTTTAGACGTGTGCAATTTCAAGGAGTGTCCTTCACCCCAGATTGTGTGCTCTCTGCTGACTGGTGCTAGAGCCTTGTTTGCTTGGTAAAATGACAGGTGCTGGTTGGCAGCATTTTTTAATGCCCTTTGTGTCAAACAAACACATGCTAGTCCCCAACATCCGGACAGTGGGGCCAGGCCTGTGTCTTTTGAGGGGAGGGGCAGAACGTGGTGGCCCCTGGACATTCGGAGGACGGAGGGGCCTCCCGCCTAGGTGTCGCGGGCACACAGCGAAGGCGCGCACACAAGTTGTGTCTTTCCAAATGCCAGCTTTATTCAATCGTAAAGCAAAGTTAATCACAACCGTAGAGCGGGTTCGGGATTGCAAACTCAATGACATTTCACCACATGATTCAGCTTGGCTTCTTACACAGCACACAGAGCAGGACAGAAGACGAGCCACCCGACAAACAAGATGACAGAGGGGGCAGGAAGTTAACAAACCAAACGCCAAGTCAGTCTGTGGGCGCGCAGTGGAGATAAGGCTTCGGCTGGGTTCGGGTCAGCTCTCTGGTCCACTCTGGCCCTGCAGAGCCCCCTCCAGGAAGCATCTCATGACTGCCCCGTGGGAGGGCCCTGAGGGCGGCGCCCATCAGCTCCTGGGTGAGGGAGTTCCTGAAGCCAAGGGGGCCATGCCCCTCCCAGCCGCCCCAGACCCCCTGCCCAAGGCCCAGGGTCCAAGCTGGTCTCCTCTGGGGGTCCCTGAGGACAAGAACACAGACAGAAGCGCAGAGGCTCCCCCAGTGGGAACCGGCTCTCCTCTGCTCCTCCGAGGGGTCAGAGCACAACTGCACCCCAAATGCCTTCCCTGTTACCAGCAACATCCCAAGGAGGGGGAGAGGCCCAGGGACACTGAGTGTGCGCGTGTATGTCCCCCCCGGGCGCATGCATGCCTGGGTCACACACCTGTCCTTACACACCTGTCTACCTGCCTACACATGCCTACCTGCATTTCTACCCACGTGTTGCACACCCATGTGCGAGCCTCTCCTCATGAGGCCCCTACCCATATCCTATCTCCCAGCCCTGACCATCTGGTCAGGTCCCTGTGGCCCCAGACAAGCCCCTTGCAGATGCTCCCTGAGTCCGGCCACGGGACCCAGGGATGTTCACTCACACGTGTGTGCATATGCCTGCCACACAAACCCCTGGGGCCTGACCAGAGCCTGGAGCCCGGACGTAGGAAGAGGCTGATCCCGCAGGGCGGTCTGGGGGCAGCATCCGTGGATGGGAGCCAGGCCCTTGGAGAGCAGGACAGGTGACCTGACACCCAAAGGGATGGAGAGGACCTCTGCCGTGGATGTTTGATGATGGGGGTGCGGGACACGTCTAGGGGCAATGTGCTTGGTTGGGAGGGGTGCAAGCTCCTTCCTTCTGCCAGGTTTCCCTCCTCATGGGGTGCTAGACTATCCTGAGATGGAGCACCCCCATCAGACCCCAAGGAGGGAAGACCCCCTATGTGACAGCGAGAAGGAAAGGCAGCCAGAGTCGGGCAGCAGAGTGACATGGAGTAGAAGATGCCCTCTCCACTGCTCCATCCTTGAAACAAGACCTGGGGTGCCCCTGGTGTGATCCCAGCGCCTCTAATATCCAGGCAGAGCTGGGGGGACACGTGAGTGAGGCTCTGGGAGTCTCTAGGGCGAGATCTGAGGGGAGAAGTCCCTTGGCGGGGTGCAGCCATGTGGGGGAGCTGTTGGGACAGGAGGCAGTGTCCTGGGGTGATGCCCTGGGGTGGGCAAGTAAACTCTAGGGTCTCACCTCTTGGACAAGGGGCAGGGATCCTCCTGGGCCATGGATGGGCCCAGACCTGCTGGTTCACCGGGGCAGGGACCCCACTTAACAAGATAGGTGTGCTGCCCGGAGATCCCAGCCCGGAGGCACACCCCCAAGAGTGATGTGTGTCCCCATGGGGAGCAGTGGGGCTGGGGCTTGGGGAGCTGTCCAGGATGTGAACCAGGAGTGCCTGTGGGGCAGGGGTCCCTGTGCATCAGGTCGAGAACCGCCTTCATGGGGTAGGTCTGATCCTCGGCCTAAGATGCTCAGGGAGCCGCCCAGGGCCTGCTGAGGGCAGCAAAGCAGCCAGGGTGCTGAGCATGGGGAACCCTCTGACACGTGCCCCCATCTCTCAGGCAGCAGCCTTAGGGCTTAAGCCAAAGTGAGCGTGAGAGAGACCCCTCTGAGCATTCCAGGCATCCGGACCATCTCCTGGGTCCCCTAGTGCCTTCTACTTCACCCCGAGCTCCCAGGTTGGCTGGACATGGTTGCCATGGGTGCCTTTGGCCTCCTCATGTGGCCGAGGCAGGTTCAAGGCGTGGAAAATCCCCAGACAGACGTTTTCCTTGAAAGCCCTGAGCCCAGATGGTATTCATTAGCTGAAAATCGAATGCTGTCCTTGAAGCCCGTTCCGTGTCATGTTGTGCTTGGCCCAGCCAACGGTGGACAACTCGCACGGTGACAGTTGCCATCATTCTGCCTCGTGTTATGAATTAGAACCTATATGGCTTTATTGCCCCACTAGGGCACAATGTTCTCCTAAAGTTAGCCACTGTACTCGTCCACGGCGTCCATGTTCCCTGAGGGCCTCTGCCCTGCCGACTACTTGAGAGCTGCTCATAATTGAATTTTGTACACATCGTCTCCAGCTTTCACGGTAATCACTACTTGGGGCAGCATTTTACTGTGGCCACAGTAAGACACATCTGCACTTTGCTTGGCTGGTTCCAGAAGCCCAAGTGGCTACGTGGCCATACTCTGTCCCCAGCACAGGCCATGGGGCACCCTGCCTCACCCAGCTTTGCAGCCCAGTCACCGCTGACAGGTTAGTTTAGCATCAGCCCTCACCCCCACAGACAGAAGCCCTGGGAGACGGTCTGCCTAGTCTCCTTACACCTGGCCCCAGGAACAGCCCCTGACAGGCCAGGATACCCATCAGTCAAGGCCAGTAGACAATCAAATGGGATGGAGGGTCTTCAGGAGGCTCCCACATCCCTGGGACCCTGGCCTAGCCCCCACCCAATTCTGGGGGTGCTATGGTTACTGGCAGAAATGGGTGGGGCCATGGAGGCCCACACACCCTGGTGTGATGCAGGGGTCCCCAAGGCACTATATAGGGTCATGTCCCAAGCCTCAGTTAGACCAGAGGCCCATAGCATGGGGGAGGAGAGGTGGTCCCACCTATGGTACCGGTGTGGGCACCAGAAAGGGGTCTGTGTTGCCCCCCAGACTGCATCTAGACCCAGGATGGGGGCAGGGTCCACTGCCAGTGAGGACTTCAGGGGCCGCCCAGGCCACCTGCCCCATCCGGCTAGGCGGGACATTGGCCAATCACTGTCATCAACGCAGCCCCAAGCTTCTCCCTCAGACTGCCCCCATTCCCTCTCCTCAAAGGCCCCCAGGTGTCCTGGACTCCGGGTGAGCTGAGCGTTGGCACGTGCCCCCGCCCAGGGGCCCACCCATCGACGTCTTCTACCCACTTCCTACTCCCTCCAACCCCATCCACACAGCCCTGCTTCTCAAACAGCGCTCACTGCACCCATTCCTGCCCCACTCCCCTGGGCCAACGGTCTACCCTAGCGGGCCTTCCGACACCCTCCCTCTGCTTGCTGTACCCACAGAGGTCTCTCTGCTGGGCCCTTGGACCCCAGCCTCCATGAACGGTCCCCAGGTCTGGCCTCCAGGGCTGCAGCCTGCAGGGCCCCCAGCCCTCCCAGCTCGCTGCCCCTCAGGGTCAGCCTGTACTGTCCCTCCCTGGCCTTGGCAGCGCACGCACCTGGCAGCCCCTGGGGCCGGACCCAGCGAGATGCTGTGTGGCTTGTGAACCCCACTCCTCCCCGCCCTTGGCAGCTTCTGCCGGGGTTCACCCCTGGCTCCTGGGGCCCGGCCTGCCCCCTCTCTCCCGCGACCTTCTCAGCTCGCTGCGGGCAGGGCTTCCAGAAACGCCCAGTCTGGTGGCCTCCTCCCAAACTGTGGTCAGGCCGGAGCCCTCCCTCAGGACGAAGGCTGTGCTCCTGGCCAGGAGGAGCCCCACTGGACCTGCTCAGGGCCCTCCTCGGAGCCCCACCCGCCCAGTGTCCACCTTTGTCCCCACTGTGTCAGCCCCCTTGGTTCCCTGAGGCGCCACCCCTCATCTTTAAACAAACCCTCCTTGGCCACAGTCTCCAGTTCCTGCCTGTTTCTCTGCAACCCTATGAACAAAGCCTTCACTACCTCCCCACTCAGCACCTCCAGAACCCACAGCTCGGCTCCTCCCTCCTGCAGCCAAGGTCACAGCGACCTTCTCCCACAGGTCTGGCCTCCACATGGCCCCCCCCTCATGCCGTGCTCTGGTGCTGCCAAGACCCCTGGGCTCCCCCCACCTTTCCACCAGCGCCATGTCCACCTCCTCTTCCCCCCCACTAACATGCAGGCCCAGGCCAGTCCCCAGGGCCCCTCCTTCCGGGCGACTGCACCCCAGACACCGGGCCCAGCCAGGGCTGCTGGATTCCTAGGATAGAGTTTCTGAGTATCTTGGAAAGGCCCAATCCAGACCCAGCGGAGCCACCGGCCCTGTGACAGCAGTCCTACCCACAGTTCTAAGCAAAGTCTCACACGACACGGCAGGAAGTTCAGCAAAGCCCTGACCCTTCTCATCAGGGGCGACGTCTCAGCACCTTGGGCAAACAACTCACAGACTCCTTCGCAACTGCCATCCTCACGTTTTGGGGACCCAGGAGTTTGGTGCTCTTCATATGCGCCAAGCGAGCTTGTCAAAGGGCATCGATGCTCTTCTCATCTCTTTCCCATGGGAACTGGTCCTCGGGTCACTGACGCCCCAGGGCTTGGTTTGGGTGGCCCTCCTGTCCCAGTTACCTGCCCAGAGCCGCATCCTCCGTGTTTCCTCCCCAAACCTGCCCTGCCCCAGGTTTCCGCTGCCCCCCCCACCCTGCCAGCTCCATGGCGCTTCATCACCCCCTCTGGTAGCCCAGCACCCCTCCCAGCCAGGTGGAGGAGCGGCTGCTGCCGCCCCTGGCTCTCAGGGGGCCCTGCGTGCGGCCCTGGCCCCAGCCCGCTGGGTTTCCCTCTGCTGCCCACCGGTGTTGGGCCTACCCTGTGAGCAAACTGTCTGAGCGGACGCCACATTTCCTGCTGTCCACCGCAAAGGGTGGGCGCTGGTCAGCTGCCTGGGGGGTAGGAGACAGCAAACTCAGCCGTTGTGGGGGGTCACTGGTAGAAGGGTGCAGACCGGCGAGCGCATGGACACGGGGGCACATTGGTGGTTCCTGGGGTCAGGGGGTTACCTAGTGGGTAACATTTCAGGGGACAAAATGTTCTGGAACCAGACGCAGACGGTGGTTGCACAACACGGTGAGGACACCAAATGCCACTGAGCTGTTCACTTTAAAATGCTTAGTTTTATGTTATGTGAATTTCACCTCAATTAAAAAATACTCCCTTGGTAAACACCGCCCCCCATCAAACCAAATCCCACCAGACTAGGATCCAGGTGTTGCTTGGGTCCACTGGGCCCTCTCAGCCCTGCGGCGGCTGCCCCCACCGTTTCCGCTCGAGCAAGGTCTGGAAGGCTCAGCTGGGGAGGCATTTGTGCCCCTGGGAAACAGGGAAGCCAGTCTCCCCGCCTGTGTGCGTCTGAAAAACAAAGCTGCTTGGTGCCGGGTGGGCGGCCCCAGAGCACAATCAGACTCCGGCGAGTGGAAAAAGAGGGTGGTAATTTTCTTGAGCCCTATCCCTGGTGGCAGCCTCAGGCGTCTCCGTGACACTTTTCTGCCTTTGGAGACCAATTACCGAGGTGGAGGGGGTGAGCTGGGCCCAGCGGCCTCGTTAGCTTGCTTTCTCCGTCGGAGGGGGCCCAGTGAGGGCGGCTGGTCCATGGCCCAGGCAGCTCAGCCGGGCCCCAAGGACCTGGAGATGCAGAAAGAGCCTCGCCATGCCAGGGCCCCCAGGCGGGGTCAGGGCTCTGCCAGCGGGAACCAAGGGTAGGCCCCTCCCTGGGGGCTGGGGTGCCCAGTGGTGCAGGACGGCAGAGCTCCCTCCCTGCCGTGGCAACAGCCCAGCTGAGGCCTGCCTTTCCTGGGGCCCCTGGTTGCATCAGACCAGTGGCCCCTTGGGGGCTCCAGCAGCACCTTACAAGTGGGGTGTGCCCCGCCCTGGATGCCCAGCCTCCCCGCACCAGGCTGGAGCTGGCCATGCAGGTTGGGCTCTGGCCCCCCTCGGGATTGCCACAACCACCCCTCCTCCCCTGATGCTGTCTGACCTAATAAATATGGGGTGTCCCGGTGGTTCTGTCTTCATGGTCTGCAAGGCAGTCTGCTCAGACTTGATTGAGGACAAGGCCAAACCAGAGACTGGTTCCAGAACAATTTCCCAAACAGGCCACTGACTCCCTGGAGGCCTCAGAGTAATCCCGTAGCAGGAGCCAAGACCCATGTGGCCTTACCTGACCCCGTGCCCACCCACCGTGGGAGCGGAGGGCCCAGGGCCTCTGTCCCCTCACTCTCCCTGACCCCTGAGCTGGCACCTCTGTGTGTCCTCTTCTGAAGGCCAAGGAACTGCGTCCCTATTCACCTCGAAGCAGAAAACCTGAGGCCATGACACCCTTGTTTCTGCTTGCTTGCACATAGGCATCTGCGGGGAGAGCCGGCTAGGGCGCCCAGAAAGTTAGGGGGCCTCCCCCACAGCACCCCTAGTCTCCTCCTGAGAGGTCACCCCACACCCTCTTGACCAGCCCCTGAGCCCCCTGTGGTCATATCCGAATCTGACTCGGACACGGGACAAGTCCCTCCCCAGCTGGACGCTGGGAGGAGGCCCCACACAACAGGCCCCTGCAGGGAGAACAGGAGAGAAACAACCAAGGGGCCACCCAGGGTGGGGCGTCCTCAAGTGGGACCCCAGAGAAAGGGTGGGGGAGGGGCCCACAACCCAGGTGACCTCCTCACTGACCCTGCCTGACCTTCTCCCTTATGTCACTTGACCTCATGACTGACCCCCCCCGACCTTCTCCCTTACCTCATCAGACCTCGTTGGCCCCACCTGACTTTCTGGCTGACCTTTTGCAGACTTCATTTGACCTTCTTGCCGACCCCACTTGACCTTGCTGACCTTCTCACTGACCTCATCTGACCTCTTTGCTGACCCTACCTGACCTTCTCCCTCTCCCTCTTCCGACCCGGATTTCCTGAGCCCTCACTTCCTGCCGCCGCTGGGGACACCGAGGGGGGGGCTCATGGGGCCTACAGCCTGCTGGGAGGTGGGGTGCCCCAAATCCCGGGGGCTAACCAGTAAGGGAGAAGGAGAACCTTCCAGAAGAGAGGCAGCATGTCTCCAGCCAGGGAAGCCACCAGGAAGGCTATGGCTGGGGTGGGGGCAAGGCTGGGAGTGAAGGTCAGGTCGAGCCAGACGGGGCAGTCAGGGGGGCCGAATGGCCACGTGGGGCTTCGCTGTCTCCTACGGGCACCGGGAGCCGCTGAGGACGCTGGGTGGGAGAGGACCGAGCACCAGCAGCGTTCCCTAACCCTGCCAGGCGCTGTGCTGGGGCCGCCACTGTCCCCGGACCACCGCTGGGGCTCAGGGAGGCCAAGGGGGCTCGGGGGCTGCAGACAGCGGGCTCTCCCCATCAT
The DNA here is from genome assembly GCF_037043125.1 of Eumetopias jubatus. NCBI lineage: Eukaryota > Metazoa > Chordata > Mammalia > Carnivora > Otariidae > Eumetopias > Eumetopias jubatus. The sequence continues at coordinate 106,853,510 of NW_028274810.1, read as the reverse complement.
GACTGTGACCGTGCTGGCGAAGGCAGTTCAGGGGTCGGGGAGGCCCAGAAAGCAGCCTAACCATCGCAGCTGAGCTAGACCAGGACGGGTGGGGGTCTGGCCTGAGGACGAAGATGCCCCAGACATCCGTCCTGGCAGGGCCCGGCTGGCCCGGGACCCCGCTGAGAGCATCGAGGGTGGGAGGGAGCGGGACATCCCCTGGAGCCCACCGTCGCCCCAGCGCTGTCTGAGGGCTGGTGGGCAAGTTCCCCACAGCCTGCAAAGGCCCCCTCGTCCTCAGTTTAGCTCTGGAGCCCCACCCTCTCCCCTGAATCTGAGAATTTTCACTCAAATGAGATGCTAACGCCAGCTGCAGCTGGTGATTTGGAATGCAAATCTGCTGTGGTCCTGTGGCCCCTGGGGGCAGGGTTGGGCGGCAGGAGTCAGAGCGGGGTCTCCCCAGGCTCCCCAAACACAAAGTTGCCCCTGCTTGTAGAGGCCCGGGAGCAAGGAGCTTCAGACTCCTTCCAAGGGTGCTTCCTGCAGGCGCGTGGGGTCCTGGGCCGGGCCTCCTGCTCCCGCTTCTTGCATGGAGGCCACCCCAGCCTGCAGGAAAGGAGGGAGGCCAGCGCCAGGGTCAGCTCCAAGGCCACTTTTATTTTTTATTTTATTTTTTTTAAGATTTTATTTATTTATCTGACAGAGAGAGACAGTGAGAGAGGGAACGCAAGCAGGGGGAGCGGGAGAGGGAGAAGCAGACTTCCCACCAAGCAAGGAGCCCGACACAGGGTTCGATCCCAGGACCCTGGGATCATGACCTGAGCCGAAGGCAGACGCTTAACGACTGAGCCACCCAGGTGCCCCTCAAGGCCACTTTTAAACAGAGCCAGCGCTGGTCACAAGCTGACCATGTACGTTTTGCTGTCATTTTGCCTCCACATGGGGAAAGGTCCCAATAACTTCCCTGGTGCCTGGGGCCCGGGAGGGGCCCAAAAGCAGATTCAGTTGCATCCTGAACCCAAGAACTTCCCTTTGTCCTCTGATCCCCAAGTGCTGGCCTGGGCCATGGGCATTCCGCCTTCCCGGTTGTGAGTACCCCTGAAGTGCACCTCGAGATCCAAATGGAGCTGGCACCATTCATTCATTCATTCATTCATTCATTCTGCAAAGGCCCATGGTGCCATCCATGTGGGGCTGCACCTCATCTCCTGGCTAGTCCTGAGCAACACAAAGACTCCAGCTTCTGGTAGTAAGACCTACACACACAACTGGCAAGTGAGTGCTGGGTAGAGTGTGGGCCAGGCCCCCTGGTAGCGGGTGCTGTGGGCCTCACTGAGGTAATATGTGAGCAAAGAAGCCAAAACGGTGAGACGCCCATGAGGAACCCCCAGAAAGAGGCAGGGAGGGTGGCCGGGGGAATGGAGCAGTGTGATGCAGGCCAGGCCGTGGCGGGCTCTGAGTGGGGACTGCCTGCCAGGGAGCAGGGGACACTGTGTCTCTACTTGCTGCAAGTGGAGCTGAGCCTACAGCCTTTGAGGTCAGTTGCAGCGGCCAGTCGGGGTCACAGCACTGACCCAGGACAGACAGTGGTGGCTAGAGCGGGCAGTGACACAGGCCAGAAGGACCTCCAGGTTTAGATGCACTGTAAAGGTACAGCCAGCTCTCCTGAGGGCTGGGGCTGGACAGAGTGCCCCGGAAGGACGGAGGGCCCCTAGTCTATTGGACATGGGATGGCAGGTGGGTAGTGCGTCTGGGAGCTGTTGGCACGCAGAGTGTTCAGTCTGGGGGCCGGAGAGAGTGTGGGGGAGGGGGACAGACTGAGGCCCGACCAGGTTCAAAGGTCAGGAGAAGTGCCCAGGGACAGGAGAGGAAGCAAATGAGGGAGCTGCTCCGGGGTGGACCGGCTGACCCCTGGTGTCAGAAGGTCAAGGGCAATGGCTGAGAACTGAATGCTGGCTGTAGGGAGGAGACAGTGGGGAGATGGGCAGCCCTCAGGGCTCACTGTCCACTGAGAGGCACCCAGCTGCTTGGAGAAACCCGCGTTAGGGCCGCGCAAGGTGACCACCTTCTTTTTTTTTTTAATTTTTTATTGTTATGTTAATCACCATATATTACATCATTAGTTTTTGATGCAGTGTTCCATGATTCATTGTTTGTGCATAACACCCAGTGCTCCACGCAGAATGTGCCCTCTTTAATACCCATCACCAGGCTAACCCATCCCCCCACCCCCCTCCCCTCTAGAACCCTCAGTTTGTTTTTCAGAGTCCATCGTCTCTCATGGTTCGTCTCCCCCTCTGACTTACTCCCCTTCATTCTTCCTCTCCTGCTATCTTCTTCTTTTTCTTTTTTCTTAAAATATGTTGCGTTATTTGTTTCAGAAGTACAGATCTGTGATTCAACAGTCTTGCACAATTCACAGCGCTCACCGTAGCACATACCCTACCCAAACTCTATCATCCAGCCACCCCATCCCTCCCACCCCCCACCACTCCAGTAACCCTCAGTTTGTTTCCTGAGATTAAGAATTCCTCATATCAGTGAGGAAGGTGACCACCTTCTGATGCTCGAAGTGTGGGATGGAGGGGAGCCAGCCTGGCAGCCCCCCTGCCCCCCCGCCATCAAACGATGGTGAGAGGGGGTACCCAGGGAACGGAGTGTGAATGTGGGGGGAGGACAGGTAACTGCTTTTCCTTTCAGGAGAAGAACCGTGAACGAGAAAATTGCAATTCACGACACCAGTGAGCAGAACCAGAGCCACTGCTAAGCGTGAGACAGGCTGGGGTCTCCAGCACCTACGTGGGGGGGCTTTGTGCAGAAGGACAGGCCTGGAACCTTCAAAGGGGTCTCAGCAGTCAGGGACAGGCCGAGGAATGTTCTGGACCTGCAGAGACTAGGGGACCCCACAGCTCAGGGCAACGTGTGGTCCTGGGTCAGATCCTTTGGGAGGATAACACTGGACAACTGGTCAACAGGGTGTGAGACCAGCCCAGGGGGCGTGGGGCGGGCGGCAGGATTTCCCAGACTCCGTGGGGTGGGTCGTGCACTCAAATCCACGGGTGGGAGCCCTCACCCCTCAACGTGTTGGTAGCAGGAGGAGGTCGGCTTAGCCGAGGGACGCCATGAGGGTGGGCCTGCGGTGGGATTAGCGTCCTTGTAAGGAGAGGGACAGAGGGACCTTCCCTTTCTGCTCACACACACCATGTGGACACTGAGACAAGGTGCCATCAGCAAACCAGGAAGGGCCCTGGCCGGACACCACGGCTCCTTGATCTGGGACCTCACAGCCCTGGGAACCGTGAGAAACAGACAAGTAAGCTGCCCAGCTGGCGGGGATTTGTCACAGCAGCCCGAGGCGACTCAGACAGTATTGTACTTGAAATCTTTCTGTAAGTTTGAAATTATTTCAAAATAAAAAGGAAAAAAATATCACGAAGGAAAGACTGAAGGCAAAACAAGGGCTGGGCCCCCCCAGCTGCAGGAGGCCCGTGCAGGGGAGTGGCCTTCGGGGTGAGGGGAGGTGGTAGGAACCCTGCTCCGGGAGGGCCCGGAAGCCGGAGTGGAGAGGGGTTGGGAACCGGGGCCGAGGGCCGCAGCCACTGGCACGGTTGAAGAATTAGGACCAGTGGCTTTGAGGAGCGTGGGTTAGAGGCATCTAGAGATGCAGGTGACAGGTGAGGAGGTGATGGCAGGAGGGGAGCTCCAGGAAGGAGGGGGCTCGGGGGCTTGGGGGGGGCCCCAGTTGCCACATGGGGGTCAGGCTGGGAGGGGCCTGGGAATCCAGAATCCTAAAGGGGTTGGTTTGGGCGCTATAGTGGCCTTGAGGCCGTGAGGGCTACGAGGGCATCCGGTGCTCCTCCTGAACGAGGCAGAGGCCTGGCGGGTCTGGTCTGAGACCCCCCAGGGGACCAAGTATCCGCTGGAGGCTCCCACTGCTGCTCTAGGACCCAGCCGTGTGGCCGAGAAATGAGGATCTCAGTGGGTCTGCTCTGAGCGCAAGGGCCACAGGCCCTTTTCCAGAGGGTTCCCGCACAGACGGGGGGTGTCAGCGGAGTCCTGGGGCTCCCTAGCCCAGTTGGTTCCCAAGTCTAAGGCTCCCTTTGCATTTGGAAGATGGGGGCCCCTTAGACCAGGCCTCCTTTCTTGAGTGCTGGGTGGGGGGCTGATACCCACAGAGGGCGGGCTCTCAGGGGCAACATGACATTCATAAACCTCCCACTTTGACCAAGGGTGGGATGGCTGAGGCCAAGCCACCTGTCTCCCTGGGCAAGTGTGTGACCTCGGGCCTCTGGCCACACCCCATCTGTGCGGCCAACACAGATGCCCAGGTCACGTTCCACATCTAGGCGATGGTCCCCTCGCGCCTTTGAGCTCTTAGTTTCTTCCTGACAGGCCACTGGATCACTGGGTCTGGCCCCACCTAAGGGCACCAGACCCTAGGCCAGGCCCAGCCTGGCATGGGCCCTGCAGGGCAGGAGAGAACAGGAGGACCCCCTGGCACCACCAGTGCCCTCCGGGACAGGAGGGGCTCAGATTCCCAGCAAGTTAAGGGCAGGAGCCCCGGCCCCAGTCCGGAGCTGCTCAGTCCTAGCAGGGCAGGCCAGAAGCCACGGCTGACAGGAAGGTGCAACCCCACCCCCAGGGCCCGGCTTAGGCAGCACTGTGGGCCCAAGGACACGGGAGGAGCCAGGATTCAGGGCCCCAGGGAGCCCCACTGAGCACCCCCAACCGCCCCCAGGCTCTGGCCTCACCTTTGCCACCAGGGCCAGAAAAGCTGGAAGGAAGCGCCACATAGGATCTGCCGGCCCCTCAGACTGGCTCCACGTGGGGCCCTCCATGCCCAGGGCCTGCTGAACGCGACCTGAGGGTCCCGGGGCACCCACCACCTCAAGAACCCCTGGTGGAGGCAGATGTCCTGCCAGGTCGGCAGTGCCTCGCAGTTAGTGGGGGGCATGGTCAAGGGCAAGCAGCCGGCCCATCCCCCTCTGCAGCCCACAGGGGAGGCCAGGGCCCAAGGTTGCCTGTCAGTCACTCCTCCACATTTATTCTGCGTTGACGCGGGCACCCCGTTCTCTCCTGGGCCCTGTTGTCTTCCTCGAAGACACCTGTCAGTTATGACCGGGAGATACAGCTCTAGGGTGGGGGCCTGGGGGGGCCTCCTCAGCCTGGGACGCCCTCCATGCCAGGGCCTCGGCCGCTTCGAAACGAGGGCCAAGCAGATGGAGGCCAGGGGTCCGCAGGGCAAGGGGCAGGTTGGCTGAGGTCAGGGTGTGGCAGGGCTGAGCTGGCCTTCCCCTACCATCACCTCTCCCCAGCCTTCTCCAGCAAGGGGGCTTTGAGGGGTCCTGACCTGAGGGGCTATGAGGGGTACAGGGTGCACACCCTCCTTGCCTCCCCTCCAGGGGGTCCGCACCAAGGCCCCAGGCCTGTGGTCAGTCCTCAGGTCCTCTGGGGGTGCAGGGCACTCAGACTCCTCCGGGGCCCCCAGGAACACCTGCCCCCATCAGGCCCTGTGTCTCCAGAGCTCCCTCTGGAGGCTGGAAGAGAGGAGGTGAGGAGGGCAGGGTGGTGGAGAGGGCAGAGCACCTGCTGGGCCCGCATCTCCGTTCCCATGGCTGCGTGGCTCCCTCCCCGAAGTTCTGGTTCTGGCAGGCGCGACACATCTGAGCACCTGCTGAGTCCCCTGGAATGGTGACTGGGAGTGCCTACCCAGTGCCCACAGCAACAAGGATCCTAGCACATTACTGGATGGGTTCTTGGTTTAGTCTCAAGGGTTCGGTCTGGAGGTGCCCTTGTCCAGAACCTCACAGCTCAGGATGTGCTTGAGGACCCGGCCGGCAGCACCAGGTCGGGTCCCTGCCGGTGGGCTCCATCATAATCTGCTTTCTGACGGCGGCCTCCGGAGATGCCCGTGCACAGGAAGGTGAAGGAGACTGTGTCATCAGCCTGACACCTGGGACCCCCGGTCAGTCCCCTCCAGGGCCTGCTCCTGGGGTTTGCCTCTCACACAGCTGGCCTTGGCTATCCAAGGTGTGGGTCCATCTTCTGGGCCTCAATCCCTCAGAGGCAGGACCTACTGGCCCTGAGCAGCATCCAGGTATCAGGGCTGCCAAGTGGTGGCCCCAAAAGGCAACATGTGGAAGTGACCGTGATAGTCTGGGGGTCAGGTCGGAGTCCCAGGAATGTTCAGGTCAAGGCGGACCAGAGGTTTAGGGCCCCTGGATGGAGCCCCACACACCAAACCCAGGCTGACCCCAGGCAGGTGGGGAGTGGAGCGACCTTGGCCACAGCCCTCCCTCGTGGCCCCAGCCAAGGCTAGAGGTGGCCTCAGACCCAGAGGCCCCCAGGCCTGTCCTGAGCACTGTCCTGGCTGAGGGCCCACGGCTCGTTTTTGGCAACACTCGTGCCCTGTATCTATTTCCTCAGCTTCCCCTGACACCTCACCTGAGCAACTGCCTCTGTCTCCTGCCACAAACGGGACATCTGCCAAGGTCGCTAGCAAGACTCTTCAAAATATATTTAAATAAACTTCCTATTTCCAGAATTCTCAGATATCCAGAGAGGTTGCAGAGATAGTGCCAAGTTCCTGTAGACCCCAGCCCCAGCTTCCCCCCGTTGTTAACATTCTACCCTGGCGTGAAGCGTCTGCCACAACGAACCAGTGTCTGTGTGTTACTGTTATCCCGAGCCCACACCTGATTCAAATGTCCTTCGTTTTTCTGAAATATCCTGTTTCTGTCCCGGGATCTGATTCAGGATCTCACATGACATTTAGTTGTCACATCTCCTTAGGTCCCTTCGGGTTGTGACAGTCTTTCCCTTATTTTTGTTGACCTCGACAGTTCTAAGGAGTGCTGATGAGGTGTTTTGTGGAATCTGCCTTGGTTTGGGTTGCTCCGACGCTTTTCTCGTGGATAGAACAGGGTGTGCATTTTGGGGAGCACTGCAGAGGCTCAGTGCCCTCACTGTGTCATGTCAGGAGTGCCTGTTGTCACGGGGACCCCGGTCTACCCAACTAGGGGTTTTCCACCAGCGGGACTTTTTTAATTTCATTTTTTTTAACTTCAATTATCTTTGAGTCCTATTGCTTATTGTTATTATCGTTGTTGTGTGGCATGAAAATTAATTCAGGCTGACCTACATTTTACACTCAACCCTTCTACCTGGAATCACTCTCCCTCGGCTGACGTGTGTGCTCTGCGGTTCCTTTATGGAAGGCTGCGGGCGGCCGGTTCTCCCGGGCCTTCCCTCTGGGCTTTTCTCCGTCTTGCTATATCCTCCACCTTGCTCCGAGGAAAGACACTCTGGTTGGTGGCTCCTCTGGACTCTGGTTCTGCTCTCATCTGTTCCCATCATCGCGATCCAGACGTCAGCGGTCACCCCCACTGTTGACCTGTCTGCTTTTCTCTGGCTGCTTTGAACAGTTTGTCCTTGGTTTTCTGGAGGCTTCACTTCAATGACAAGGTGTGGGTTTCTGTTTATTTTTCCTAGTGGAGATTCACTGGGCTTCTTAAAACCATACTTTGATGACCTTCAACAGTTCTAGAAAATTTTCAGACAGTACCCTTTCTTTTTTTTTTTAAGATTTTATTTATTTATTTGATAGAGAGAGAGCACAAGTAGGCAGAGGGAGAGGGAGAAGCAGGCTCTCCACCGAGCAGGGAGCCGGACGTGGGGCTCGATCCCAGGACCCTGGGATCATGACCTGAGCCAAAGGCAGATGCTTAACCGACTGAGCCACCCAGGTGCCCCAAGACAGTACCCTTTCAAATATTAATGTCTTCCATTCTCTCCACTTCCAATTCTGTATGTTTTATATATACCTGTATATCTTACCCTCCCTTCTGTATTTTGTGGGTCTTTTTTTTTCCATTTCTAGCATCCATTCTGGATTTCTTCTTTTTTTTTATTTTAGTTATTTATTTGACACAGAGAGAGAAAGAGCACAAGTAGGCAGAGCAGAATGCAGAGGGAGAGGAGAAGCAGGTTCCTGCTGAGCAGGGAGCCCGACGCGGGGCTCGATCCCAGGACCCTGGGACCATGACCAGAGCCGAAGGCGGCCACTTAACCGACTGAGCCACCCAGGCACCCCCAAAAAAGATTTTTTAAGATTTTATTTTTAAGTAATCTCTATGCCACATGTGGGGCTTGAACTCAGAACCCCAAGACCAAGAGTCACATGCTCCCCTGACTGAGCCAGGCGTCTCTTCTCTTTAGCTATATCTTTAACCTGATGTTAAGCCTATCCATTGAATTTTAAATTGTAATTATTATAGGTTTTCATTTCTAAATGTTCATTTGTTTTTTTAATTGACTATATAATTTTTATAAGTTCCAGCTGCCTGCAGATACTAAACTTGTCTTCTTTTTCTGTTTCAACATAGTAATTTTTTTGGTCTGTGTCTGATAATTTCAAAATCTGAGGTCATTGCAAGTCTTTCTGATCTCTGTTGTTTCTCCTGGTTCTTGCTCATGGTATCTTATATCCTTGCCTGCCAGATTATCTTTGACACTGTGCCAGTCATTGTACTTGAAAAATTATTTGTAGGAGTCACTTGATGTCTAGGGTGAAGGTGCCTTCCCAATTTGTTTTTCTTCTGCTGGGCACCAGGGCCCTGCCTACTCTAGGACCACCTTGACTTGAGAAAGATCCCAGCACTTGAACTGGGCTGTACTTACACCTCCTCTTCAGTGGAAACCCTGGGAGTGGAAAGTTCCCAGCTCTCTGTGGGGAGGGTGTCCTGTTAGACCCACACCCTCACTTAGTGGGGACCCTGAGCTTTCATTTCTGTCCCCCAGCTCCTCAAGGCCATCAGAACAAAAACTCACATCTGACCCCACAGAACAGTAGCCTTTGTGCACATTTGCCTCTCCAGGGGACAATTTTCCTTTGGTTGCATCTTGAGATGGCCTTACCAATTCCATGGCTCACCAAAGCTATAATAAGATAGCTTAGCATTTTGATTGTTTTCAGTGAGTGGTTGGGCCTGACAGCCTCCGCTTTCCGCTATTGCCAAGAGGTAGCCCGCTGCTGGCCACATTCTCCTTCATGGGGCTCTCTCTCCCTTGGTTCTGGGGCTCCTCACACCCCTTCTTGCTCCTCTGTCTCCACTGTGGGTCTGTCATTCGCTTCCCAACCAGGAATCCTGGGACTCCTCCAGCGCAGTGGACCCTGACTGTGGCCTCCATTCCCACCATCAACAGGAGCCACCAGGTGTACCTCCTGCCCAGGTTCTCAGTTGACTTCCAACAGCCAGCATGGACTCTCCACCTGAAAAACTCCCACTCAAATTCCACCTGCCCAATCAGAAACAGGAGGGTGTCTGAGCTAAAACCACGGGACACTGGGAAAGAATGTTGAGTCCTCCCCAGCCTCCAGATGTTGGGATGTCAAGGGCTCTGTCCTCAGGCCCCTGGTCCCCACCTGCATCCACTCCCCTCCCACGGCACTAGCACCCTGACCCAGAGGGTCTTGCACTCTAGTGGCCTCGTGGAGCAGAGGCTCTGAGAACACACAGTGACCAGCAGCTGACAGGCTGGGCCAAAGAGGTCTGAGGGCTGACCAATGGATCTGACACCCCAGAGGCCTCCGGGGACCTCAGTGACAATGGTTGTAGAAGATTGGGTTGGGTTCGTGATAAGCAGAAGGCCATGTGTCGGAAAAATGCACACAGGTTTTTCAGACCTCTGATGCTATCCAGATGCCATGACCAAGGTGTGGCCTTCCAGAAGATGGACACAGGGACAACACAGGGGCTTCAGGGTCTCAGGCAGAAGGGGTCAAGGTCAAGACTGAGTCAGACTGCAGGAGTATGCATCAGAGTTGGGGGAGCCTGTGGGTGTCACTGCCAGGCCCTGCCTAGACAATGGGGCCTGAGATGGTGGTCCAGAGCAGGACGGGAGGGAAGGGGTGGCGAGGACTTATTCAGGAGATTCGGAGAGGGGTCCCCGGTGTGGACCCCATCTGTGGGCATGTGTGAGGGCTCCTGTGATCACCAGGCCTCCAGCTTGGCTAGACAGGGCGGGAAAGACACCTCAGGGTGAGAGAGGAGCTTTCTGGCTGTAGCCTTGTCCTCTAGCACTCTGGTGGCCTCGGGTCCCTGGGCCCTTGCATCAGCTAAGAAGAGCCAGGGCTTGAAGGGGTGGAAATAGATCAAAAGGTGAGTGAAGAAGGGCCCCCTCTGTGTAGCGTCTAATTAGGGCGGGACCACCTGCTTGTACCAGGCTCTGCTTCCCTGTCAGTCAGCACAGCGGGAGCGAGCCCCTGGTCAGGGGCAGGAAGCTAGGCTGCTGGGCGGGTGCATCCATCCTTGCTGGAGCACAGTGGTCCCTGTGCTGGGGGCGGCGGGGGGGGGGGGGGGGGGCTCTGCCACATCAGACAGCTCCGAGTGGGAAGGGGGAGGTGAGGGAGCTGGGAAAGACGCCCTGGTGGGCACTGAGGAGGCAGAGCTGGTGCCCAGTGGCAGAACCTCCAAGGCTGAGCCCCAAACACTAAGGTCCAACTCTGCTGGGTCTGTGACTTGACCTCCTTCCCAGTTTCTCCACATGTCCTAGGGCAGTGCTGAGGGGGGCCCCTCCCCCATCAGCCAACACCCCAGCGTTTGCCCCCTCTCCTCCCATGAGGGGCACTGACCCCAGGGACAGCTGCCCAGGGGGAGCCTATGTGAGCTGGCAGGCAGCCCCCAGAGTCCCAGGTGTTTGCTCTGCTGCGGCCAGAAGGTGAGTCACACAGAGGAGCCTGGAGCTGCAGGAAGACACCCAGCATGTGCACAGGAGCAAGAGGCTGTCCCAACCGGAAATAGAGGGATCTGTGCGGGCGTCTCGGCGCTTGGGTCCCCTCAGAGCCCAGAGCTCACTAAGTGCTCGGAGAGCCCCCCTGCACCCTGACTCCAAGGCTCTGGAGGCTCCAGGGCCCTCCCCCGCCCCAGGAGAGGCCTGGGGGGATGGCGGTCCCCCAGCACTGAGGCGGGACCTCCCCAACAGCCTAGTTTCCAGGCCAAAGCTGGGCCCTAGGGGTGCGGAGACCCTGAGGCCATTTGTGGCTGCCCGCCATGCAGGAAGTAGCCAGGAATCACAGCACAATGGTCCTTTGTCCTGCCTGCCCCACCCAGGCAGTCCCTGGCAGCCGCCAGGGCTAGGGGGCTGGAGGCTGGGCCCCCTCAGCCCAGCTCTGCCACCGGCTTGTGTCCCCAAGCATGGGGGTGGCCTTTATCACCCTCCCAGGTCAGACCTCCCTGTCCCTGGAGAGGCTGTCTCTCCCGTCCCACCCCGTTCACACTGCCATGGCAACGTCTGCACCCAGCAGGTGTCCAGCGGCCACCAGTTTCTCCAGTGGTCCTGGCACCCCATGCAGCTGCCTCCCTCGGGGCCAGGATGACACAGGCCTGATGTTCTGTGTGGGGTGGCCCCAGGCCGATTATTCGGGGCTTGGACACCTGGCTGGCACCAGCTGGCCCGGCACCCATGGCTCTCCCCTTGCAGGAGACCGAAGGCTCCAGGCCCAGCCCCACTGCCCTGCTGTCCACATATGTCCTTGAGGGGTGGGGCGTGCTGCCCCCCCAGAGAGACCTGTGTGGGCAAGGGTCCCAGGTCGGCCTTCCCAGCACCTCTGCACGGGCAGGAGCTGGGATCTTGCTGCAGCAAAAGAGCGGGTGGCCGCCCAGGGCTGCTCGGCTGGGAGTGAGAGCCCCGAGCACAGGGTCTTGAAGCCATTTGTTGGCAGAGCTCAGAAGCACCTGAGGGTCCATGGGGCCCAGCCGTGTGGGCAGCGGCTGCCCGTGACAACCATTAGAGCAAAGGGAACGTACCAACTGACCATTCGTCTGCAGCACAAGGGGGCAGACAGTTCGGGTTCCACAGTCCGACTTTGGGTCACTTTTACGCTCTTTGGGACTCAAGCAGAACGGTGCAAGGAAAACAGCGAGCGGTCAGTGCAGGGTCAGAGACCAGAGCAGGACCTTCCTCTCCACAGTGATGAGCCAGCGGACATAGTCAACGTAGCTTTTCTTAGCCGGGGGCCCCCTGGCCGTGCAGCCGAGCAGCTCAAGGCCTGCGGCGCCTCCACCCCCTGCAGCTCCGCTCAGCCGCTTCTTGGCCTTCCCGCTCCCGGGCTAGGAGCATTGCTCAGCCACCCCTCTTAGTCCAGTGGCGGCAGCCTCTCAGCACGGACCCTGTCCATGGTGGGAGAGGAGCATGCCCGGAAGTCTCTTGCAAGCGAGGGCCGGTCACAGCACCGTCCTGCTCCTCGTTCAACCTCCTGCAGAAAACTGTGTGGTCGTTTGACTCAGAGCTCACTGTGATCCCGGTGTTTCTGAGTGTGTGTGAGCATTAGAAGCGACGGGAGGTGCAGTGTCCCGCTCGCCCGGCCGACAACAGGATCAGAGTAGTCAGACCAGGCCAGGCTCTGCTGCAGTAGCCGGAAAGACAGGAGGCAGCCGCCACCTGGGCCTGCGACTTGGCAGAGGCTCACTTCTGTCTCACTCCAACTGTGCTCTTCCCCAGCAGGTGACGGTCCCTGTCCCCGACCCCAGCCCAGGCGCCTTCCCTGGTGGTCCCAGACATCAAAACTGAGTGGGGACCCACCTGATCCTCACCACACCCCGGCACTCGGGGCTCAGTGAACACTGGCCACGGCCTCCTGCAGACACCCCTCGTCCTCCCAGGAGCTTCTGAAATCTGGCGACACCACACCCGCGAGCCCAACCCAACATTTCGGGCAGAGCCGCCCGGTTCTGACGCACAGCGGCACCAAGCTGCTCTGTGACGGAGTGAATGGCGCAGCGTGCGGAGGACGGGGTCTGAGCCTGAGACGGGGGTTGGCGGCGAGCAGCCCTTCCTTCCACTCCCATCCAGCGGCAAACCCCTCTGGCTTTGTTAGTGAGCAACGCCTCTGTCTCCCCAGAACACGGGTGCCACTGGCCAGGTGCGTCCTGACCCCACCCCCACACAAACACAGACACCTTGAGTGAGCCTGGGGGGGTGGTCTTGACAATCCTGAGAAAGGGTGAGCCTGGTGGGTCACCCTCGTCAGCACCGCCCTAGGGGCTGGAGGTGGGAAGGTTGGAGGGTCAGGGGTCACTGATGTTCCAAGGACTGGATTCCAGATGCCCTCCGGGGGCCGGGGGAACCAGACCAACTTCTGGCCGCCCCCTCGGGAGGTGAGGGAGGAGCCCTCCCCCAGCACAGCCCTTTGGGGCGGGAGGCCAGGCTGAGCTGGGCTGGGGAGTGGACTCAGAGCCCCACCCAAAGGGTTTCAGGGTCCTCCACCAGGACCCCAGTGATCAGGCCCATGGGGACTCCTGGGCAGGGGATGGGGGTACTGTGCCGTCCTCTGGGACCCCCTGTGTGGTGGGGAGAGGAGGCCGACAGGGCGGCATCAGAGGGACAGTGCCCCCTGGAGTGGTTCAGCCCTCGGGGAGCCCTCCAAGGCAGCCACTGACTCTTCTGGCCACGTCCAGTCCACCCCTAGAGGACAGCCTTGGGTCTAAAGACCAGGCCCTGGATGAAAAGATGAGGCTCCACAAAGCCGGGTTCCTGGGGTGGAGCAAGCCGGAGAGCTGGCAGCCCCGGGGGCACAGGCCCTTTGTCACTGGGAGTTTACAGTGGAAAACAGTTGGGCCCTTTGGGATCTCTGCTGGTGGCGCTAATTACCAGCGTGGCTGTGTTTCATTACAGGACCGTCCACTGGGAGTGTCCCCGAGTCACTTCCCCAAACTGGCCTGAGGCCCTGTTCCTCCCCACCCTGTGGCCATGGCCCCCAGACCCTTCCAAACCCCAGTGTGCAGTCTTGCGTCCCTTAGCCCAGGGGCTCCAAAATGGGGGCGTTCCAGGGGGTGCCATGGCCTCAGCCCCCAGACCAGCCCCCTACCCTGCAGGAGGGCCCTTCTTCCCAGCAGCCTGTCTCCCCCAGCGTGTGGGTCAATGTGACCCACGCCCGCCTTGTTCTGCGGCCTGCTGCCCTAGGGGTGTGGCTGGGGGGCACACAAGGCAGGGATTCTGAGAGATTCAGGCAGAGGGGACCCCTCCACTGCTGCCAAGAGCTGAGAGGGGCAGGTCCAGACTGGGGACCTCTGTCAATGGGAACCTCAGCCCCAGGGGGTAGGGGGCCACTGCTGGGGCCACCCCAGGGGCAGAGACGAGAGCTCGGGGTGTGACCTTGCCGACCCCTCCCTGCCGGCAAGGTGGTGCAGCCCGGAGTCTCCCTGCTGCGGGCTTGCACACTCCACTGCAGCTCCTGCAGAGACTTTCCTCCCTGGTTTTTGTTCGAGCTGGGCCCCGGCAGCAGCGGGCGGGCGAGGCGGGCGAGCTGGGCGAGGCGGGGGCAGGAATGTGTGCGGGGCCTGCCGCCCGCCTGCCACTGCGTCACGTCGCTGCCTCCCTCCTGGCCTATGGGAGCCCGGGGGACACACCTGTTGGCGGCCAAGAGCAGAGATTGGTCGGCAGTGAGCAGGCACCTGCATGGGGCGGGGTGAGGCCCTACATGTAAGGCGAGCCCAGGGCCACCGTCTCTTCCCTGCCCTGCTCTTCACAGCTGCAGAAGGACCCGCCACAGCCTCCATTGTTCTCTGGCGCTCTCAGAACTTCCCTGGAAGACCAGGCCCCCTGTCCACCTGCACACGTGTGGACTTCAGTTCTTCCTTTGTGAGGAGCCTCAGCTGAGGGAGGCAGGAAGCTGGTCTCTTCCAGGAGGCAGGCAGTCCTCGCTGGTCTCCAAGCTGCTCCAAGTTTGGATCTTGGTTGGGGGCAGGTTGGGCAGAAGCCAAACCCGGGCACCCAGGCTGTTCACCACGGGCTGACAGGTATTTGGGGCGACTGGTGCCAAAGCTTCTCTGATGTCTATTCTGAGGCCCGGGAGGTCCTGGGTGCAGGGACAGTGCTGGACATGTCGGTCTGGCCGCCAGGCTGGGGTCGGGAGCGGCCTCCCACCCGCCTCCTCCGGGCGCGGAACCTGTCTGGGCAGGTAAGCACAGGAGCTGGAGGAGCATGAAGAGGCCGCTGTGTGGGGAGAGTCCCTCGAGGGGCTGACCCAGAGAGGACAGAGTGATGGTGGCAGATGAGCTCAGACGCGGGGAAGGTGGTCCTTCCCCTCGGAGGAGGTGGGCCCCTCAGGCCGAGCGTGCTGGGTGTTGGATGCAGAGCCATCTTGGGCTAGCAGGGGCCGCTGAGGGTCCACCAGGCAGAAGCAACGGGGCAGCGGGTGTCTTCCAGCCCACCCAGAGGGCAGCCCAGGGTCACCAACCATGAGGGTTCCCGCCTTCCACCTGGTGACAGGACCTTCTGGAAAGCTCCCCCATCGGCCACTGATGTGACGGTTCCTGAGGTACCTTGTTCCCTCAGAGCTGGGTGTGGGGAAGGACCTGGAGGCCGGGGCTCAAGAACGCCCGCAGTTCTGGTGGTGGGTTTCCGGAGTTTGCTCTTGAAGGGAAGGGCTCGGCTCTGCCAGAGGCCGCACTGGTCACGGTGGGAGCTTGGGGTCAGAGGCCATCTAGCCTGGATTCAGGCTCTTTCTCACCCGCCTGTGTCCGAGGCGCCAACAAAGCCGGAACCACCTTGGAGAATTGTAGGCCGGCCCCTCGCCGACACCATTGCTCGCGGTCAGATTCCAGGCTGTTCTGAAGGAGCAGTGATCACAGCACACAGACACTGCGTTCTTGGCAAAGTGCGGCCCGCGCCACCGCGGCCATGCACACCCTGCTTTGAACTTGCCACATGGCTACCCGCGAGCAGCTCTCGCAGCCCGCATCACTGGGTTTT
The DNA here is from genome assembly GCF_037043125.1 of Eumetopias jubatus. Lineage (NCBI taxonomy): Eukaryota > Metazoa > Chordata > Mammalia > Carnivora > Otariidae > Eumetopias > Eumetopias jubatus. Next base: position 106,837,778 of record NW_028274810.1, on the reverse strand, counting down.
TCAGTCTTACAGTTTGAGAGGCACAAAAGTTTCAGGGCACAGGAGTCCGATGTTTTCATTCAGCCAGCAGGAGCATTTTAGGCCTTTTTAGGCTGGTTTGGTTTGGTTTGGTTTTTTTCTGGTAGCCCAGATGAAATGCTTACAAGTCAGAGCAATCGGCAGCATGTCAAACTGGCCAAGTAAGCGCAAAGCATTTCACTTAATGAAAGTGCAAAACAACTGTACAACAGGGACAGGGCCCACTGTTAATTTTCCGACATTTTGGTAATTTGCAAATACCGTCTTTGCAAAACCAGTGCGAAAGAATGTCTCTGGTGACTTGGAGAGAAGGTAAACGGCCTACCGAAAGTCACCCACCTCCTGAGGAGGCTGGTTGGGTCTCTGGGTCGGGTGAGCGAGCGTGGGCGGGCGCGCCCCTAACAAGGGCCCGGAATCCATGCCCGCCGTGTTGGGGGAAATGGCGGCCCCGCGGCGGCCGGGGAAGTGCCCTGCGTGTAGACAGCCAGCGCCTCCGCCGCGCCCCTCCCCGCACCTCAGGGCCCAGGCTGCTCCAGCACCACGCACAGGGCTTGGGTTTCAGCGCTTTGTTCCCTGTGCGGCCCTCAACATTGATTAAGGCCCGTCAGGCAGGTTAACCGGCAAGTTAGTCTTTCACACCGGGATCGCGTTCCCCACCCCACCCTGTGCCTGTGCAGGTGGGACCCGCCGAGGGCAGGTGGGGCATTCGCTCTGCCAAGAGGAGCCTGGAGGTGCTGCTCTGGGCCTCTTGATTCATTCCTTGATTTTTCCCAAGCTAAGCCTGCTTGGGATGGTGATGATTAACCAGGCCCCGCATCTGGGACCGTAAGGCTGGCCTCCCTCCCTGCCAACAACAGACCGAGAAAGCACCATTTAGGCACTCTGAAACAGGGGGTTGTTTTCACTCTTCGTATCAGCCCCTAAAACCTGCCACTCCTCCTCCCTGCCCCGGGCGCAGGGTGGTGGGGCTCTTGACCCCACGCTGAGCTGCACTCAGAGGCCAAGGCCGGGTTCTGAGTTCAGGAAGAGTGGGATTCTGTCCTGGAACTTAGGAGGGAGCATTCAGCTGCCCACCTGCCTGCCCAGGCTCTGTCCGCGTGTCTGCCTGTGTGTCTGTCCGCGCACCTCTTCACCTCCTAGGTGAGAAGGTAAGGGCTGGTGAGCTGGTGGGCAGCAGAGAGCTGGGGGGGGGCCTATTCACCTGGCTCTCGGCCAGGCCAGCTCTGGGCCTGTGGGGTCTCCGGGGCCTCTGGGGCTCCTGAAGTAGGACTGGCCCTGAGTGGCCAAGGACACTAGGGACAGCAGGCTCCAGCTCCAGAAGCCACACAGGGGGAGGCTAGTCTGTGCACGGTGCACTGGCTACAAGGCAGGGACGCTGGGCACCCAGCCCCCACCCCCTGTGGCCTGGCAGCTGAGAGCAGAGCTGAAATTTAACTCAGCCCTGAAAGTAAAGTTGAGACGGCTTCACTTAGCTTGGAGAAAGGTAGGACTGCATTCCTAAAGCACACTGGTTTTACAGGGCTCATGGGGCAGACCTTGAGAGGTGAGCTACGGACCCAGGAGGGGCGGGAGGTGGTGATGGGGGCACAGGGCCGGAGCCTGACTGTGGGATCCACCCTCTGAGCCTGCACACAGTCACCTGGAGGGTCCAGGCTCCTGTGACACCTCCTTCCTGGGTGGTGGACAGGCATCCCCCCTGCCCCCCCAACGCTGGGCCTAAGTTAGGATCAGGTCCTCTGAGAAATGTTGGCCGTTCCTGAGGACAAAGCTCAAGAACCGGGTGAACCCGGCCTTGGCCAGGCAAGTGGACACAGTCTTTGTTGTGGTCAGCCGGCTGGCCTGGGGGAGTCAGCATGGGGCCCACACCCCCTCCCTGCATCCTCTGTGGGTAGAAGGCGCCGGAAAATTGGAGGGGCTGCTCTGGCCCACTCTCCAGGTGCCGGTGTCACGTGTGACAGGCAGAGAAGAGAGGAGAGGGAGGGTGGGACAGCTCAGTCTCCCCAGGGCGGGGGGCTGGCGTCTCCCAGCTCCATGCAGGGCCCCAGGTGTGGGCACAGAGTCACCTACTTCCTTGACCCCACTGCAAACTCCAAGGACTGGCTTGGCCTGTGCAGGCGTGGGGGAGTCAGGGGGGTTGGGGGGCTGGCTGTCATCCTGTGGTCTGCACTCGGGGGCAGGACAGACTGCCGGGTACAGGCTGGGCAGGGCTACCCTCTTACACCCTCCTCCAGGCCCAGCGCCGGCTCAGCCTCGGACCTCACGGCCAAGAGCGGCCAGCACCCCAGGGCTGCGGAGCCGGGGGCGAGCAGACAGACCCCTCTGTGAGCCGGCTGGTGAGCCAGGTAGAGGACTGGGTCTTGGGGAACCCCCCCTGCTTGGTGGGGACTGAGGAGGGCCCGCAGTGCTGTCCTGCCTCCAGAGCCACATCCCACTCCACCCTTGTCCCAACACCCTTCCATGCCCTTGACAAGGGCAGGAGGGAGCTGGGCTGGGGACAGCCATTGGGGCGGCGTCCCGGAGACAGAGGCTCATTGTCCGGCCTCAGCAGCCCTTCTGGTCGTAGACACACTCACACTCACACTCACCCGGACCCTGAGGGGGCAGGGCCCGACGTCCAGGCCTTTCCCTGGTTCCCCCCGAGGGAGGATCCCACCCTGTCCTTGCCTCCTGCAGGCCAGACAGGCCGGCCCTCCTTGGGTGCACACCACAGGCCCCGAGCTGACGGCCCCATGGAGGCAGCCAGAGCTGGCTGGGCAGGAAGTCACCCTGTGGTCCCATCCCGGCCTTTGGGGGCATCCTGGTGCTGCAGTCCAGCCTTCCCCGGCCTGGGCCCCTAGAGCTGAGGTCTGCCTGGCACCGTGGCCTCTCCTGAGCCCCCACCCCAGTGCCCCGCTGCTCGCCTCCCCATGGAGTCCCCAGCTGGGCGGCCCCCAGACCCAATTGGGGGTGGCCATCGCCATCTTACTGGGCAGCATTGGATGGTGTCAGGTTTCTAATACTGCCTGGTAATGATGACGGCGGGGCCCTGCGCGCAGCGACCGAAGGGGCCGCCCTCCCCTCCCCCACCCCGCCCCGGCCCCCAGCGACCAACGAGGCCGCCCCCCCCCCACCCGGGCCACGCGGGGTGGCCACAGAGTCAGCCCATGCCCTCCCGCCAGGCCCAGATGTATCTGAGCACCTGTCCTTGGCTCCCCCAGAATGAAAGCTGTCCTGCAGCTGCACTGAGCACCCCCCTCCCCAGACTGACCCTGGACTAGGATGCTCAGGTATCTGGGCCCTGCCCACAGCACCCGAGCCGCGGCTGCCACCACACCTGGCAGGTGTGGGCTGAGCAGGCGACAACAAAGGGCTCTGGAGGGCAAAGGCCCAGACTGGGGTGGTCAGGCCCAGCCTGTGCACGGGCCACCCTGCAGACTGGCAGCCTCTCGGGTCTTGGTCCTGGCTCTCCAGCCCCAGGTCTCCTCGCTCTGCAGAAAGCAGGGAGGAGCATTCAGGCCTCCCAACCCAGGGATCCTCAGCCGCTTCCACTGGAACCTGCCTGCCCAGGGCTGTGCACCAGGTGTCTGTCCCTGTCCTCGGGCCAAGGTGCACCTGGGCCTCTGTGGGCATCTTACCGGACAGTGCTGGATTTCTCGGCTTAACTCTAACACTGTCTGGTAACGATGTTCAAAGGTGACCCACCGCCTGCCGGCCAGGAAGCAACCCGAGGACACGCCGTCCTGAGCTCCTGGACTCCAAAGATGGGCCAAGGCCCAGGGCTGGCTTAGAGATGGGCAGACGGCCTGTCTCAGCTCTGCAGCCCAACCCATCGGGGGGCCCCCACCGGCAGATGGGCACCCCTCTGCTGTCCCGCCAAGGCCAGGCTCGGGGCCCCTGGCTCCCTTCCGAGCTGAGTTCTCAGGGTGCTCTGATCCCCGGGAGAAACCATTAGGATTAGGGCACTAGGCTGGAGAGGGCCACCAGTCCCGTCCTGGACATCGACATCGTCCTGGGGTCCTGGCCCACACACCACCCCCTGCACACACCCCAGCCCCACCTGCTTTGCTCCAGTGTGTTTGCCGTGGCTAGACTCTGAGGGCTGAAACGGATGTTGGGCCCAGGTCAGCAGCCACATGAGGAAATGCATTTCTGGCTGGTACGGAGCTGGGAGCAGGCGGCCCCCACCTACCCTTCTCAGGCCCTCCTGTTCACCATCCAGGGTCAGACATCCACTATGGCTGTCCTAGGGCACCCTGGCCTGTCCCTTGGGAGCTGGCCCTGCCCAAGTGGAGCCAGCCATGGGCAGTGGCCTCTCTTCTCACACCAGGACTCTTATTCTACAAAGGGGAACTCACTCCCTTGGTCAACCAGGGATGCAGGAAGGACAAGGGTGTGTCTGGGTGCCCCGGCCCAAACCCACAGGCAGAGTGCAGTAGACATTCTGTGCTGTTTCCCAATGAGGACAGAGTCTCCCTCTCCCCCCATCAGCCCCCACAGTGTTGCAGTTAAGAATGGGAACATTGTCCGAAATCGGCGAGGCCAGGATGGCCCTTTGTTTAATCTTTTTGATCTGAAGCCAGGACGCCGGTCTCCAGACCTGCCCAGCTGACTTGCACAGGGGCGGCCCTTCTGGGGCCCCGGGAACCCCACCCTGCACTGGGTCCCAGCTGGCCTCTTGGGAGGGAGGAAGGGGTCTGTCACTGGCCTCACTGTTATTCATTAACCAGCCAAGAGCCATTCAGGAAACTGGCGAGGGTGCCACGGTGAGCACACTCAGGGTCAAGTGCAGGGAAACCAGATCGCCCTCTCCCCCGCTACACCCACAAACACACACACCTGGAGGCTGTGTGCTGGGGTTGCTGGGGTTCGGGTCTGCAGGAAAGCCCTCCTCAGAGCCGCCCTGGGGCAACGCGGGTCCTGGGAGGCTCCAGCCAGACACCAGGTGACAGGGGCCACTCTGCAGACTCAGGAGGGTCGGGGGTTTCACGGGGGTCTCCCTGCTTCCTCAGGGTGCTGCAGGATGGGCAGTGCCCTCCCGTCCTAGAAGCGCCACCGACTCGAGGCCGCCTGCACCACTGCCTGCCGATGGGCGTCTTACCAGACACGGTTAGATCTGGGTTCTGTTGTCTAATACTGTCTGGTAATGCCGTTCATCCATGGCCTGACCGCCGCCAGGAGGAGCCCCTGGAGGGACACCAGGTGGAGGGCGAGGCCCGTGGTCCCGTGAGCCCATTCGCGTACTCCCTGGTGTCCATGCAGGGACCTCCCCAGCCCCCACGACGGCGGGGGCCGGGGGGGGGGCATAATGGATTATCTGCCTAACAAAGGGTATGAGGTACCTTGGCAGCTGGCCTCTGTTCATCCCAGGTGCACGGCTGGGCGGGGCCGTCAGGGCACTGAGGGTCTGCAAGCAGGTGAGGCAGACACCAGGCTGTTGGCACCGCCATAGAGCCAGAAGAAAGCCCAGGGGCTGCAGTAACCCCCGCCCCGGAGCCCCACCTAGAACCCTCTCCAGGGAAGTGACCTCATTCCCTCACCCCCTTACACACCTGTACCCCCAAACCTCCAACCCAGGGCCCCAGCAGCACACCCAGAAACCTCCCTGGGCCGCTCTCTCCCCCACCCAGGCAGCACTAGGAGCCCGTCATGGATAAGACCCAGCCCTCAGCCTAGAGCAAGCAGCTCAGGGGAGGGGGTGAGACGGGGAGGGTGCAGGCCACCTTTGTTTCCTTTCCATGCGCCTCATATCAGGGCCCCACCACGTCCCCACAGGCCCATCTCCAGGGCTTAGGCAGTCAGTCGGGGAGTGCCCTCCAGGTGCCAGACCATCACCATGGGGGTTTAAGGGCAAGCAGCCCTTAATCTTGAGCTGCCCTCAGGCCCCCACCCTGCAGCTCCCTCCCTGCTCCCTTCTCCTCTACCCCCATGCAGATGTCCTCTAACGCTATCCCCAAACCAAACTTCTGGATGCTGATCCCAACCTCAGCCTCATGGCTGCCCCCCAAAATCCCCTTCCTTCCCCTGAGAATTCCAAGTAGGTCCTAGGGTCTGCGTCTGGCCCAAGTGCTCTGCGGCCAGAGTCAGGGAGGAGAGGACCTCTGGGGGCTCTGGGGGAGCTCCTCCCCACCTTCCCTCCTTCCATTACCAAGTCTCTCCTGAGCACCTTTTGCAAACTCGCACAGTCCTGGACACTGGGGAGAGGAGGAACGTCCCTGAGCGGGAGGAGCAGATGGTGACGAGGCTGGGGGCAGGACATGCCAACCAGGAGGGCTGCCAGTGTTGAAGAAGCCAGAGCAGTCAAGAGGTGGTGGTTGGTGGGGGGAGGGGGGCTAGGGCGGCCCAGGAAGGCCTCTAGGAGCAGAGGACCAAGTGGGGACCATGCAGACACCTGCAAGAGCCGAGCAGAGGTGGCAGAGTCCAGGGGCTGCATGAGGTCAAGCAGCGGGACCTCCTGGCCCAGTATCCTGGCAGCACAGCCCGGTCCCAGCAAAAGCACCAACTCCACAACCTCGGCCGCAGGAGGGGTGCTGGGCCTTTCCCCACTCCCCTTGGGGCCCTAGAGGGAGGGCTGGACCACCACCTCCTACCCCCAGCACACCCCCGGCTCAGAGGCCCTCAGCTACCACCTGCCCCATGGCAGGTCAATGATTCTCCCCCTCGCTCCAGGCTGCCCAGTGACACGCCCAGCCCCAGGCCATTACCATCGTGGGAAAGGCTGGGGCGGCACCCACACCATCCAGTTTGACGGGTTATGAGGCAGGGTTCTGGAGTTTGAGCTCTTGTGTCACCTCAGGCAGGGGCCGCCTCCCCAGAACCCATAGGGACCCAGAGTGGTGGGCTGGGCCCAGGAGCCTGGGAGCCTCCAAGGAGTCTGGGTCCCTGGGGAGGGGAGCATGGGTTCCTAAGGGAAGACAGCTCTGGGGGTCCTGTGCTCAGGCCAAGGAGAAGACCAGGGGCCCCACTCTCACACACCCACTGCTGCCCTGGCAAGCCCAGGCCCGGGGGGTCACCAGCCCCAATCACTCAGTCCAGGGCTTGGCTGGAGGGGCTCTCTGCCCTGCAGGCTGACCCATGGCCACCTCAGGGCAGAGAGTCGGAGACCACAGTCCAGCAAGACTGACCCCTGAAGCCCCCAGTGTTGGTACAGGCAAGCGAGGAGCCTGGGAGTGCATCAGCCTCTGTGTGGGGTCAGGGTGGCCTCCCCAGAGTGGGGTCACCCACAGGACACTCAAAAGTAAGGAGCAGTTTAAAGGGTGTGTTAGTCTCCGAGGGCCGCCGTAACAAATGACCACAAACTGGGGGCTTGAAAACAACAGAAGTGTATTCTCTCACAGTCCAGGAGGCCAGAAGTCAGAAGTCAAGGTGGGGGTTGGGGGGCACTCCCTCCAGAGTCTCTAGGGGAGGGTCCTTCCTGCCTCCTCCGGCCTCTGGTGGGCTCGTGACCACACCACCCCAGTCTCTGCCCCCATCTTCATGTGGCTTCTCCCGGGTCTCCTCTCTCTGGCTCCCTCTTGTGAGGACGCTGGTCACTGGATTTAGGGCCCCCCAGATAATCCAGGAGGATCCTTAATCACATCTGCAAATACCCTTTTTCCAAGTAAGGTCGCATCTGCTGGCTCTGGGGCTTCAGACATGGACTCATTTGGGGGCCACCGTCCAGTCCTGCAACAAGCAAGTTAAGGCACCCTAAGCAGAGACACCCTTGAGACCCACACAAGACTCTGGAGGGCAACAAGGCCACAGGACTGGAAGGCAGACACCACATGAGAGGCTGTGGTAAAGGGAGATGAAATAGAGCAGGTAACGCTTAGGAAACACAAAATCCGCTACAGGGTCAGGTCCTGGGGTTCTGGCATGGATTTGGGCTTCTTCAGAAGGCTCAGGGATGATCAGGTGGGGACTATGCACAAGATGCAGGATGCCCCTGCTCCAGCCACAGCCCCGCCCCCCACCTCCACCGACGGCCCCCTGCCCAGCTCCCCGTGGAGCCTGGCCTCCTGCCCAGCTCCCCATCTACCTGCTTCCCTCTGGGCCACTGGGTTGCTGTTGCCCAGAGACAGTTGCCAGGCCACCACTGTTGTTTCCCCTGGCAGAGGGCTCACACCACCTTGCTGGGCAGGTAGGAGGGACAGGCGGGCCACCAGCGCGAGTCCTCGCTGGGTGTGAGGGCCATGGCCGCTGTCCTGTGCCCCCTCCCCACCTGGACACCAGGGCCCCTGTGGGTTCTGTCAGGACTCTGCCCAGGAGCAGAAGGGAGACAAAGGAGGGTCAGGAGAGGGGCACCCTGGCTGAGATGAGCCCCCTCTGCGGAGGGTCCACACCCCCAGCGCCACAGCGTGAGGGTCATAGACCCCCAGGCCAGGCCGAGAGGGGTGTGCCTTCTGGGGGTGGCCGCTCCTCAGGAAGAGCCCATTTGCCCAGGACGAGGTCTGTCTCCCCGGACCCATCGCCCGAAGGGCATCGTCCCAGACAGCCCGCCCCCTGCCAGGAGCCCCCAGCCCATCCAACAATGTCAGCACCTCCTTAGCATGAGGACAAAAGTGTGTTTTGGGAGAAGACGCATATGGCGGGACACTGACGTCTCCTCCTTTTCTTGGACATTTTCTTCAGGTTCACCAGGGTCTTCCTTTCATCATCCTGGGGTGCCGTTTCCTGCCGGTCTTTTTACCTGACCAGGTAAAAAGTTTATTTCAAAATTTACTCTGAAGTCGAGCTTTCCCCTGCTTCCGCGGCCCTTATGGAATGTGTGGTGGCCCTCCTTCATGGCCGGGGCTCCCAGCCGGCGACCCTTGTGGTAAACGCGTGCCGTGAACATCTTTGAGCATAAAGCTTTGTCTCTGTATTTAGAATTACGTCCTTCAGAGAAACTCTGAAAAGTGCAAGCACTAGAGCCGAAGGCTCGCAGAGCCCAGAGGCCTGACACCTATGCCACATCCCCACCCGTTACCCTCCTGCCAGCCACCGCCATTCACCACCTGCGTGCATACCCAGGCTCCTTTTTTTTTTTTGTCTTGATCTTTGTTAACTTGAATGACAAGAAACGGTAACTCATGCCTTATTTAATTCTCTTTGTGAAAGTAATAAATACAGGTTTTCCCACTATCAGTAGGGCACTCCTATGAAGGCTTTCATAAGCTGAGATGGCATAAAGCAAAGAGCCAATTTCCATTAATTTATATGAAAAAAAAAAAAAAACACCTTAGCATTCCCAGACCCCAAAATAACCTTCCTTAGGCTTTTCTGAGATGTTAGGATACATCTTGCTAACAGATGCTCAACCTAAATCGAGATAAAGCGCAGACGCCCACAGACACAGGTCAGGGCTCTGGGGCTGGATGCTGGGTGCGGAGGTGGTCCCCAGGAAGGGGCTGGGCAGCCCCACCCAGCTGCTTGCCGCCTCTGCAAGGGCTCACTGCAAAACAGCTAAGCGCCATTTTCCCTTTTTGCCTTTTTTCATAAAAGCAAACATCCTCTTCAGACTTTTCAGTTAGCAAAAGCAGGTACCAATGCAGGTCTTTCTTCAAAGTAAAGCCGGGATGAAGTGGGTGCCCGCAGAGTTAGGAAAGCCGGCGGGAGGCGTCAGCTCCGGCTCTCGGTCCTGCGGTCCTGCGGAGCACCCCGCACGCCGCTGTGCTTACATACCCGTGCACTTCGGGCGCTGGAGGACGGGGGCCCCGTCTCTTGCACACCACCCCCGGCACCCACACACAGTCCACTCCCTCTGGAGCTGACCATCGCCCTGTTCTGTGCTTGTTTCTCTGCCGTTCCCCAGTCGCGCCCAAATGCCACCGCGCCCTCCTCAGCACTGCCACTACGAGCCCACACTGACGTGTGTCCCATGTGTCAGAAGCCCTCTGTCCTCTCGGCGGCCCCAGCCCAGCCCACGTTACAGGCGAAGAAAGGGAGGCACAGATGGATTAGCTGGACTGCCCAGGAATTTCCCCAGGTGCTCTGGATGCCCCCCTCGGCCCCTCTGCCAGTCCAGCGCCAGGTCCCCCGCAGATGCCAGCTTAACTCAATTTCCTTCCCACTCCCGTCTTTGTGTTCTTCCTGCGCCATCTCCTTGAACTTCCAACACTTCTACTGCATTTTTAATTTCCACCAGCCCTTTCGTATTCTGTGTCCCTTTGTTCTGACCGCAGCCAACCCTGCAGCCAACCCTCTCTCTCGGGAGCGGCCAGGCTCCTATTCACAGCCCAGCCCCTTCCAGGGCTTGGCTTCCTTGGATTCTGTGTCATTCCTCCCTCCCCCTCCCCCACTCCCTGCACATGTGTGTGACTGTGTCCATGTCTCTGCGGATCTGTGTGGGTGGAGCTCTCACACCTGGGGGCAGGGGGCCCTCGGGGCCACTCAAGAGTCCTGAGGATTGGTACTGAACATTTGTATCTTGGTGGGGGGTCTATACCCCCAGCAGGACTCTGGGACTGGCTGCTGGGTTCTGGGAGCCTAGTGGGAGGGGACCGGGGTCTTCCAGCCCAGGCACGCACATGCATGCACTCTCCCTGTTTTCAGCAGGCTTGTATCCCCAACAGCCATGCCGGGCCGGGCCCAGCCCCCACACTCAGCCTCCTCCAAGGAACCCTCCCATTCCGGGTGGGCCAGGGCTTGGGCAAGGGACTCTGGGTGGTCCACACTCAGCCCACCCTCAGCCCAACCCCAGCTACCAGCCCAGCTCCCATAATCATGTTGACAGCTATTCAGAGTTTATTCCTTTTTTGTCCTAAGTGGGGACTAAAGCATTTCTTGGGTGACCAGCTGGTTTGCTTGCAAAGTGACTGTCCTCTCTGGAGAGTGATCTGCTGGCACCTGGTTTGTCCTTTCTCTGTCCTGCCAACTCCACAGTGTGCTGGCCTCTCCACCGCTTATCTTTTTTTAATCCTTTAGAAAGTCCTCACCTCCCAAGCAGCCCCCTAATTGGGAAGGACCCATCAAAGAATGGCTAAAATCCCTGAAATATTCCCAAGTTGGCCACATGGGAAAGGGTGCTCAAAAGGAGACATGGTCCTCGGGGCAGGGCCCGGAGCCAGCGAGGATGCTGCCGGACACCTTACTGCCAAGCCCCATGTCGCAGTGCCACCCTCAACTCGGGGAGGCACCCGCTTGGGGCCAGGGTGCCCCTCCAGGTCCCAGAGACCTGACAGCGGCCCTCCTTACAGCCAGCACCATCGAGGCCAAGCATGGCAATGCCAGACAGACGGCCCCCGCAGGGAAAGCCTCGTCTGCGATAGACAGGATGCGCAGATGGCCTCGCCTGCACAGGGCACCAGGCCCACGGTCACCAGAGACAGAAGCCAGCCGCAAGCAGAAGCCCAAGTCCAGGGTCCCAGGCGGCACCCCTCCCCAGCGCTAGGACCATGGGCTGCCCAGAGATCCCATAGGGGGGTGGGGGTGGTGTCCTCCCAGAGGTGCCCCCGCCCTCGCGTTCCCGCGCCTGCAGCCCGAAGCCGCGCCCACTTCATCCACCGTCGGGGACCACACACTCGGACCCATGTCAGTGGGAAGAGAGGCAAGCGGTCCAGGATTGCAGGGGTCCGGTGGAGCCACACCTGGGTGCCAGGTGAATGCAGCCCTGGGACTGGCTCCACCCCCACCCCAGGCCAGTGCCTCCCTGGGGCAGGCGTCCCATCCCCGAGGAAGGCATCCCCATGGGCGGACCACACATGGCCATTCTCTAGGAGAGGGGCCAGGAGAAGGCCATGCACTGGGTGCACGGTTTGGGCCAGATGAGCAGGGCAGAGGACAGCAGAGCCGGGGCCTGAAGAGGCACAGAGAGGGGACACAGCGGCACTCCGCAGTCTGGGCGTGCCACCCTGACTGTGGGCACTGCCCCTGCTGGCCCCAGAACCCAGCCCCTGTCCAGGACAGGCCTGGATCCATCTCCCCTGCTTGACGTGGGTCACCCATGACATCATGATAGACATTGTGACCCCTACTCTCCTGGGCACATCCCTGCACTTGTCTCCCCCCCAGCTCCAGCCTCACGCCCTAGCCCTCCTCTGCACGGAGCCCCTGCCCTCTAGGTAAGCAGGGACCTTGCCCACTCTGAGTCTGGCCCTAAATGGTGATGACTCTCCCCTCTTGCCCAAGACAGGTTCAGGCCCACGGGTCAGGACTCAGCCTGGGCTGAGACGGGCCCAGATGGCTGGGGGGGCCGCCCAGGGGCTGCCAGAAATGGGCAGGATGGCCAGAGTCAGGACGCACACCTCCCCCAGCCCCCACCTCAAACCCCACCCTGTTCATAGGCTGGGCCCATGAGAGACCAATGGGGAGCAACCAAGAGGAGCAGGTCCTGCACTCGCTACGCCAGCTGGGACCGGATGCAGGTGGGCTTGGGGCAGGGCCTGGGGACAGGAAAGCCTCCAGCCGGGCCAGAGCCTCTGACCCCCCACCCGCCCACAGACCTCCTGGACGACACTGGTATTGCCAGGCCTCGGGCCGCTCTCCTGGAAAGGCACCTGCCGGAGGGGGAGAAACAGCCCCACAGCATCGGGCAGGGGCCCTACTTCTACGTCGGAGGCACCAATGGGGCCTCCATGTGAGTGGGGGGCCTCAGGCTCGGCCCTGCTGCCTGTGGCCTCTGCATCCCCTCCCCCCCCCCGTGCCTACCCGCTCCCCGGTCTCCAAGGGCCCCAGGGTCACCACTGCCCCTGTGCCCCTGCAGAATCAGCTCCTACTGCAGGGGCAAGGGTTGGCAGCGCGTCCAAGACAGCCGGCGTGAGGACTGTAAGCTGAAGTGGTGTGAGCTCAAGTGCAGAGACAACTACTACCGCTTCCGGGAAGGTAGCAGGGGAGGGGCCAGGGGCTCTGGCCTGCAGCCTGCAAGAGCCTCCTGGTCCAGAGCCAGGGGCCGAGTGGTGCCACTGCCCTCCATTCTGGAGGGCGGGGGGCAAGGCGGGAGGCTGCGGCGGCCTGGGCAGCCCAGGCCCCGCAGCACCACATGCCAGCCAGGACTCTGCCCCTGCCAGGTGAGCAGCTGTTGTACCAGATTCCCAACAACAAGCTCCTCACCACCAAGATCGGGCTGCTCAGTGCCCTGAGGGAGTACTCAAGGGTCGTGAACAAGATCCACAAGACATCACCCTGTGCCCAGGCCAAGTAAGCCTGCCCCCCACCCACCCCAGGCCCCCACCACCAACTCACCGCACAGCTGCGTGTCCTCCAGAGCAACAGGACACCGTCCACACACCCCACCCCCCATCCCACGAACCCCCTCACTGCTCTCTTCTAGGTCCCACTCCCACCCATCCATCGCGTCCATCCCTGGTCCTGACCACCCTCCCTGGCATCCATCCACTCACCATTCTGTCTGTTCGCCTCCATCCATGCATCCCCAAACACCTGCCAACCAACCCATCCGCCTACCCCCATGGACCCCCCCAGTGATCTATACATACATCCACTGTGGTCCACCGCCCACACCCATTCCCCAGACCCTCCCACACCACTCCGCTTCTGCTCCCCTTGCCCCACCCACCGCACAGCTGTGCCTGAGCCACTCTGCGTATTCATCCAACCATCTACTCATCTGCCTGTCCATCCAACCAATGTTCACCATCTGTCTCCCCCCACCCACCCCCATCCACCCCCAACCAGGCAGGCAGCACACCCCCTCACCTGGCCATCCATGACATCACCTTTACATCTACATGTCCAGCTGTCCACCTCCACCCTACACATTTCAATAACTCTAACCCACTCCCTCCAAGCATCTATCTAACCACTGGACCACCTGCCCATCCACCTACTTCCATCCAAAATCCATTTATCCAACCACCCACCTATCCAAACCCCCCCTATTCACTTCTCCAAACACCCATCCATCCATTCTCCACCCACTACTGGGTGGCCACTCAGGCCAGGCCCTCCCTCTGGGGTACAGATCTAGAAAGGACACAGCATCTGCTCTTGAGGAGCTCACATGGACCAGCCCAGGATGCCCCAGGCCACAGAGGTAGATGCATTCAGCCCAGCTGGAAAGATCCATTGTGCCCTAAATTGAAGGATGGCCTGGTGGTCGATGAAAAGGGGTTAAAGGGCACCCCCAGGCCAGGGGAAGAGGTTTGGACTAGGCCGGGGTGTTCAGGGACCCATGCAGACCACTCACTGCATGCTGGACACTGTCCTGGCCTGGGGACACAGCTCTGAACTGTCCGCTCACAGTGCCTGAGCCGGTGTGGGCTGGAGTGCAGTGGGGAGGTGGGAGAGCGGCCAGGGTGTGGGTGAGGCAGCCTGCAGCCTGTAGAGAAGCCAGGTGAGCAAGGACCCAGAAAAGAGTGCTCCTGGCAAGGGAACAGAACGTGCAGAAGAACAGCTGGGGTTGGGGGACAGAGGCAACCAGCTTTCCAGTGGACACTGTGCTCCAGCTGCCCCCGGGTCAGTCCCCTAGAAAGGCTGGCTGGCCTAGCCTGGGGGGAGGGGACAGCCCTCCCTGTGTCTTCTCCACCTCCCTCCGCCCCCAGGGTCCTGAAAATGGAAGAATTTTTCCCAGAGACCTACCGTCTGGATATCAGGGACGAGAGAGAGGCGTTCTTCACTCTCTTTGATGGTGAGAGGCCACTGGACGCCAGGCCCGCTCTGGGGAGACGGGTTCAGGGACAGACCAAGGACGGGGCACGATTAGGGCGGGGCCGGGCCCTGCGACGTCAAGGGAGGGCGTGGTCATGGAGGGGACCGGTGGAGCCCGGTGGGCGGTAGGTGGAGGGCCAAGGCTGGGCCTTGTAGAGGCGGATCCTGGCAGGGGGCGGGACCACGGCCGGGAGGGCCGTTGGGCCCTGGGTGTGGTCACTCCGGGGCGTGGCCGGGCCATGACTGGGCGTGGTCCGAGCGGGGCGGGACCAGCCAAGAAGCTCCGGTGGCTCTTCCTACAGAAAATCAGATATGGATCTGCAAGCCCACTGCCTCCAACCAGGGCAAAGGCATCTTTCTGCTGAGGAACCAGGAGGAAGTCGCCGCCCTACAAGTCAAGACCCAGAGCATCGAGGACGATCCCATCTACCGCAAGATGCCGTTCAGGGCGCCTCAGGCGCGGGTCGTGCAGAGGTGTTGGGCATGGGCACGGGGCGTCGTTCATGGTGGGGCTGACCGTGGGCCCCGCTGGTTCCCGGGAGAGCTGGTAGGGGTCACAGGGCCCATAGAGGAGTGCTTGGTCGTGGAAAGCTGTGGTGCCCTCAGCTGGGCCCCTGCGTACCCGGCAGAGGTGGGGGTGTCACAACTTGTCAGGGTTGCAGAGGAGGTGCCCCGCCCCCCACACGCACACAGGCTCCTGGCCATGAGGTAGGGCCAGGGAAGCCTTGGTCAGCTTGTTCCCCAGCCTGGGCCCTGCCCCTCTGTCCTGTCCTGCAGGAAGGCCAGCCTCTCTGCCAGCCCCAGCCTTCAGGCCTGAAGCCAGAGCTAACCACCCCTCCCTTGCTCCCTCTGCCTCTGGACAGGGTCCAGACCCTCAAGCTCCCACGGGGAGGTGGAGGAGAGCAATCTGGTCTCCAGTAGGTCCCTCTGACCTCCCCACGTGCCAGGGTGACTTCTGCCACAGCTGCTGTCTGCGGCCCCGCCCCTCCCTTCGGCCCTCTGGGTCTTTAGACCTACAGCTCCTTCCACCTGGGATGTCCCCTCCTGGCCATCCACCCTAAGGCCCAGTGTCCGCCCACCCTCCTCCAGGAAGTCTTCCCTGCCCACAGGGGCCCAGTCTGCTCCCACCCTCAGGGATCCTAGTGAAAACTGCCCCTTGGGGGGGCACCCCAGACATGTGCAGTGGGCTGAGATTTGGGGGCCAGGCCCTCCTTCCCAATTCCCTGAACTGTTCAGGCTCAGAAATGTCCTTTCAGAAGAGAGAGCCCACAGGTCCCTGGGACAAGTGGTGCTGAGGACCTGGTCTGGGCCCAGGTGGGGGCCAGGGGACACAGACTACGCTGGCCACGTGCTCAGCCCCCATGTGCCCCCAGGTACATCCAGAACCCCCTGCTACTGGATGGGAAGAAGTTTGATGTGCGCTCCTACCTGCTCATTGCCTGTGCCATGCCGTACATGGTCTTCTTTGGCCATGGCTATGCCCGCCTCACCCTCAGCCTTTATGACCCCCATTCCAGCGACCTCAGCGGCCACCTGACCAACCAGGTAAGGGTACCCCACAGATGAGGGCCTCTCTGCAGCCTTGGGACGAGATCATTGCTTGGAACACAGAGGGGAGTTAAGCTACAAGCTGAAGCTCAGACCCAGAGGTGGCCCAGGCCAGGAGGTGGCCCACTCTCTTTGATGGTGAGAGGCCACTGGACGCCAGGCCCGCTCTGGGGAGATGGGTTCAGGGACAGACCAACGACGGGGCACGATTATGGCGGGGCCGGGCCCTGCGAGGTCAAGGGGGGCCTGGTCATGGAGGGGACCGGTGGAGCCCGGTGGGTGATGGATGGAGGGTCGATGCTGGGCCTTTTGGAGGCGGAGCCTGGTAGGGGGCGAGACCAGGGCCAGGTGGTTAGGTAGGAAATGAGCGGGGAGGGGTCTGTGAGGGCCTCAGTGGAGAGACCCTGTGCGCAGAGGTCTCTGAAAGGATCTTAATGAGAAGGATCTCTGTGGGGGCTGGCCTTCCATGAGGATCTGTGGGACACTTGATGGTTGAGAGGGTCTCAGCAGACAGGGTCACTGCAGGGCGTCCTGGGATGAGCAGGGCCTCTGCGGACTTGCCGGGTAGCTGGGGTAGCGGCGGCGGGGGGAGTGGGGGCTCTCTGTGGGGGCCCTCAGCAGGGGCAGAGCCTCTGGGTGTTCTGGAGTGGTGGTCTCCAGGTGCCGCACTGCCCCCCAGTTCATGCAGAAGAAGAGCCCCCTGTACGTGCTGCTCAAGGAGGACACAGTGTGGAGCATGGACCGCCTCAACCGCCACATCAACGACAAATTTAGGAAGACCAAGGGGCTCCCCAGAGACTGGGTCTTCACCGCCTTCACGGTCCGTGTGCCCCTCCCTAACACCAGCCTGTGGGGAGGGGGCTAAGGGTCAAGACCCTTTATGGTGGGGGGCGGGGGGTGAGTGCTGGGCACGAGGTGCTCCCCTATTCCTGTACTAAAGTGTGTGTCAAGTGTGTGTGCGTGTGAGCGGTGAGTGTGGCAGCTGGCCACTCGGGGGGGGTCTCCAGTTACCCCTCCCTCCATCCCTCCCTCCCTCCCCCTCTCCCCTCCCTCCCCTCCCCTCCCTCTCTCCCTCCTCCCTCTCTCCTTCCCTCCCCTTCCCTCCTCCCCCTCCCCTCCCTCTCCCTCCCTCCCCTCCCCTCCCTCTCTCCCTCCTCCCTCTCTCCTTCCTCCCCTTCCCTCCTCCCCCCTCCCCTCCCTCTCCCTCCCTCCCTCCCTCCCCTCCCTCCCCTCCCCTCCCTCTCTCCCTCCTCCCTCTCTCCTTCCCTCCCCTTCCCTCCTCCCCCTCTCCCCTCCCTCTCCCTCCCTCCCTCCCTCTCCCTCCCTCCCCTCCCTCCCCTTCCCTCCCCTTCCCTCCTCCCCCTCCCCTCCCTCTCCCTCCCTCCCTCCCTCCCCTCCCCTCCCTCTCTCACTCCCTCTCTCTCCCTCCCTCCCTCCCTCCCTCTCTCATTCTTGATAATTCATATGATACGAAGTTCACCATTTTAAAGTGTACAGTTCAGGGGGTTTTAGTATATTCACAAAGTTGTGCGATGATCACCACCTGGTTCCTCAAACAGAAACAGCCACACCCATCATCAGTCACTCCCCATCACCTCTCCCCAGCTCCTGGTGACCACTCCTGTCCCTACCGATTGCCCTATTCTGGACATTTCATAATAACGGAATCATACCATATGTGGCCTTTCCTGCATGTGGCCATACGTCATTCCTTTCTGTGATTCAATAATGTCTCATTGTAGGGATATACAATTTCTTTGGATAAACATTTGTCACCTGATGGACATGGGTTATTCCCACTTTTTGTCTGTTATGAGTAATGCTGCTGTGAATACTCACATGCAAGTTTTTGCATGAACATATTTTCAGTTCTCTTGGGTATATAGCTAGGAATGCCATTGTGAGGTCATGTGGTAACTTATGTTGAACTTGTTGAGGAACTGCTGAATTGTTTTCCACAGGGGCTGCAATATTCCACATTCTCACCAGCAATGTAGAAGGGTCCAATTTCTCCATATCCTCACAAATACTTGTTATTTTTCTTTCTTTCTTTCCTTTTTTTTTTTTTGTCACCCAGTGGGCGTGAAGTGGTATCTCATTGTGGTTTTGATTTACATTTCCCTAATGATGAATAATGCTGAGTATCTTCTCACATGCTTATTTATAAGGTCTGTTTAAGAGCTTTTTACATATTCTGTTTAAGAGCTTATAGGTCTGTTTAAGAGCTTTTTACATATTCTGGATACTAGACCCTTATCAAATATGTGATTTGCACATATTTTCCCCCATTCTGTGAGTTGTCCTTTCACTTTTTGATAATGTCCTTTTTCTTGCACAAACATTTTCAATTTTGAGGAAATCCAATTCATCTAATTCATATCTAAGAATCCATTGCCAAATCCAAAGTCATAGAGATTTGTACCTGTGTTTTCTTCTAAGTTTTATCGCTTTAGCTCTTACAGCTAGGTCATTGCTCCATTTTGAGTTAATTTTTGTATATGGTGGGAGGGGTTCAGCTTTATTCTTTTGTGTGTGGATGTCCAGCTTTCCCAGCACCACTTGTCAAAGAGACTGTTCTTGGCACACTGTTGGCAATCAATTGATCGGATATGTCTGGGTTTCTCTAGAATTCCTATCAATTATATTCCACTGATGCGTGTGCCGGTGTACTGTTTTGATAGTTATTGCTTCCTTCATTCTATGAATGTGCTGTATTATTTTGACTGATTTTCATGCATAGAATCGCTCTGCATTTCTGGCATAAGTCACACTCAGACGTGATTTATTAACCTTTAAATATGCTGCTGAAGTTAGTTTGCTAGTACTTCAGTGAGTATTTTTGTGTCTGCACACATAAGCAGTATTGGTCTATAGCACTCTCTTGCATGCTTGGGATGTGTTTCTTTCTCTTCTATTTTTGGAAAGCTTGTGAAGAGTTAGTGTTAATTCTTTAAACGTTTGGAAGAATTCACCAGTGAAGCCACCCGATCCTGGGCTTTTCTTTGTGGAAGGGTTTTTTTATGACTAACTCAACTTTTACTTGTTATAGGTTATTCAGATTTTCTATTTCTTATTGGGTCAAGCTGTTAGTTTGTCCATTTCTTTCAAGTCATCTAATTTGATTGGACTACAACTGTTCATAGTGTTCTATGAATAATTATAATCCTTTTTATGATTTTTTCTCTCTATGTAAGGTCTTTCTTGATTTCTTGAGTCTTCTCTCCATTTTCTTGGTCAATCTAGCTAAGAGTTTGTCCATTTTGTCAATCTTTTCAATGAACCAGCTTTTGGTTTCATTTATTTTCTCTATTGATTTTCTACTCTCTATTCCATTTATAGCCATTATTTTCCTTCCTTCTGCTTGCTTTGGATTTTCTCTTCTTTTTCTAGTTTATTAAGGTTAAAGGCTAGGTTATCCATTTGAGATCTTTCTTCTTGTTTTTTACAGGTGTTTACAGCCATAAATTTCCCCCTAAGCACTGATTTTACTGCGTTGCATAAGATTTTGTGTGTTCTACTTTCATTTCACTTGTTGCTGAAGAGTGTGCTATTTAATTTCCAAAGACTTGTGAATTTTCCAATTTTCCTTCTCTTGTTGATTTTTAATTTCATTCCATTGTGGTCAGAGAACATACTTTGCATGTTTTGAACTCTTTCATAATTACTGAAACTTGCTTTATGTCCTAACATTTTGTCTATCCTGGAGAGTGTCCCACGTGCACCTGAGAGGACTATATATTCTGCTATTGTGGATGTTCTGTGGATGTCTGTTAGATCTACTTGATTTATAGTGTTGTATGAGTCTTCTCTTTCCTTGTTGATCTTTGGTCTAAATATTCTGTCCAACACTGAAAGTGTGATATTGAAGTCTCCAACTATTATTATTGAATTGTCTGTTTTGCCTTTCAGTTCTGTTTTTGCTTCATGAATATTGAGGCTCTGTTGTTAGGTGCACGTATGTTTACAATTATTACATCTTCTGGATCTATTATTATACAATGCCCTTTTCTTTCTCTAGTAACAATTTTTGTCTTAAAATCTATGTCAGTATAGCCACTCCAGCTCGCTTTTGATACTGTTTGCATGATATACCTCTTTCCATCCTTTCACTTTCAACTTGTGTCTTTGAATCTAAAGTGAATCTTTTATAGATAGGATATCAAGGGTTCTGTTTTTTTATGCATTCTGCCAATCTCTGTTGTTTAATTGGAAAGTTTAATCCATTTACATTTGATATAATTACTGGAAGGTAGGACTTACCTCTTCTATTTTTCCATTTGTTTTCTACATGTCATATCTTTTTTGCTTCTCAATTCTTTCATTACTCCCTCCTTTTGTACTAAATACATATTTCCTAGTGTACCATATCTAGTGTCATTTCTTTTATTATATGTTTTTGAATTATTTTCTTTGCTGTTGCCCTGAGGATTTCCATTAACCTCTTAATGTATAACAATTTAGTTTGGATTAATACCAAGTTAATTTCAAAAGTATTAAAAAAAACACACACAAAAACCCTTGTTCCTATATAGTTCTTTCCCTCCCCTTATGCTGTTGTCACAAATTACATCTCTATACATTGTGTGTCCATCAATATTGATTTATAATTTTTGTTTTATTTAGTTGTTTTTTAAATAAAAGACAAAAAGAAATTACCAAAAAATTCATTTATATGACTTTTAAATTTAAAAGTCATATGAGTGCTCTTTATTTCTTCACATGAATTCAACTTATTGTCTAGTGCCCTTTCATTTCAGCCTGAAGGATCCTAGGGCAGTTCTATTAGTGATAACCCGTGGTTTTTAAAATCTGGGAATGTCTTGATTTCTCCTTCATTTCTGAAGAATAGTTTTGCCAGATATAGAATTCTTGGTTGACAGTGTTTCCTTTCAGCATTTGAATGTCACCCCACTGTCTTCTGGAATCCATGGTTTCTGATGAGAAGTTGGCTGTGAATCCTATCAAGGATCCCTTGTGACTTATCACTTGTCTCTTGATTTCAACATTCTCTCTTTGTGTTTTGAAAGTTTGCTTATGGTATGGTGGATCTCTTTCAGTTTATCCTAATTGGAGCTCACTGATCTTCTTGGGTGTGTAGACTTTTTTTTTTTTTTAAATCAAATTTGGCAAGCTTTCTACCATTATTTCTTCAACTATTCTTCCTGCCTCTTACACCCTTCTCCTTCTGGGACTCCCATTATTTATGTTGGTGTGCTTGATGGCGTCTCACACGTCTCTGTAGCTTTGTTTATTTTTCTTCATTCCCCTTTTTCTGTTCCCCAGACTGGATAATCTTAATTGACCTATCTTCAAACAACTGTTAAGCTCCTCTAGTGAATTTTATTTTTTATTTACTATACTTTTCAAATCCAGAATTTCTATGTGGTTTCCTTTTGTAATATCTGTCTCTTCGCTCACTGATATTCTCCATTTGGTAAGATATCATTCTCATATTTTCCTTTAGTTCTTTTCAAGTGATATCTTCTGGGGGGCCAGCAGAGAGATCACAACAAATAGCTACAATTCTTTGCAAGTTAAGTCCATTCTATCTCCAGTACTGAGGATGTAGATTTTTTTCAAGCCTAGCCCTGAGCTGGGAGGTAGGGATAAAACTAGGGCAAGTTAAAATGCTACAAAGCTTGCTCTTCTTACCAAGATTCAAGATTTTTCTTTCATAAGCACTGCTCAGGTTGCTGAAAGCCTTTGGTTAGTTTCCAGAGTTCTGAAAAAGTTGATTCTGATTATTTTTGCCAGGTTGTGTGTGTGTGTGTGTGTGTGTGTGTGTGTGTGTGTGTGTGTGTGGCTTTTATGGAGTGACTAATTTTCAGGTGTCCTTTCTCTGCCATTTTGCTGAACTCTTGAACCCACTCCAGTGAGGCTTCTTCTGCCACTGAGACACTCATTGAGGTCACCAGTGACCTCCATGTTGCCAAACCCAGGGGTCAGTTCCCAGTCCTCTTTTTCCCTGATCTGTCAGCCAGTTTGGACCAACTGTTCATTCCCTGGTGTCCTTCCCTTATGGCTTCCAGGACCTTGCCCATTCCCTCTTGGCCCCCTGTTCTGGCCCCACATGTCCCAACTACTGCTCTCTGGAAGCCCAGGGCTCTGCTCTTTATCTGCACCCATTGGTAATAAAAGTCTCCTGGCTCCACAATTAAACATCTGGCCCTGACCTCTCTCCTGAACTTGAACCTTATATCCCAGGGCCTATCAACACCCCATCTGCAAGCTCTTAAACATCTCAGACTCCATGGTTCTCCTCCTCTTCTCAGTTGATGGGGGCTTCATCCTTCCAGATTCTCAGACCAAACACTTAAAGATAACTCTTTCCCTAGCTCATAACCCATTCATAAACCAATCAGGTTAGCTCTATCTCAAAATATATTCAGAATCCAGCCCACTACCTCTACCTGCCCAAGCCACCTGAATTATTGCAACAACTTCCTCATAGCCCCTCCATTTCTCTCAGCATACAGCCAGTCGACCCTATTAGGCATGAATTAGTTATACCCCTCCTGTGCTCCACCTTCCAACAGCTCTGATATCAGCATGAAAGGCAAAGTTCTTCCCATGCCCCCATGACATGACTGGCACCACTCTGGACTCATTTCCTGCTGCCCCTCCAGCTTGCTCCAGCCACAGCAGCCTTACTCTATTCCCCCAACACCTTGGGCATGCTCGCACTTACAGCTGTGCTGTTCCCCCAAATTCCCCATGCCCTATCCCACAGACCTTCCATTCAGTCTTCAGTCTGCTCACTATTTCCCCAATGAGGCCCAACACCCCATACCCCTCTTTGCAACAACTACCCTAGAACCCTCCAACCCCTAACTCTGCTTCATTTCCTTCATCAGCCCTTATTGCCTGGTATGCTGCCCAAAATATACAGTGATTTACGTGTCACATTTGTTTTCTATCTCTCCTGCTATGAGTGAGATGCTCAAAGTTCTCTTCACTCTTGTACCCCAGTACCTGCCATGAAGGAGAAGTGCCCATGTTTGCTGAAGGAATAAAACAAGAGTGAATGAGTTTCTAGCTGTAAGCCTGTGACTCAGTGTGTAAGTGTGAGCAGGTGTAGCTATGCAGGTGAGGACACAGGTCGGAGCCCAGGTGAGGGAACAGGAGAGAGCAGGTGAGCACACAGGTCGGAGCCCAGGTGAGGGGCATGGCTGTGGCTGCTCAGGCCTGGGAGGTGTCATCAGGGGGTAACATGCAGTCACCCCCTCCCTGACCCACTCACAGAAGCAGATGCAGCAAATCATGGCCCACTGCTTCCAGGCTGTCAAGTCCAAGCTCCACTGCAAGCTGGGCTACTTCGACCTCATTGGCTGTGACTTCTTGATTGATGAGAACTTCAAGGTACTGTTGAGGTTTCCTGGGGCAGGTGGGGTTTGGTAGGCAGGTGCAAGGAGACAGGGGCCATGTGTGCATATCCTGACCACTCAGGCAAGCCCATGGGGTGCAGTCTACCGTCAGGCTCCCCCACCCCCTGCCAAGCTCCTGCAGCTGGAGCAGCGCCCCCCAAGGCCAGACCCTCAGAGCTTTAGTCCATTGGGCGAATATGAGGAGTGAGACCACAGAAAAGAAGGGACTGCCCAGGATCACTCGGCTTAATGGAGACCAGGGCCTCAGCCTCCTGTTGGCCGGGTGATGTGTGGGGACCGTGCTAACCAGTGTTGGGCCCAGGTGTGGCTGCTGGAGATGAACTCCAACCCTGCCCTGCACACCAACTGTGAAGTCCTGAAGGAGGTGATTCCAGGCGTGGTCATGGAGACCCTGGGTGAGGCCCTTGTGCAGCCCCCAGAACCCTCAGACCGGCCCCCCACTGCTTGCCCAGCCTGGGATGTGCCACCCCACCCTCTCCCCAAATTCAGACGCCCACAAACTTAGTTCTCCAACATCCAGACGGCCTACGTGGAAACCCCACCCTCTGCTCAGGCCCTGCAGAAGAAAGGTGTCCCTGCTCAACCTCCCCACTGACTTGGTGCGGGCCACACCTCATCCTCACTGAGTCCCGCCCCTCAGCACTCCCTCACCTCCTCCTCTGTCCTCAGAACCTCCACCCCAGCCCTGCAACCACGATGCTGGGGAGGCTGAGTCCCTGCCCCTCCCATGTCCCCCCAACCAATGCCCCCATTCATCCCCTCCCACGCCTCCCCAGACCTGGCAATCGAGACCTTTCAGAAGAGCTTGCGCAACCAGAAGATGCTGCCTCTGCGGTCACAGCGCCGCTTTGTGCTCCTGCACAACGGCGAGACGGACCTGTGGCCGCGCTTTGGGGGCTCCCGCGGCGCCCTCCGCCCGCCGCTGCCCCCGCCCCGGCCTGCGTGCGAGGCCGACTGCTCCGCGCCACCTCCGCTCAGCGCGGCCGACGGTCCGGGCGCGCGCAGGCCCGCGCTACCCCGGAGCCCCGGGGGCGCGCACGGGCGGCCACCCTCGGCGCAGAGGCGGCCCCGACCGCCCGGCCCTGGCCCCGACGGCGCCCAGAGCCGGGAGCCCGGGGCCGAGCGGCCGCGAGCGGGCGCTGGGGAGCCGGCGCGAGAGTCCTCCCCGGGGCTGGGAGAGGAGGAGCGCGAGGAGCGCAAGAACGCGGGTCATCGCGGCTCCTAGCGGGCGGGCCACCAGCGCCCTCTCGGGACCTATAAAGGCTACTTTGTTACAAACGGTCTCTGCTGCGGATCAGGTGGCCCGCAGCCCCTGGATGTCCCAGGCTTCCCCACGCTCGCTCCCCAAGACGCTCCCATGCGGGCTTCCCTGGGCCCAACGCCCTTCCCTCTGCCCCACAAGCCCCTACTCCATTGCCTGGACCAGTCCTTGGCGGCCGGGGTGGGGGGGCTGGGGGAGGGAGCTGGGGAGTCTGTCCTACTAGAAGGGGATGAGCTCCCCACAGCCTCCTACTCTGCCTTCATAGGGCTGCCTCTGTCATGGGGAAGCCCACCAGTTCCTGGGCTCCTGCATATCACCTTGTGTCTCTCATTGACCAGGACCCTCCTGCAGCCCCACAACCCACTCGACCCCTACTGCCTGACTCTCTGATCCCCAGGAAAGGGCCTGGATCCCCATGGAAAGAAAGGAGGACTCGCTCACACTCAACCCTGGCACAGCCCCTTTCTGGGCCTTCAGAACACCTGGGCCCTGCACTCCCCTCTGCTTCCCTGG
Organism: Eumetopias jubatus; assembly: GCF_037043125.1. NCBI lineage: Eukaryota > Metazoa > Chordata > Mammalia > Carnivora > Otariidae > Eumetopias > Eumetopias jubatus. The sequence continues at coordinate 106,812,509 of NW_028274810.1, read as the reverse complement.
GGCACCTAACGATCCCACAGGCCCGGCACTGCAGAAGCCCAGAGGACCTAGGCCGTGGGTGAGGGGCACATGGCCATGGCAGGACAGCCCCAAAGGAGGTGCTGAGTCAGCACTGGACCTACCCTGGCCAGTCCGTGCATGGTTTCAGGTGTTCCCGTTGCTCGTGGGCCCAGCCCTAAGGACGCGGGGAGATTCAGGGCCTCTGATGTGTCCAGGCCCCCTGCTACCACTAAGTGTCCAGAGCCAGCCATAATCCCCTCTCCCATGTCCCCCCAGCCACCCGTACCCATCCCAGTCCAGATCCCAGGGTCCAGGCAGGCAGCCCAACCCCCAGCTACCGCCCCATCCCACCCACCCCACCCCCCGCCAGCTTGCACACCTCATTTGTTCCCTCTCACGCCCCCTGCCCTCGCCTCAGCAAATAGTTACCACCAAGTCACAAATGCTCTCCTCCTGACCGGCGGGAACCCACTCTCTGTTCTACATTGGAGTGCAGGCGGGACCTGGGGTCCACCGGGGTCTGCTGTCCAGCCACCGCTGTGCTGGGAATGCAGCTCTGTTCCCAGGGAAGCAAAAGCCACAATACCACTAGAGGGCACTGTGCACCACTGTGTCTCAGGCGGGGGTGCCAAGAAAAGCCCCCTGGGGCCAGGGACTGACCCAACCAGTCACCCACAGACCAGCCGCCCGACCCCTGCCACCCCAATGCACTTTGTTGCACACCCTCATCTTGCTGCTGTGGCCAAGGATACGGGGTCCTTAGACCAAAGTCAAGAAGCACACGCTTATCACCATAGGCCTGGGGTCCAAGAACCCTCAGTCCCCTCCTCGGCATGTCTGGTGGTCAACCCTTGAGACTGGCCAAGCTCAGCCATTGCCTGCTGTGCAGCTGGGTCTGTTGGCTCTGTGCTCAAAAGGCCAGGGAGGGGAAAAGACCAGCCTCCATGGGGGTGGAGTGCAGTGGCCTCCTGGGCAAGCTGAGTGCCCCCAGGTCTTTGTAAAATACACTGCATCTTTGGGGTCAGCGCTATGTTCCCTGCAAGCATCCAGGCCACCCCACATTTCCTGATACCCCCCTGGGGCGTCTGTACCCCACGTCCCAGCTCACAGGCTTCTCCCACGCCCTTCCTGATATCCCATCTGTCCTGCAAGCCCTGGCCACTGGGCCACTGCCCTACACAGTGTCGGGGTTCTTGTGACCCGATGGTGCTGGTGCATTCCAGCTCTCCTTCCCTGCCAGTGTCAACATGGTGCTCACAGAGTGACCTGAGGCCTCAGTGACAGGCTTGCTTTCCCTGCTGAGTGAGTGCAAAATGTAAAGAGGAGTGTACATTGGTGGAACGGGCTGCCCTGCCCTCCTGGGGCTCCCCCAAAGCCTGTCTGCTGCTCTTGGGTCCCTGGCACTCCCTTGAGAGCCCATATGTCAACAAATGAAGTTTCCCAAGAACCACTGCTGTTCGTCCAAACCCCCAGAGGTGATGGCCACACCCCTGCCCCCCATCTGGAACCTCCCCCGGCCCCACCCACCTCGCATTTGGCCCTGCACTGCCCTTGCCAGCCAGAACTGTAAGGACCCCCAGGGAAAGGAAGGCCAGAGGTGGAGTTTGGGGTGCTGTGGGGCACCTGAGCATCTGGAGGTACGAGGTGGATCCCAGTATTCAGATGGCAGGATGGGCAGCAGGCACCGAAGAGGGGCCCGGGGAGCCTGCCTCAGCAGCAGGGGAGGGACGGCTTCCCGAGTGCCTGGGACCGGCCTGGCAGCACTATGGCTAGAGCTTGTAACTGGACGGGAATGTGGGCTCCTGGAAGCTGGGTGTCTCTCTCTCCCCTACCGCATCCTCCCTCACACCCCTACCTCCCCCCCACACCTTCCCTCCCTCCCTCTCCCTCACTCCCCTCCAGGGGTGAGTCCTGGGGTCCTGCTGGTGGGTGGGGAACTCAAGCAGTGCCTTCTGCTCTCACCCAGGGACCCCCACCATCCCTGTAGCCTCCACCTAGAGGACCGCCCAGCACAGGCCCTCCCCCCTGGCACCCACTGGGACTTCCTTCCGCCCCTGGCAGACACAGTGCAGGGTCTGCTGACCACCCCCCAGCAGCCATGGGTCTGTTTCAGCCAAAGATCCCACGGAGCCCTAAGGACTCCAAGGACATGCCCCCCCCCCCATACATCCTGAAGCCTGTCTCCTGTGGAGAGTGTGTGTCTGAGAAAGGGGTCTGGAGTAGCCCTGGCCAGAATCAGCATCTCTGGAAAGCGCCTCAGCTCCCGAAGCTTACTGGAAACATGAGCCAGGTCGGGGCGGAGGCAGCTGTCTCTCCACCCCAGCACAGCCTCTTACTGAAACACAGGGTAGCGCCCCCAGGAGCCAGTCCTTTTCTGACCTCAGAGTCGAGCCCCACTGCAGGAAGAGTGGTTTGCTCCTGAATGCTCAGGAAACCACGAGGTGGGGGGGCAGGGTGGCCGAGAGTGATGGCCCCACGTCCTGGTCAAAGCCCCTGCGTGGCCGGGCCTGGCATCATGGACCTGTTCTATCCATGGTGCACATCCCAGCACCTGGGGGTAGCGGGAGACCACCCGCCTCAGGACAGCTCCCTGCAGTGCCCCTGGCCTGGGGCTGAGAGGGGCCAGTGTCCAGTTGTAGCTCCGGTGGGTCCCCACCTCTGCCCTCCCGAGGGAGTCCCACACCGGCTGAGTCCAGATCTCAGTCAAAGGGACCTTTTCCAGCAAGGGGAAGGGAGGGGCCTGGGTGGTGAGCTGCTGTGGCCGGAAGCTCTTCTGGGAACCAAGGGCGGCCTTCAGGCCCTTATCTGAGGTTGAACAGACACCACGGACTCGTACCTCGGCGGGAGGAGCTGTGGTTTTCCGGAACAGCTGATGAGCCAGTCCTATGGGGTGGGGTTTTCAGGGGAAGCCGTGCAGGGTCTGGAGCTGGCCTGGGCAGAGTCCCACGATGGGGTCTCTCTCAGGGCTCAGTGACCCAGGAGGACAGGTGGTGTGCCAGGCTCTGCCGGTGGGCACATGCCTGCCCCCACCCCAGGAAGCTGGGCTGAGTAGGAGGGGGACAGGAGCCTCTCAACAGCCCCTTACCTCAGCACTAGCCCCCTAACCTTTCCCCACACTGCCCCCCTCCATTGCCCATCCACAGTTCTGTCCCCCAGAACTTGGATTTGCTCAGGCCTCACCTCCCTAAAACCCCTGGTGGTAGCCCCTGCCTGCCCATGCCCTGGGGTCTCCACCCGACTCTCCAGCCTCTGTGCCCCCAGGGCCCTGCACAGACTCTTTTCACCGAAGAGTTGTCCTATAAATCACAGAGGCCCAGGCCCTCCACGTGCTCCCTCCCTGTTCTATGTCTTGGGAGCTGGGGTGCCTCAGGGCCAGGCCAAGCTTGCAAACCATGGGGTTCTGGGGGCTCCAAGGCGGGAGGGGAGCAGGGAGCTGGGCTGAAGGACAGGGGGCATCTCTGCGAGGGGCAGTGGGGGAGGGGTAGACAGAAGGGGGCCGATCCAGCATCAACAAGGGTTCCCCTGAGCCCTCCCCAAACCCTGAGATCTTCAGGGCCAGACCCCTCCTGCCCCGCCCACCAAGCGAGGCCTCACTCTCCAGCCTCTTTTGCTGCTGCCTGAATCCAGCCTCCACCCCATCCTCCACCTGGGCCTTGGAATCTCCCACCCTGCTCTGTGCCGCCCTCGTGCTGACATCGGGGCGCTGTCACCCCACAGGGGGCCCCCCCATGGGGAGTTTCCATGCTGAGTCAGCCGACAGAGAGGTCCCTCAGGACTTGGGTGTATGCAGGCCAGAGTGGTTTCTCAGGAAAATCCATGACTGCAGACACCCTGACTTCCCCACCCCCCACCACCACCCCCGGGACAGCTGAGCGAGGGTTGGGGAGCCCTTTGCCCCAGGGCAGCCTGAGGAAGCACCTGTGGAGGGTCCAGTACAGCCCTGAGCATCCCATGGGCGTGGGGCCGTCAAGTGACCCAGGTGACAAGAGCAAGACCGGAGGAGAGCTGGCTTCCTGAAGCAGGGGGGACAAGGGGTTGACAGGCAGGAGACCTGGCCTGGAGACAGAAGAGGGGCCGGGGGTGTGGCAAGTCCCAGAGAAGTCGGCCGGGGGCTCTCCCGGAACACAGCATGGTATCTCCCACTGTCCCCTGACATCCATCCAGTCCACCTGTATTTTCTCACTTATTAGCTAATTCACCGGGATCCTCACCCGGAATCTGGGCTCCGTGGGAGTGCCCGGAGCCTAGGGTCCAGCAGGCACGGAGGAGGAAAATGATTTCCTCCCCACGCGAGGAAAATCATGAAGGAGCTGTCAACACCCCTCCTTCTAGGGGTGAAGTGGCTGCACCAAGCCGAGGTGGGGAGGGGGTGGGGGTGATGCCCCTGTTTGCCACACAAGCAAATCTCTCCACCACCTCCTTGCGGCCCATCGGGACTGAGTGGGGGTGAGGGCCAATGAGCCAAGGGGCTCTCCAGGGCGGCATGCAGGTAGGAAGGGGGCCGTGGGGGACCTGGAGCACAGGAACTGTGGGCACGTGCCCAGATGTGCTGGCACCTGACGGGCCTGCTGTCGAGACCAGCCTCCACCGGCCTGCCTGCCACACCCTGGACAGCTGTGCCAAGGAGTCCTCATCAAAGCCTCCAGGTGCCAGTCCTGCCAGGAGGCTGGGAGAATACTGCTCGCCCCCAACGGGCGGGAGTCTAGAACCATGCCCCGAGGGAGAGGGAACTTGGGAGGTGCCGGAGGCAAGCAGCAGGGCTTGCTGAGAGGGTGGGGGCCAAAGGCAGGCCCCTCAGAGGCTGCCCTCCTGACCAGGAAAAGTTGCATGTAGAAACTGACTCGCCCTGGACTTGGGGCCAGAATGACACAAGGACAGGCACCCCCAGGAGCCAGCAGGCTGTGTGACCAGCACAGAACCCTGAGTCCAGAGCAGCAGGGGTCCAGAGACTGGACACAGAATGCAACTGTCCCAGAGTGCCAAGCAGATTGCCAGGGCAGGGGGTTCGGACAGGGCTGCAAAAGGGCACACAGGACAAGTGTCCATCATGGTGCCCTTCCTCCAGGAAGCCTTCCAAGTCCCATGATCCCTGCTAAGCGCTTGTGCCCAGGACTGGAATGGCCCTGATTTCTGCCCCACCCCCAGCCCCACCTAGGCTGGAAGGAGACTGGGGGTACTGGCGGGGGGGGGGGGGCTTGTCTCCCTGTTCTCCCACCCCAGAACACGTGCACTCAGGTCACTGGACAAGTGTTTATTGCACACTGCCTGCAGCTGAGTCCCGCACTGGGCACAGCCTCCTGTCCTGGGAGCCAGGGGCCCACAGACACCCCCCCAACAGGGCCAGCGAGGGAGGGAAGCAGCCATAGCTGTGGCTCTATCTCTCATGGGGTCTGGCCACAGCCACTGCCTCTTCTGGATGGTCTGGGGGACTGGCCACTGTCACCATCCCCCACCCACTTCCACCATCGAGGGGAGCAGGGCCGGGCCCAGAGCTGGGGTCCCCCCGGCAGGGTGCAGAGCCCTTGCTCCCGAGGGTCAGCCCTGGGACGCTTCCTGGAGGGTCTGGCTCTGGGTCTGCGGCAGAGGACAGCCAGGCCTCACACCCACAGGTCCCTCAGCTGGCCCTTGTCCTCCAGCAGCTGCTCACCCCGCTCCTCCTCGGGGAACTGGCAGCTGCAGGCATCCTCGGCTGGCGGCCGTGCCTCCAGGGGCAGCTGGGTCTCTGCAGAGGGGCTTCAGTCAGTGGGCGGGCCGAGGGCTCACCTCTCCCACCCCGGGGGGCGCAACTGACCTGGGGGCCACACGGGTTGCCTCCTCAGCTGCCAGATGTGTAGGCCAAGCTGGGCTGCGCTCAGGACCAGGATGCAGGCGGCCACGGTGAGGAGGACGATGGTCAGCAGGCCGTGTGGCTCGGCGGGCGGCAGCCCCAGGCTACATACGGCATTGTGTGTCTTGTTCCCCGGGAACATGGTATACCCAAACTGGGAGCAGCTGAGACACACAGACACAGAGCCTTCGGTCAGCCCTCGGCCACCCGAGCACCCGCTGCGCAGGGCTGCTGTCCTCTGAGTTGTGTGGGGGTCACCGCACCAGGAAGGACAGGAGAGGCCCCTCCCTCAGGAACTGGCCGGCCACCTGAGGGTCCCACCAGGACTCACTCTGACCAGGGTTTGCAGCGACCCTCCTGGCCTCCAGAGAAGGTCCCTGTGGCACAGTCGACACATTCAAAGCCGAAATTGAAATTCCCTGGAGACAGACAGACAGCCGGGGTTTGCTGGGGTAGATGAGAAGGAATCCATCTGGAGCCTGGGTCCACAGCAGAATGACTCCCACACACCTTATCCATTGGACAGAGGTCTCTGATGCCTGCAAGACTGGGGTCTGGCCAGAATCAGTGCCCAGGCGTGCCCCATTCCAGGGCAGGCATCTGTGGGGGAGGGATGCTGAGCTGAGTGGAGGTTCCTGGGGAATCTGGGAGAGGAGAGCTGTGTGGCACATGGCCAGAGGGGAATGCAGGGGCCCGTCCACTGGAGGCCGGAGGGTAAGGGAGCCCATACGGGGTGGAAGTAGAAACCAGGCAAGAATCAGGGCAGCCCTTACGCTTGGTCCAGTGGCCTGGAGGGCAACAGGTCAGTGAGGGTCCCAGAGAGAGGAGGTGAGGCTTGCACCCCAGCTGACCCTGGACCCTGTCCTACCCAACGTCCCAACGCCCCTCTGGCTACCCTGTGTCCCTCCCATCAGGTAAACAGGCCCCAAGAGGATTTGAGCTGCTCCTTCCAGGAAAAGGTTGACCCCCAGACAGGGCAACAGGGGGCAGGCCTAGCTTTGACAGGACTGTCCCCATGCCGATGCTCAGGGTACGTGGAGGACTGGGAGCATCGTGAGAGCCAGGAGCTGAGAGCTAGACAGCCCCTGGACACCCCCACTACTCCCCACAACCAGCCCTGAGGAGTACCCTCGAGCTGGAAAGAGAAACCCAAGCTAAGAGAGGGAAGGACTCCCCAAAGCTGCCCGGGTGCTAAGACCCACGTCTGAGCTACGGCAATAAGCAGCAAACGGCCCCACCCACCTGGGCCTTGCAGGACCCGAGACGCCAGTGCCGGCCTGCCCAGAGAACATACATGTACCCTCCACACACAAGCACTTCCCTCCACCCTCATGGCACTGGCTACGCATCCGCTCCCATGAGCTCTGGCTCAGCCCTGGTCAAACCCATGGACCCGCTCAGGCCACAGTTGCCGGTGACTTACCATGAGGCCGCACCTCCTGGCCCGGCGGGCAAGTGTGGTGCTTGCAGGTCTTGCACTGGGGGTCTCCACAGTGGTACCCTGGCTCAACACACGTGCAGTCCCCCTCAGGACAAGCCTCAGCTGAGCAAGAGAAAAGCCAGCCCTCTCAGCAGCTGGGCCAAGCCCCTCCCTCCTCAGGACTCCCCCCACCCCGCCCCGGGGGCCCTCCAGAGGGAATGGGGTGATATAGGGAAGGGCAGTCCATACATCCACCCTCAGGCAGCCCCAGGGGGCCGAGGGCGCCTGTCTGGGAGCCAGGACCCCGGTGGGGTCCAGCTGTCTCCCTCCCTCCTAGGCACCTAGCTCCTCCACGATGTGGCCTGGCTGTGTCCCCCACTGCCCTGAAGCTGCTCCCACCAGGGTGGTGGTGACTTGGCATGTCACCAGAACACGTCCCTGCTGGACAAGGGGGCCACCTGGGGGACCTACTCCCTCTCCCCTTTTCCTCCTGCCTCTGTCCCTGCCTGCCACACTGAGACTTGGGACCCTCAGACACCGCCCTTCTCAACCCCCAGGCTCCAGCAGGGTGACGCTCTGAGCTGCTTTCCCTGCAGTATTTGTCCCCAAGCTGGCACATGCCGCTTGGCCCTCACCCACAGAGGCAAGTCGGAGGCAGGGGCTGGGGCCGAACCTGTGCTGGTCTGAGTGAGGGCCAAGGGCTCACGAGCCACTCAGTAAGAGCTTGGACGGCCTTCCTCGACCTTGGGACCCAACACTCGCCTTGGGGAAATCCTGCACTCCCCGAGCCCCTGACCCCGCTTTGGGCCACTGGCCTGAGCTGAGCTCCTCGCTGCCACACGCCCCCGCACCCATTCCCCTGGGACAGTGGGCTCTGGACCCAGAAGTTCTGCCCGCCGCCCCGTCGAGTCAGTCTGAGCACAGGGAGAGGGCGCGGCGCTGCTGCCCCACGAGACAGGCTCCCCGCACGCGCCTTACCCGGGGTGCACAGGCGACAGCAGCGCGTGTCCGTCCCGGTTCCCCGCAGAAGGCGGTCGGGGCCGCAGCTCAGACCCCCGGCGGGGCGCTGGCCCAGGCCCATGGCGCAGAGCAGCGTGACGCCGCACAGGGCCACGCGCGCGCCCCTCGCCTCCATGGCACCCACGGCGGGCCGCAGCCGCGAGATTTGAGGGGATGGGCCCCGCCCCGCCCCCATCCGGGCACGCCCAGACCCCGCCCCCCGCGGGCTGCGGGCCTCTGCCCAGGTGCAGGGCGGCCGGAGAGGTTGTTCCCAGCCGGACCCCCTGTGGCACCTGGCAGCCCACAATGCCCCGCCGCAGGCGGAGCGCCGGGGCTCTGGGGGCAGCGAAACTACCGCGAGTGACTGCAGTGGTGAGGACGGGTCGTTAGAACTTTGTCCAAACCACAGAATGCACGGCCGCGCGCGACCCTCTTGTAGACGAGGCAGCCCGCGACACCGCGACTTGTCCGCGCCGCGTGTCGGACGTCACAAATGGCCCCTGGGGGCAGGGGCACGTGGGAAATCTCTGCAGCTGCCCCTCAGGTTTGATGTGAACCCAAGGCTGCTCTAAATAATAAATTTTTTTTTTTAAGTCAACTGAGCCCCGCTGTATCTCACGGAGGTGGTCTCTTAGCAGGCTGCAGAGTGCAACCACACAGGGTGGGGGCGGGGGCCTCCAGGAGACTGGTGTGCGGGGGCGGGGGGTGGGGGGAGGCGGCCTCGGGGGTGCCTAAGTGTTCCTGAACTTTGCTCCGGGGATTCCTACCCAGAAACTAAATATGCCCCCAAATGTGTGTGTATGGAGGGGAGAGGGACACTGAACACAGCCTACATTCCCAACTACTCAGGCAGGACTGGGAAGGGAAGAGGAATCTGTAACCTGTCAGGTCTGAGGGAGGGTTGCCTGCGGGGGGTGCTGGATGCTAAGTGGCAGACAGCACCCTGAGGTGGGTAGTGCCCACAGGGGGGCTGCTGCAGGGACCCCCCACAAGGACAGTCTGGCCGAGGGCTGCTCCCTCGCTGTGCCCCCTCAGTGTCTGGCTGGGTCCCCTACCCCTGCTCCAGCTTCCTCAGGAGGGCCCCATGGGCTTTTAAAGATCTCCTCCAGCTCCCTCGTCCTCTATGAGACCTACAGACCCCAGGGCCCACACCCGCCAGCATCATGGTCCTGCCTGCTGATCCTCAGCCCAGAACCCCGCACCAAGAGGCCCCCCACTTTCCAGGGATCAGAAGGGGCCCTCCCACTCTCCAGGGATTGGGACAACACCCCCACCCCTTTCTGGGATCAGGACAAGCGCCCTCACTTGGCCAACAAGGTCTGACCAGGCTCCAGGTGCACATGGTGGCCCCCCAACACACACACACACACCGCTGGGCTTCCACTCTGCTGACACCTGCTCATAGCTTAGGGCTCCTAGGGGAGCGCCCCCACAACCCCTAACCCAAGGACCTCCTCAGATCTTGGGAGAGGTTGCTGGTAAGGAGCGGTCCAGGCACTGACCAAGCCTCTGGTCTCGAAGCTCTGGCCCGGAGGTGGCCCTGCTCAGGTCCCAGCTCTAACGGCTGGGCTGGTTTCCACCCGGACCTCTCCGGACAAATCTGGTCATCCTGGAGGGTGTGGAGGGCCAGCCCCTGACCGAGCCCTCGAACCACAGAAAATTCAGCCTCCCACTCACCGTGAGACTGTCCCTGGTGTCTCAGAGCTTCGGCTTCCCCGTGTGCACAGAGGGCTTCTGGGGCCCTGCCTCCTCGAAGAAGCCTCCCTGGGGTCAGGGTCTCAGGACCGTGACTGGGCTTATACCCCCGGGGTTGGGAGGTGTGGTGACAGCTGTGGTATTGGCCTTTGAGACCTGGAGCTGCCACCTGGCCAGATGGGCAGCTGTTCCTTTTCTGAGGGAAATGACAGGAATTAGCCATCTGTGACTCAGCTCTCCAAGTCCCAGGAAGCACAGCCCCTCCACAGAGGGGTAAGCCTGGCGGTGCAGGGGAGGGAGGGGGCTCGAGGGTGGGCTGTAGCTCCAGGCTGCCCGAGGCTCCGAGGGGCCCTGAGATCTCCGCTCAGCTCCCACACCGGGACATGTGCCTGAGCGCTGGGACAGAGAGGGACTCCACACACAGAACCAGCCGGTCTAGACCTTCATCCACTGCTCATTTCAAAGACCTGAGGGGTCAGGCCTGTGGCAGTACCGGGTCACCCCAATTCTGGTTAGCGCACGATGTACTGTGGCCCAGGGAAATATGATCAATACCCTACAAATGATGCTTGTCAGACTGTGCCATTGGTCCGCTGGTCCTTCTGGAGGCAGGGACAGAGTTAGAAGCTTCTGGAAGCAGTGTGTGGTGGGGAGGGGTGAAGGTGAGCTGGGCAGGAGGAGCTCTGTGCAGGAAATGTCCACTGGAAGGGCCCGGGGGCGAGTGGGAGAGGAAGGTTCTTCCGTGGCTGCCACCCACAGCAGCAAGAAATCAAAGGGCCCACGTTAATGCCCACAGAGATAGTGGCTTATGAGCAAGGCCGCTCAAAAGGCAGGGGTGACATCAGCCAAACGTCAGTGCCTGCGTCTGCTTTCTTGCTCCAGCCCCTCCGGAAGCCCCCCACCACCGCCCCAGTCACAGGCTGCGGGGATGAGTGGAGCCTCTACAGCTGGGCAGTGAGGGGAGAGGCGATCTTTATCTGCCCTCTGTGTTTTCCAGTACTCTGAGCCGCTCACCACATTTTTACATTATCACTCGTTCCAGCTTACACAACCCCTGTTCCTGTTAGCGGAGGGTCCTTCACGGAGTCCAGGAAGTAACCAGAAGGGTGGTGGTGCGTGGAGATGGGGATCTGACAGCAGGGCAGGATGGGGGACCGGGTGGGGGCGCGGAGGAGGGGCCCCAGGGAGAGGTGGCTGGGGGACCCTGGGCGCTGGGCAGGGCCACAGCTCCACCACCCAGGCCTGGGGGTCAGGCAGGGCCGGGGCGGAGGAAGTTTGAGGGTTTTCAGCAGACTGGCAGGGGGTGAGGGGCTGGAGAGTGTGCTTAGGGTCGGTACAGAAGCAAAGAGCAGGTGACTGTCCGTCTTTCTGTCCCATTGCAGGGATGGAGCCGCCAGGCTGAGGGAAGAGCTGGGAGGTGTGGGGAGGAAGGCCCCAGGACCTGACCCCTCCCCTGCCCCCACCCTGCCCCCTCCACCAGGTCCCATAGCACTTCTCCACAGCCTCCGCGCTGTCCTGGGAACCACTGTCCCCGCGTCAAGGGTGCAGGTTTGCTGCCTGTGTCGAGGGCACAGCTTACATTATTCTGGTCACTGCTGAGGCTCACGCCAAAAGACTGTGGGAACTCAGTGTGGCTGAACACGGGACGGCTCTGTCCTCCCTCTGCAGTGTTCGGGCCAGGGGCAGAGGGGTCAGAGATTTGAAGACAAGTTGGACGGGCCTCTGTGGCGACCTCGGGGAGCAAGGCGGCCCAGGAAACAAGGAGGGTTGGTGTCCAGGGCTGTGCTGGAGTCAGGGCCCAGAGTCTCACGCTTACCACGGTGCCTTTGGCTGCAGGTCACCTGGCAGCTGCGAAGGACATTCTCTACCTGGCCTGGCACCCCAGCAGGAGGGGCGCCCTGGTCACGGACAAGTCATGGTCAGTGGGACCCCACTGTCGATGGGCATTGGGCTTTTTCTGCATCGAGGCGTTTTGTTTACACCAAGGGCAAACTGAGGATCAGCCTGATTGGAAATCTCTACTTTCCCGAAGTGGTGACACCCAACCTTCACCGCTCACTACCGACAACACACACACGCAGGTCTGGTAGGGCATGCAGTTGGAGAGGCCTCGAGAAAGAATGTCTCTTGAGCTCTCTGCTCTGGAAGGACACACAGAGACCTGAAGGGTCACCCTCAAACGTCCCCTTTGGGGCCATTAGTGCCCAAGCTGTGGGCTCACTGGGGGTGCCTGGGGCCTACTCACCCAGGTTTAGGGGCTCAGAGCAGCGGCTCCTGGATTCCCCCAACAAGCTGCTGGGTTGTCTAATCCCCTCAGGACATTTGTTTTGGCCTCCACGCCCTACTGCAGGTGCCGGGACGTGCTCAGAGAAGGGGTGAGGACGGGAGTCCTGCGGTCTCTGAGTGGGGTCCACTTGAGCTCCCTACCCCACAACCCTGCCTAGGCTGGAGATCCCTCTCCCACCAGAGTAGGCACACCCCTGCGCTCCCTCCGTGGCTGTGCGGCCTCCGGCCCGCCGGCGCCCAGCAGAGACCCGCGTTCGCCAATGTCCTTTATTGGAGGGCACCACCCTGGGCGGGAAGTATGCACAGCATATGTAGCAGAGCCCTGGGTGCCAGCCCAGGAGCACCTAAAACGGCGCAGGGTGGGGTGGCAGGGTGACAGGGCACCCACGTGATGGGGGGCGGCGGCCTGCGCCTGGGGGCACCCCCAATGCCCCTCAATGTCTAGCAGACCCTCTGGGCCCCCAGCCTGGGGTGGGAGCACGCTGCTCAGATCTTGGCCAGGGTGGAGTTGGTGTCGGCATGCTCCTCTTGGATGGGGGTCCGGAAGCCATTTCCAGCTGAGGGGGGAGAGCGAGAGGCGGGAGGTGGTAAGGGTCTCAGCCCTTCGGGAGGCCATCTGGGCTGGGGCCACACTGGGTACTTACTAGGGGGCAGCCGCCAGGCTCGGTGGTGCAGGAGCAGGGCCAGCGCGGCGGCCACAGGGGCAAGCAGGCCCAGGCCCAGGCCCAGGACAACAGCCAGCTGGGGGCCTGTGGGGAGGCAGGGCCTGCTGGGGTGCGTCCACAGAGCCAGGAGTCCGCCCCGGGGGGGGCCTCCATGAAGGCAGAGGGCATCCCACCCCATCCCTCTTTCCCCACCCCCCTTCCGTTTTGGGTTGGGGAAGGGCCCTGCTGGGCTGAGGCCAGGCCCCCCTTACCCCTGGGGGGCTCTGTAGGGGGTGTGAAGGGCTCCTGTGGGGCCCTGGCCCAGGCCGTGGTGGGATGGGTGGTGGGGGGCCAGGCTGGGGGCTGCTGGGTCTCCCACGGCAGTGTGGCTGGGGGGCTCCTGTCCTCACAGACAGCGTCCGAGCTTTTGCTGGCTGGCTGCACCGTGCGCTTTCCCATCAAGGTACAGCTGAGGAAGGCAGGGGTGTTGATCAGGCCAGAGCCCCCCACCCCCGCCCCCCGCCAACTCCTCCCAGATTGACTGGATGAGCCCAGAACTGAGACAGGACCAGGGAGATGTGGGGAGCGATGGGCAATCCACACTGGATCACCTCAGGCAGCATTGCACTCCCACCCAGGCGACGGGCCAAGGACCCTGCCCAGGCCCCCACACCCTCCAGGGGGTCTTGGCCACACCCAGGGCCACCTGCCCCCCACCGTCATTCCCCATCTCCCCTCGCTCTGCTCCCTACACGGTCTCCTCCCAACCTGCTCCAGCCGCACCTTGCCCTCTCAACCCACCCCCTTGCTCTCTTCTTCCCCCACCATGGAGGCCCCAGCTGTGGACGAGCAGGGCTCTCATGTACTCCCAGGGCCTGGGATAGAGTCTCATACACTCCTCACTCCAACCCAGCAGTCGGGCTGGACCAGGACCGAGCAGGCGGGCAGCACGGCGGGGCCAGGGGTCATGAGGGGCCAGGGGCCATTGGGGGGGGCAGGGGCAGGAGCCCCCCAGGTCACTCACTTGGTCCAGGGCTTGCAGGCCTGGTCGTCACCTGGGGAGAAGTGTCCCGGTGGGCACGGGGCACAGTCTGCAACAAAGACAGCAGGACAGACAGTCTCCTCCACTGTCACCCACCTCGGGGACCTGGACGCAGCAGCTGCTGGGGGCTAGTTCTGTAGGGCTGGGCGCTCCCCCACCACAGCCTCCAGAACCTCCTCCCTGCCTACATTCCACCCACTGGCCCTGACCCAGGCGCCCCCCACCCGTTTCTTGGCATGGCCTGTTTGCTGGGGGGAAGGAACCTGGTCTGAGCTGGGGTGGAGGGTGCAGTGGGAAGTGATAGCATGTGAGGTAGAAGACATGCTTCCTTTACCGCTCGCGAGGCCCCCACCAGCACGCAGACCCTGACCTCTCAGGCACACGCTGCCCACCCCCGGGCTCACCAACTCCACGCTTGAAGCCGTCCTGGGGCTCCGTGCCTGGCTTACAGCTACAGACAGTGTCCTGTGTGGGTGTGCACCTCCGCTTGGGTTCGCTCCCACTTCCTGGGGGGTCAGGTGAGGCGGGCACAGTCAGCAGGGCTGCCGGGGCTGCTGGGCAGGCTGGGGGACCGAGGCCGAGGGCCCCCAGACCAGCAGCCCCCTCGCAGTCGGGCGGTTCCCCGTTCTCTCCAGTCCCTGGATGCCGTATTCCTTCTGGCCACGTGGCCCCTGGGACGCAGCCCCGTGGCGGATCCAGCCTCCCGTCCCACCTTCCGTCAGGCCCACAGCAGGACCCGTGGTGGCGCCTGGATGCAGCTCTCACCACCCCCAAAGGCCCACTGGCAGGCACGTGCTCCTGCCTGACTCCACGTGGCCTCAGCCCCCCTGGGAGGAGGGAGGGGCTCCTAGGGGGCCTCCGTGGTACAGCAGGCCCCACTGTGGTTTGGGGTTTGTTTCTGCGGCTGTGGGGACCTCCTGTGAGTGCCTGGGCGGGACGACAGGGACTCAGGTGGGGGGTCTCAGGATCCAGGCTGGGGTGGTGCTCACTCTGATTGCACTGCGTGCAGGGTTTGCAGGGTTCGTAGTTCGTAGCCTCGTTGTAGAAGCCAGGCCGGCACGGGAGGCACTCGGTGTCCTGGCCTTTGCTGCAGCGGCTCTCCATCCCAAAACCTGCAGCGGGAGGCAGGCCAAACTCAGCACGGCCTGGCACCCCCAACCCCGGTCCTGGTGGCCCACGGTCCCAGGCCCGGTTGCAAGTCACCCACTCTATCAGCCTGAGCCCACTGGCCCATGACCCCCGCATCCCAGGACCCCATCTGCATGTTCCCCTCTCCCCAGCGCCCATCCCCATACGTCTCCCATCCCTACGACCCCCACCCCCGTGCCTCAGGTCCCCATGTCCCCACAGGCACCCCTCCACTCACCCGGCAGGCAGTCACGACAGCACCTGCCGTCTTTGGGGTAGGCGTCCCCCACACAGTTGAGCTGGGCTGCAGCGCCCAGCACGAGTCCCAGGAGCAGGAGGGCTGAGTGAGGCCCCCTAAGCCTCTGAGCCTCCACGAACATTCTCATCTCCGCGGGCGGTGCAGGAGTCTGGGGTTTTTCCTTGG
Organism: Eumetopias jubatus; assembly: GCF_037043125.1. Classification (NCBI taxonomy): domain Eukaryota; kingdom Metazoa; phylum Chordata; class Mammalia; order Carnivora; family Otariidae; genus Eumetopias; species Eumetopias jubatus. Next base: position 106,797,044 of record NW_028274810.1, on the reverse strand, counting down.
AGGATGTGGCTATAAGGGCTGCGGAGGAGGGGTGGGGAGGGAGAGAGGGGGAGGGGACCAGGAGGAAGGAGGCCCAGGAAGGGCTGAGGACCCCTGACCTGGGCCGGCGGCAGGAAGACGGCTGGTCTGGGAAGCAACCGTCCAGGCTGTGGGCTTCTCCCCTGCCCTGGGCCGCAGGGCCCTCATCCCCTCAACTACGCCCAGTAGCCTCAGGCTCAGCCGGCTGGCAGCAGACCTGGGGCCAAAGGGAGGACCCGCAGCCGCCTGACCCCTACCAGGGCCTGCACATCTAGTCCGCGCCCCCACACACTGGACCCCTCCTGCCCCCATCTCACCGGGGACGTGGAGTCCCTTCGGCTGGGCACACTGGGTACCCTCCTGCTCTGCCCAGCCCAACCAAGCCGTTTGGATGAGGGTAGTCTTCGGGCCCCTCCACAAGCCTGCTCCTTCTGGGCACCCCCCTCTCCCTGTACAGGGCAGGGCAGACCCCTCAGGACGAGCAGGTAGCTGCCCCTGCAATGCCCCCCACAAAAGGCTACATTCATGCCAACCCTCACCCCCAAGCAAAGGGGTGCACAGAACATAGGGATAAACTGAGGCAGCACACCGCTCAGGAGACAGGCCTCTCACCATCTGGACTCTCTACTGGGCATAGGCTCAGGGGTAAGATCAGCAGTGCCCCAGACTCCAGGGCATGGTGCCTGGCCCAAGTGTCCAAACCTAGCTCAGGCTGAGGCAGTGGTCAAGAGCTTTGAGGGCACCTGTGCCCACATGGTGAGCGTGCGTGTGGGAGCATGTGCCGGTGTGCAGGAGTATGTGAGTGCATATGAGTGCATATGAGTGCAAAAGCAGGGGTGTGCTGGTGTGTGAGCACAGCAGGCGTTAGGAGCTGAACCGTGCCCCCAAATCCACGTGTTGAAACCCTGACCTCCAACGTGGCTGTTTGTGGAGACGGGGCCTCTGGGGTGCTGGTAAAGTTTAGATGGGGTCAGAGGGGTGGGTCCTGATCCCAAAGGGCTGGCGTCCTTCTGGGAGAGACCCCAAGAAGAGCACAGAGGGAGGCCACGTGAGGACAGAGGAGAAGGCAGTGTCGACCACCGAGGACAGAGGCCTCAGGAGAAAGCAGCCCACACTTGCTCTCAGACGTCCAGCCCCCAGGACGGGGAAACGATCGTCCCTGGTATTCTGTTAGGACGGCACCTGCCCTGTACCCTGCATACAAAATATGCCTGGGAGCACGCGTGAACCCGTCTGTGTGTGTGTGCGGCACGTGTGTGCGGCTGCTGTGAGGGTGGGGGCGGGGGGTCCACCTGCACCCACTCTGACTCCCTGGCCGCGTGGGGGCCCGCAGGACGGCTGTGTGCCCTGTGGTGGCCGGGCCAGCCCGGCCCCACCCCACACCCACCCTGGGCTTAGAGTGTCCCCACAGCACCAACGCGAGGCCTGGGATGAGACCCACTGGATGGTCCCATGGAGCACTTGGGGTCCTTGGACGCGGCCCTGGGCGGTTGCAGGGCAGGCAGGGAGGGCTGTGTGCAGGGCTGTGGTGTGTCAAGCGGGAAGAACAGGCACGTGCCCACCCAGCTCTGACATCTCTGGTGCCCTGGAGGCAGGGGAAGCTACACTGTGTCGTTTTGAAGCTTCCAAACCATAACCTTGAGATGAAATTAACCATTCACCACTTAGTTTACAAAGTTTCAGGCGCAGGGCCTCCCTCAGGGAGGAGAGCAGGGGGGAAGCTGGAAATTCCCCTCCCTGACTCCCCGACAACAGGTAACAAAGCTGAGCTCCTCCAGCCCACCTGTGGGAAATTCCTCCCTGGCTGAGCAGGGCAAGGTGGCCACGGCCCAGGCCACGGCCCACAACAGCTGGGGCAGAGGGAGGCAGGCTCTGCCAGCAGCCAGGGGGCCACGCAGGGGAGGGGACCAGGGCGTCAGGCAGCCTGGTGTGCGTGCGTGTGCCCCCGTCTTCCGCAGATGTTGAGAAAAATCTTTTTTTTTTAATTGACAACGACAAACATAGCCTCTGAGGTTGAGCTAACTTGGGAGTCTGCTGGCCAGCGCCCCCTCCAGCATGCCCCTCTCCTTCTCTGGGGGCCACGTGGGGGCTGCCTGCCCTCTGGCGGTAGGGGTCCCCACTGCCTGAGGCCCTGCACACCTGGCCCACAAATCGGGCATCTGTTCACGGGGACCCACCTAGCACAGACAAGTAACTAACCACGCTCAGCCTCCATCCTGTGGGCCCAGCCGACCCCCGGGCTCTGCCCACACCTCCGCCAAACATCACACAGCTGCTTGCTGCTGACTCACCCACGTGGGCCTGGCCACCATGGGGACCCGCTCCCACCACACACTCCTGTCCCTTCTGAAGTCTTTCTTGTCTGCCTGGAAACAGCGCAGGTGTCACCGCGCCCTTGTTCCTTTACAGCGGCCCCACCCCACACTGCTCGGAAGTGGGTCCCTGTGGCAAGGGCAGGTCACAAGGGCAGCTCAGGGCAGCCCCTCTGCCCACTTGGCGGGAGCCCCCACCCGAGCTGGGCCCTCTAAGGCCTGAGCGGACCCACTGGCTGGGTGAGCTGTCCACTAAAGCACCACAGCCCACGGCTCAGGGCTCCTCAGGGGACGACAAGCACGGAGCGGGGCAGGGGCAGGGGCAGGGGCTGAAGGCGGCAGTTTGGAGGAACGTGAGGTCAGAGACCCTCAGTCAGTTAAACTCCTCGCAGCTCAATGCCCTCTGTCCCCACACGCGAGAAAAGTACCGGGCACGGCTGACCCCCAGAAAGGGCCTGGGACAGCAAGCCTGAGAAATCTAGGTCTGGTGGGGCCTCTGCCCGCGGCCCCGTCCTGCCCCCAGGCCCTGACTACAGGCTCAGTGAGACCCCAGATCCCCTGGCCACCTCTGCTCCGTCCCCCATAGCCAGCCCAGCTGGAGGTGACGCTCGGTGGACTCCTGTGTTCTCCCCCAGCCCCTGCCCTAAGGGCTCGTCCTCAGATCTTCCCTCTCTACCAGGAACTCGGGTCCCCCCACCTGGCCCCTCCCAGGGGGTCTCACCCAGGCTCCACGCTCCTGACTTTGAATCCGTAGCCCCGATCCTCAGCTCCCTGCAAGAGCCCTCTTCCACGTACCCACGGGCCTCCCCATCGCTAAACACATCCCTTACGTGCAGCCCCACCCAGGGGCCTGGTCCCTTCTGCACCTGCCCTGGCAAGAGCCTGACCAAACCCTCTGTTCTCACCAAATCGCCCACCTCAAAAGCACTGAGTGGAAGCCACCCAGCCACAAACGTTCCAAAATCGTTTTATGGGCTTTTTTTCAACAAAGAAATGAAGCTAGGAGAAAAAGGCAACTCTATTTTAAAGTACATTAATGAGATTCTCATCACAAGTGTTTGTGTTTTCGGAGACTGAACATTGTGGCAGGCACCCCCCAGCGGCCGGCTACGGGCTCCCAGCAGAGCACACTCTAATAGTTGGTTCACTTCTCAGTTTTCAAGGAAATGGCAGGAGCTGCGTTACTTCCCACAGGTGTGGTGAGCCCACAGGGCCCTGATGCGGTCAGTGCCTTCGGCAGAACAGCACCCGGTTCTCAGAAGTGAGACGCAGCAGTCACGTGGGACCCCCACGCATGGGGGGCAGCCAGCCCGCAACTGCACCTCGGGACTCGGGTCCGCTCAAGCACATCTGTAATAAGCCTGGACCCACGGCTGTTGGGGCCGCGGGAGGGAGGGAGGCCTTCCGGAGGGGCCAGCCGGCCAAGGCGCGTGGGGCAGGCAGCAGGAGGCGCGGGCTCAGAACTCCTCGTGCACGTTGCGGGCATAGTCCATCAGTTTGCTGCCCGTGAAGAACTCGCTGTACTTGAGGACCTCCTCGGGCTCCAGATGGTGGTTCTGGTTCTCATCGGCGATGGCAATCATCTGCTTGGCCTCGTTAAGGGCGTTGTACTCGTTCATGGGGTCCATGTAGTCCTACGATGGTTCCGGCCACTGGGTCAGCGTGGATCCCTGGCTGCCACGGCCCTCCCCAGTGCACCCAACTCCCCAGCAGCACTGGGGCCCGTCAACCCCGGGAGTCATCTCCACTACAGCACCAAAAGTCTACACTTCGTGACATGGCCGTGAGACACCCTCCCCCCCCAGGGCAGATGCCCCCGCCCCCCACGGATGCCCTGTCAGCGAGGTCAGCACCTCCTGCCTCAGGGAAGCGGCTGCGGAGCTCTGACCCTGTCACCAGCTGCAGAAATCAACACCTCATTTAAAACACCCCACGGGCTGACAGAACAGAAGCAGCAAGAAGGGGATATGGGCATGTTCTGGAATGTTCTGGAAGATAGACACCAGGCTAAAAGCGGCTCAGGGCCAGACAGCCTTTGCCTGCATGGGTGCCTGAGACTGGTTGCCTCCTGTCCTCCTCAGGGCACCCCTGATGGAAGGAAGGGGCTGGCCAGAGGGCAAACAGCCTTGAGTGGCCGCGGGGGGGGGGGGGCCTGCCCGTGGGTCACGTGACACCCGGATACAGACTCGACAAGCCGACAAGCCGCTGTTCAATCCTTGAACCAGATGTGCCCACCAGCTATCAACAGGGATCAGAGAATTCTGGTGTAAAGACAATGAGTCATCCAGCAATGGGGAAAAACAGGCCCACACAGCACCTACACACCACCAGCAAAAACACTTCAGGGGAAGATGGTGGATTCCAACATGGCCTGCAGCCCCCAGCGCCCAAGCCAACTGCCTGCTGGGGAGTGGCTGCTTGGAGTCAGGAGAGGCCGAGACGTCCCAGGCACCCCGACCGGGGGCAGGCACAGGCACCTCACTGCGCTGCCTGCTTTTCTGCTCAAATCTTGTCTGAGCGCCCCAGGTGACCATGCTGTCAGGTGAATCCCCCTCCCCCGCACACAGGGAGCCCACCTCCAGGTGCCATGAAGTGCCACACCACCAGCCACAGCCGGACCAATGCTGCCTTCCTTTCCACCACAGCCCCTTGCCTCAGGCACCCTGGGAAGCCTGGGGACCTGGGCCCGACCTCAGATGCCCACTCGGCACTTGCACTCACCTCCAGCTCCGCCATGGTCACAATCCCATCATGGTTGGCGTCAATCAGTTCCTCAAACTCTTTTTTTCGGTCTCTGACCCAACTGTCATCGATATCCTGGCCCTGCTGGTTCTCCACCGTGCCCACAGGCAGAGAGATGAACTCGGGCAGCGAGAGCCGCTTGTCACCGTCCTGGTCTGCCAGACAGGGGAGTGGACGCTCAGACCTCAAGTAGACATGGGACCACCCAGGCCCACCCAGAAGAAAGTAAACCAAACAGGTTTGCTGCCAAATTTTGGCGTGTGTGTTCAGTTTTAGCCTAAAGCAAAACAGGTGCATCTCACCTGACCTGCTCGAGAGCCTGACAGAGGCCAGATGGCCCAGGACAAGGCCTGACCCTCCCTCACCACTGTGCAGCCGCACAGCCTCCAAAACCCCCGGGCCAACCCCTGCTGGGAGGAGGACGCTGCAGGTGCCCAGTGGGCCCTGCCTCCAGCCCAGCCGCCAGCAGGGAGGCACCACCCCTAGAGGCTGGGTCCCAGGCCAGGCCTCACCCAGGTCCCGGACAATCTCCTTGACCATGAACTTGAGCATGCCACGGCTGTGCTCAGGGTGCAGGAATGACAGGAACTCGTCCTCAGTCAGAAGCAGGTCTGAGGGGGGGTTGTCCGCCTGATACCAGCGGTCCTTGAGGTTCTCCAGGACTTCCTGTGCTGAGAGAGGCATACCCATGAGGACCCAGGACACCTGCTCACATCTGAAAAGTTCTGAGATGTGCTGCCTGGGTGGGAAGGCTGGCTCAGGACACTGGGGTGAGTGAGGCCAAGGACCCTGCCACTCGAAGGAGAGCTCAGCCCTCAGGGAGGCAGATGGTGCAGAGCCCCCCAGACAGACACAGACCCTCCCAAGACACAGGCAGACTGCTCTCAGACGCAGACACAGATCTCACAAGATGCAGATACCCGTGGACACAGACCCCACCCAAATACAGGGGCCGACCCCCCTCCAGATACAAACCCAGACCCCCCAAGACACAGATTTTACACAGCCCCCTCCCACAGGCACAGACACCCGTCCCCTGCCCTCATACAGCCCCCACCCTCAGCTCACTGCTGCTCTTTGCTCCTTGGGAGAAATGGAAAGCAGGGTGTAGGCGGACTCACCCTCACCATGCACCTACAGGAACAAAGCACAACCTTGTTCCTTTCCATCTTTCACGTGCACCGTATGCAGAGGGCAGGGCTCTGGAGGAAAACCCAGCTTCCAGATATGACTCAAGCATCCCCCACAGACTCTCGCCACAGCCCCCATTCTCCCTCCGTGGGAAGGCCCGGCATGGGGAGCATGGCCCAGAGCTTGCCCCCACAACCTCACAGGCTCAGTGACCATTCAGGTCTTCAGTGGAGCAGTCGAAGCCGGGCGAGCAGGAAGAGCTGAGGCACAGAGATCCGTCCGCACCCTCACTGCAGTCACTGGGAACAGGGATGCCCAGGCCTCGGTACAGCGCAACGGGGACACGGCTGCATCCCACACAGTACCCGTCACCTTGAGTCTCAGTGCCTTCTGATGAACAGAAGATCCCGTGGTGACCTACTTTTAATGGCAAATACACTTAGAGGAAGGTGGGAGTGAGAGGTTGCTCCCTCCTGCCCCGTACGGGGACAGGCGCGGCCTCGCTACGTCCACCTGCGGCCTGTCAACAGCACCCGATGGAATAGAGTCTGTGGGGCTGTAACTACTCAAGGACCTCGACATGAGGTCACTGGAGATTTAAGGTGGGCACTGAAGCCAACAGCAGATGTCTGCGCACAGACAGAGACACACAAGCAGGGACGCTGGTGGCACCAGAAGCTGGAGGGAGGCCTGCCACCGACCCCTGCAAGCCCCCGTCTGTGGTGCCTGGGGCTGGCAGCCCCACAAGCCCCGAGGAGGCCGACTGCCACGTGGGGACTCCTACCTCTCAGCCCCCGCCTGCACTCCCCTGGCCTCCCACACCCTCAACACTGCTCTTCACTTCTGATGCCCCAGACCTGCTCACCCCACCCAAACTGAAGAAGGGAATGAGGAGCCTTGAACTCGTGCTGAGATAAAAGAGTCCACAGGCAGGCTGAGGTGACAGAGTTCATGTTCCCGAAGGACAGGTCCTGACCCCAGGCACACCCGAAGGAAAGGTGCTGAAGACAGACTAGCTCCCGAGAGCAGGCAGGGACAGAGGCCTGGCAGCCCACGCCCCGGAAGCCACCCCAGACGCTGGTGCCAAATCACCAATGCTGGCAGGAGGACAGAGGACCCCCAGGACCCCCAGATGCCTCTAAATACCACCTTCAGGGAACAGCTGGAACTACAGGACAAACCATGGAAACACAAAACAAAAACATAGGGAAGAGGCAAACAAGCATTTCAGAAAAAAAAAAAATCACGTCCAAGTTACAGGATTTAAAAAGGACAGAAGTGAGGGGCGCCTGGGTGGCTAAGTTGGTTAAGCCTCTGCCTTCAGCTCAGGTCATGATCCCGGGGTCCTGGGATCGAGCCCCGCATCGGGCTCCCTGCTCCGCGGAGAGTCTGCTTCTCCCTCTCCCTCTGCCTGCTGCTTTGCCTACTAGTGCTCGCTCGCTCTGTCAAATAAATAAATAAAATCTTTAAAAAAAAAAAAAAAAAGGACGGGGGCGCCTGGGTGGCTCAGTTGGTTAAGCGACTGCCTTCGGCTCAGGTCATGATCCTGGAGTCCCGGGATCAAGTCCCGCATCGGGCTCCCTGCTCAGCGGGGAGTCTGCTTCTCCCTCTGACCCTCTTCCCTCTCGTGCTCTCTATCTCTCATTCTCTCTCTCTCAAATAAATAAACAAAATCTTTAAAAAATAAATAAATAAATAAATAAATAAATAAATAAATAAATAAATAAAAAAGGACGAAGTGAAATCCTGGATGGGGCCCAGGGAACTGGGGAAGGCCGGCCGGCACCCAAGGGCATCCAGAAGCCTCTGTGCTGCTCAGGAAAGGGGTCTGGCGCTGCAAAGTCACACGTGTGCCACAGACAGACTGAGCCGGAGAAACAAAGGTGGGGGACGTGGACGAGCTGCCCGTGACGGGCGGCCCCCACGGGGACAGCTGGAAGGCTGGGGACTCAGACACTACAAGATGCTGCAAGAAAACGGAACTACAGACCAGTGTGTCTCATGCAAATGTGCCCCACAAAGGGTCAGCAAATTAAATCCAAAACATGTAAGAAAAATCCCAGACCACGACCAAGTGGGACTCATCCCAGCTGAGCAGGCTGGTTCAACATCTGAAAATCAGTTAACGTGAGCATCACATCAGGCCAAAGAAAAATCACATGATCATATCAACAGACACAGAAAAAGCATGACATAAAATCCAACAGCCGTTCATGATCCAAACTCTGAGCAAACTAGGAATAGAGGAAAATTTCCTCCACTAGACAAAGAACATCTACAAAAAACCTACAGCTCATATCAGGTTAATGGTGAGAAACCAGATGCTTCTCCTCTAAGATCAGAACAAGAAAAAGGTGCCCCCCGCCCCCCGCCGCTTTCCAACACCATACTGGAAGTCCCAGCCAATGCAGTAAGATAAGGAAAGAAAATCAGACGCACACAGATCGGGAAGGAGAAAACAAACCGTCCGTGTTCACAGATACCACGATCACCTGCGTAGAAAGTCTGAATCATATCAAGACCGCAGGCCAGAAAGTTAGCACAGAAAGGCCAATCACTTCCCTGCATGCCAGCAAGGGAGCTGGGAGATCAGGATTAAGGACGAGCAGAAAAACACAAACAGAAAGAAAGAAGGTATGACTGCACCCGACAGAGGACAGGAGCGCCCACAGCCCGCCCTGCAGCAGCCATCACGGAGCAGAGGACAGGGTGCCGGCCCACTCACCACACAGACACGTGGCCAACGGGGGCTGTGTCCCGGGCACAGAGATGCCGCAGAGAAACTCCCGCACACCCACGCCCACCAGGAGAAGACACGACGGGACAAGGGTGGGGACGGTGACCCACCACGTGGAAGAAGGCCAGGACATGAGGCGGCACACCAAACCTGATGCCTGGCTCGGCAGGGGCCCCCAGGTGGGATCAGTGAAGGGGGTGAGTATTCTCCAGCCGCACTTGAGGAGCTAGCCAGCACCCCAGTGCACCCGCACCCGGAGTTTCCCTCGCCCATGAGCTTTAAAGGCTGAGGGGAGGGCGGAGCTCTGCCCTGCTGGTGGCCGGCCCCGCCCCACCTCCACACCACCTGCCTCACCAAACTCCCCTCCCCAGGACCCTGTCCTGTCCCCCAGACCGGCCTGCCCCCCCCAGCTCGAGCCCACAGGAGGCCACCTGCTGCCCCATGGCCTGCCCTGGCTACAGGCCCCCTCGCGGCGCACCACAGGGCCCAGGCGCTCACTCTCCTCGTCGACTTTCAGCTCCTCGCCATTCTTTATCTTCTCCACAACTTCTTGCTCGTTGTGGCCTTTGCTCACCAAAAACTTCACCTTATATTCGTCCCACGACACACGGCCTGGAAGAGAAGACCGACCTGCTAGGCTGTTTCACAATGGATGGTTTTAGGAAGAAAGACGTCATGTTTTCGGACATCTGTCAATAACCCCGCCCTACAGGCAAGGGCAGAAGCAGAAGCACCAGAGTAGCTGCAGCCAGCCCCCAGCCCAGCCCCCAGCCCGGCCCCCAAGCCCGGCCCCGAAGCCCAGCCCGTAGCAAAGCCCCGAAGCCCAGGTCCTCACGTCCTCTGCCCTCTGTGCACACCACCCTCCTCCTGGCAGCCTCAGGCCCATGGGGTGAGGTTGACGTCGGCCATACCGTCGCCGTCAGGGTCCACTGCACGGAAGTGCACCTTGCTCTCCTCGATGGCCTCCCGGAAATGCTCTGCTGTCTTCTCCATGATCCAGTGCTGCATCTCCTTGGCACTGATCCTCCGGTCAGTGTTCACGTCCACCCTGAGGGCAGACAAGCGACGTCAGACGAGGCCTCTAGAACCCGGGCAGGACAGACGGACTGACAGACCAAAGCATGGCCAGAGGGGCTCCACCGCCGTGAACAGGGACACACTCTACCCAACAGTGATGCTGGGGGTGGCTGGGAAGGCTGACAGTTTGCTCTGCAGAGCAGCTCAGCACCACTTCCCCCACACTCTGGGGGCCACTGGGGGAGGATGGACAGGCAGCCTCATCACCCCAAATCCACACACCCAGACGTTTGGGACAGGACCAGAGCTGTGAAGCCAAAACAGAGTCGTGTTTCGTACGTGGGTACAGACGGGTAGATGGAGAAGCAAATGTAGATGCAAGTGTGTACATGCATATGCATGGATCAAGCACATTCGTGCGCACATGTGAGTTAGCAGTGCTCTGTGGATGCAATGGCTCACACACACATGTGCAGACTAGTACGTGTGCGCCTGACTTAACATACCTATGTACACACATGTTCCTGCACACCCACACGTCATCTAGCCCCGCCCACCGGGAGGACCTCAGGCCCGGACACCAGTGCCCAGATCCCAGCTCCTAAACACCATCCTCCAATGAAAGAAACCAGGGCTCCTTGGAGAAATGGCTGATTTCAGGGCGGAGGCAGGCACACAAGATGAACCTGGAGCATCTGGAAGCGCCAACAAGAAAGGAAGTGCCCCCAAAACAAACAAATGAAAGAGCTCCCAACAGTGTGCGCAGCAAAACCACGCAGGGCTGGATCGGACCCAAAGCACACGACCAACATCCAGGAGCCCCAGCTGACGGAAGGAAACGACCGACAAATCCACACATGGGGGACAGAGAAAGCCTCCTTACAGAATTCCAAACCATACAGTGGACCTCCCCTGCCACCCCCACACCGCGGGAGGCCCCGCTCATTCCCACCCCCTGCAGGGCGACCGCCTCACTGAGCGGCCACCAGAGAAGCAGGAGGGAGCGAGGAGACACCTGGCACGCACCACCTGGACCAGGTGGCCAGGCCCACGTGCCCCGTGCTGTCCTACAGAGGCCAGCGCCCCCGACAGCATGTGATGAGAGGACCACCTCACCACCGCTGGGCTGTTCTCTCCCAAGCCCACGACACCACCGGAAGCACCAGAAAACACAGCAGACAAACCCACAAGGAGGGACATGCGACACAACAGCTCTGCAGTCCTCCTCAAAACAGTCAGGGTCATGAAAAAGTAAGAGAGTCCGAGACAGCAGGCCACCCCACAGGGAACAAAGGAGCTGTGACACTCAGCGCGGTGTGGGACCTGGACAGGGATGTTGGCAAACCGAGTGAAATCTCACATCTGCAGTGTAGACAGCAGGAACACAGCACTGCTGCTTCTCAGTTTCCACAAACGCACCGTGGTTACCTAACTGTCGGTATGAGGGAAAACCGGCCATCTCTGCCACTTTTCTGTAACTCTGAAAACTACTCCAAAATAAAAAGCTTATTTAACAAATGTGGTGGGGCACCTGGGTGGCTCAGTCAGTTAAGCACCCAACTCAGTTTCAGCTCAGGTCATGATTTCGGGGTTGTGGGATTGAGTCCCACATCGGGCTCTGCACTCAGCCGGCAGATTCTCTCCCTCTCCCTCTCCCCCTGCATGCACAGGCAGGCACGGGTGTGTGCACGCTCTTTTTCTCTCTCTAATAAATGAATAAATCTTAAAAAAAAAAAATGTTGTTGCAACATTACTTTAATCAAAACCAGGTCCTGAGACCACGTGTGACTCGGGCAGGGAGCCAGTGCGGCGGCGGCCATGCTGGGACGTCTTAAAGCAGGAGCTGCTGTAGGCAGAAGTCGGTGTGGAAACCGCTGCAGCGAGGGGCAGCGAGCGGGGTTAGCTGCTCCCCACCTGTGACCCCGCAAAATAGAAGAGGCATAACAAAAGCACCTCCCGTGGACAGACACAGCGCTCCTGCTGGCCCCATTGTCTGCACCCCAGCCGACGTGCTCCTAGCACCACAGCCCGGCTGAGCAAGCCCGCCCTTCTCCACACCACACGTAGGCCGGCAGGGGCCCAGGTGTGGTCCGGAATTCAACCCTCCCCCTGCCCACGCACAGACATCTGCACACCCGACCCTCAGAGCCCTGCCAGGTGGGAGATCCAGGGGGCTCGACCTAGAAGGGGCTCTGAGCCACACCCCCAGCCCCCATGGTCCCAGTCTCACTGCTGAATTTCTGGCTCCATGCTCTGTCATGACACCCAGCTACGTTCCAACCGGGTGAAGAGCTAACCTTCAACAATGAAAATGTAAGCACAGCAGGAAGCTGTCCCGCCCCCCCAGTGCTCCCCCTGCTCCAGCGGCATGCACCTGCTCCTGGCACTGAGCCTCCGGGCCACAGCCCACCCTCTCAGGATTCTGCCCCATTCCTATCACCTGTCCAAGGGGCCCTTGCCTGGTCCCTCCCCTTTAACAGTGCTGGCCCCTCTGGTGACCCCCTCCTCCCAGAGTTCTGGGCCCGTCCACTGGACCCCCCCCCCCAGACCCTGCAACACACAAAAGTGCCAAGGAAGGCACAGAAGCAGCCCCGGGAAGAACTTGCTGTTGGCTCAAAAGCTGAGTTTGAATTCGTTTGATGGGAAGATCTTCTAACAGGTAAGATATTCACAGGTTCAAAGTTCTACAGGTACCTTGGGGCCCTGGGTGAAGCCACCCTCTCTCCTGAGGATGCCCAGGGTAGTCTGGGTAGATCCTCTTGCCTGTGGGCACACACCTCGCCCCTGGCCCAGTGAGTGGTGCAAACCACCCTCTGCAGGCTGCCAGGAAGGTGGCTCTCGGCGTGGGGATGGACACTCCCAACAGAGTCCCGGGGAGAGCCCGGCGCCCTCTACATTAGCGGGCCCAATCATGAGCAGATTATCAAGTCCAGCGTCAGCGCGCACAACCTTGTGCTAGCACCCACCTGTCTCCTCACCGGGTCTCAGCCAGCCCACCATCTGCAGATCTTCCTGCCCCCACCTCCTGCCTCCAGCTGGTAGCCCATCTGCTCCTCCACCTGGCCCCCCCAGCACCCAGTGCACATAGCACCTCAAAAAGGCAGGCCTCTGGGATCCCTCTGTCTCGCCAACACCCATCCAGGGCAGCCCCGTTGCCCTCCATCTGTTCTCCACCCTCATCCCTGATCCTATGAGTAGACAGCACACAGCACACTTTGTTCTCACCACGCCCAGGAAGCAGGGCTCTCAACAACCCCTTTCACAGATGAGGATGAGGCTGGCGGGCTCAGGGAACAGAGCCCAGGTCCAACTGCCAAAGGCCTCCTCCTGAGCTCATGCCCTGGCCATGAAGCCCCTCACCTCCCTCGGAGGCTCCAAAGCCACCGGGCCATGTGACCTGCGTGTGTGCTCACGGCCAGCACCCGTGACCTGTGCAGGAGTCCAAGCCTGTGTGACACCTGTGTGCACTCAGAGTGGCTCCACAGGAAAGTCAGCCCCATGAACGAGCTCTTCTCAGTCTACTCCCTGGAACTGAGAGCCATGAATCCTGGGTCCTGGCACATGGCTGGGCCACCATGTCACCAATACCCTGGGAGCCTAGACCCCACCAGGCCCATGCTGGGCAGAGAACCTCCTAAGGCATGGGCCCCCTGAGACCTGTGGACACTGCCCCGCCTGAGCACAGGGCCTGTGTGAATTCTGGCCACAGTACATGCCCGGTGAGCAAACTAGTTAGATTCTGGCAGCGCCCAGGCCTGGGCACCCACTTGGAGAAGATGACCATCAGCTTCCTCCTGCTTCTTCGTGGCTCTGCATCCTCCTCAAACCCGTCCATGTCCTTCCCCAGGAAGACCTCCTGGTGGAAGTCCTTGTTGAGGTGCCCATCCATCTCCAGCTTCACTCCATTCAGGTGGTCCGGGGGCAGGATCTCACGCTCATCCTTGTTGCCGGCTCTCTCCCGAGCAGATGAGTGGTTGGCAGGCCGGGCAGACACATCCATCAGAAGGATGACCCCCAAGAGCCAGAGGCAGTGAGGAACCAGGCCACAGAGGGGAGCCTGCCTGGACGCCATGGCCACCTGGGTCCGGACTGTGGGATGGTCTGCAAGTGCGGCCAGGAGCTGGGGAGAGAGGGGCGGGGCAGGTGAGGAGGTGAGGCGTGGGGTCACAGCCTTCCCACCACCCCAGGCACTGCAGAAGGGCAAGAGCCTGTGGCTGCCGGATCCCAGCTTGCAGTTAAAGGTCTATAAAGAGGACACAGCCATCGTTCAACGGAGGGTCAGCAAATACTTCACCAAGAGGCGTTTCGTTTACAACATGAAGTGGAAGTTCTTGGTTTACGGGGTACACACTAAACATACTACTTTCTCTTTTTCCAAAGATGCCCACCTCAAAGGCTGCCCAGCACCACGAAACCTACCCCTTTTCAATGCCCACAGTGGGCATTCCCAGAACAGTCTCTCTCCGTCCCCCCTGGCATCGAGACAGACCCCAGAATCATGGTAACTCACTCTCCAAATCCCAACTCAGCACTTGTGAGCTCTGTGACCTTGGCTAAGTCACCTGGCCTCCCCAGCTTCAGTCTCCCCCCTGAAACAGGAAGCTCCCTCCCCCACGCCAAGGCTTTGTGAGGATTGGGCCTGGTGCCAGCAAATGCCCAAACCCATCCAGCAGGGCGCCAGCCCCTTCCTACCTTCCCACCTCAATGACCGCTGCAGGTGCGCGCACACACTCTGCAAGTACACACATGCACACAGGCACATATACCACACTCGTACGCACATGGGACACACAAACACACACATGTGCGCGGATATACACGCCTATGTGTGCACGCACACACACCCTTGCTCATGTTCACACAGGAGTACCAGGAAGTCTGGGCCCAGCAATGAGGACACACCACAGTAAGGATGCCAGGCCCACAAGCACTCAGCCATCCCCGCCTTTTCCCACATCCGGCTCCTTCCACCCAGGCCCACCTGCTTTCCCTCACGCTTTCCAGGTTCCTCCAGATTCCCTTCTGGAATGGCCTGGAATTCCCTTCTGGCTGGTGCCAGAACAGGGCCCAGCTGCCTGCTCTGCTCCCTGCTCAGCTTCTCACGGACCTTCATGCTCCACACTCCCCAAAAGGAACTCCAGCTCCTTCTTGCCCTTTACTTAACCTGTTCCTCTCATAGTCTGCCCACCTGGCACACACCTGGTGGTCCTCTCAGGTGCAGCTGAGGCCCTCCCCTCCTCTGGCAGTTGTTACAGGGAGGAGCAGCAGAGGGAAGCCCACCAGTACTCAGGGTCCAGGGGTGGTGGCCCTGGACACGCTCGCCGAAGGCCAGAGTGCCACCTGCAGCCAAGCTGGGGCATGGCAGGAAGCACAGGGCCTTGCATGGGGCAAAGCAGCACAACCACTGGAGCCTGAGGGCACACAGTGCGGGACAAGGGGCTCCCGCTGACTGGTCTGGCGGCACTAGCAGATGCCACTGCTTCTCTGATGCTTCCTTTTGAACCTACCTGCTCCCGAATGGCATTATTCACCGGCCGGGTGACACCTTTATGCATTAGTCTTTGGAACCTGTGCGCTCTCTGGGCCCTTCAACAAGACCCTGCTCCCTGAACTCATCTGTCTCCTTCCTCTGAGGGAGTAATCCCTCTTTCCAGGTCTGTGGAGCCTGCCATCTCCCCACAAGCACCCGAGCCGTGGCATTCTCTGTGCTGGGACTGCCCTGAATCACATCTACTGGAACGCCACACCCTTCTCTTCCCTGTCCCAGCAGCTGTCACACTGTCCACACAACGGAGTGAACACGTACAGGGGTCTCTGCCACACCGCAATATGCATGTTCCTGAAAATGACAGTGCTCTGCAAAAGTGCACAATAAAAAAACACAGGGCCCGTGGGAACAACACAAGGGACGTGTCTCAAGACCAACACAACTCGACATAAACAGGCCAGGAGGAAACCAGTAAGTGGTGTCTGGGGAGGCACCTGCAGCCCCAGCAAACAGCTCGGGGGCTATTAAACTGAGTGGAGATGCCGTGCGCAGGTGCCAAGGAGATGCCAGCGGGGCTGCCACTAAGGTGGGCCCAGGAGGAAATGCAGCCTGCCGTGAAGGCAAGACTTGTGCAAGCCTGCGGTCACCAAGGTTTCCTTTCCTGCTGGCGTGTCACTCTAC